>NW_028133229.1:0-503000 GCF_964374135.1 Grampus griseus | reverse complement strand
ATATTGAACTTGTACCATAAACGAGGTTCTTGTAAACAGAGCCATCCCAAACTTTGGGGTGGCTGTGTCTTTTTTATTTTAATTTCCCTAAGCTATAGGACCATAAGTGGAAGTGCCCTAGGCTCTGTTGCTTTGTTTTTTAGATGTTTCAGGAAACACCATACACTTCTCCCGAGTGGCTCTTGGCAATTTACATCCCGCCCATCAGCATAACAAGGCTCCCAGTTCTCCATGGCCTGTCCTGCCTTATGCATTTTACTCTTTTTTCAGATGGCCCTTTTGACCGGGGGGAAGTGAGACTTCATTGTAGTGCAGATTTCCTTTGCAAGCTTGCTTGGTTGGACAAAAAGGGCGTATGCGTTTTTTCCTGAATATATTCAGGAAAAAACGCATACGCCCTTTTTGGCCAAGTGCATCATTGTGGACGTTCTGCCTCTTTTCCTATGCTTTAAATGCAATTCCAGTCTACCTCCTGAAATCGATTTCCTGCAATTCTGCCCCGCTTTCAAGTCCTCTTGGCAGCCTTACTTCAGTATATTTTTGGACGATAGCTGTCATTTATAACTCTGCAGGTTTGTGAATTACAGTGCCCCTGAGCTCCTTTCTTCAACTCGCTTTCTTGTGAGCTGGCCGCAACACCGCAGGATTGCTTCAGGCCCTAATCTGGTTCCGGCACGGCACGCTGAGCCTTTGGTTAATTCCTCTTCCTGGTGGGAAATGAGAGTTAAATTTGCCCGTCCAGACACTTCCAGCTAGTCTCTCATTGGTTCTCCCTATTCCTGTTCATCTTCCACAGAAATTGCAAACTGGGCCAAACAGGAGGTTAAAGGCACTGACTCTCCAAGTCGGGAGAGTGTTAGTAAAGCGTCTGGAATGTTGCACCCGAGTACCAGGGGACGAGAACTGAGACATATTTGAACACGTATCCCGATCACATGGTTGATCATACTCTGGGTTCCACATGCATGTTTTAGCTGAAGGAAGAATCCCTTAAACCTGGAGAGTTGAGACCCGTGGAATGGGTACCATGCAATATGACTTCAAAGGGTCTTCATTGGCTCACCGAACCTCTCCAATCCTATCACTGCTGCGTTTATTCCCCTGTACACACGCTTGATTCTCTTTCGGAGACATAGCAATCCATAGGTTTTAAGATACTTACTAGTCAGGTACATTCTTAGGCGTTTAATATGGGGTGTTGAGTCCATTTCGTTGAGCAAGGAGTAGCTCTTGTCTATTACATATTTGGCTTAAGGAACTTTATCTGTGCTCATTTCAATCTCTGGTTTTAGGCAGCACCCCAACTCACCTTTACCCTTAGCAAGCATAAGTTGGTTTTCTAAATTTGAGACCCTGTTCTGTTTTGTAATTCAGTTCCTGTGTAGCCAAGTTTACATTCCATGTATTAGTGATATCTTATGATGTTTCTTTTTCTGTGTGACTTATTTTAGTTAGAATCATCATACCTGAATCCACTCATTATCCTGCTACGGGCCTGATGACATAGATTTCATTGCTGAGTGATATTGCATTGTACGTAAGTACCACAACTTCTTTATCCATTACTCACTTTCTGCGATATTGAACTTGTACCGTAAACGAGGTTCTTGTAAACAGAGCCGTCCCAAACTTTGGGGTGGCTGTGTCTTTTTGATTTTAATTTCCCTAAGCTATGGGACCATAAGTGGAAGTGCCCTAGGTTCTGTTGCTTTGGTTTTTAGATGTTTCAGGAAACACCATACACTTAGCCCGAGTGGCTGTTGGCAATTTACATCCCGCCCATCAGCATAACAAGGCTCCCAGTTCTCCATGGCCTGTCCTGCCTTTCTGGATTTTACACTTTTTTAGATGGCCCTTTTGACCGGGGGGAAGTGAGACTTCATTTTAGTGCAGATTTCCTTTGCAAGCTTGCTTGGTTGACCAAAAAGGGCGTATGCGTTTTTTCCTGAATATATTCAGGAAAAAACGCATATGCACTTTTTGGCCAAGTGCATCATTGTCGACATTCTGCCTACTTTCCTATGTTTAAAATGCAATTCCAGTCTACCTCCTATAATCGGTTTCCTGCAGTTCTGCCCTGCTTTCAATTCCTCTTGGCAGCCTTACTTCAGTATATTTTTGGACGATAGCTGTCATTTATAACGCTGCAGGTTTGTGAATTACAGTGCCCCTGAGCTCCTTTCTTCAACTCGCTTTCTTGTGACCTGGCCGCAACTCCGCAGGATGGCTTCAGGCCCTAATCTGGTTCCGGCACGGCACACTGAGCCTTTGGTTAATTCCTGTTCCTGGTGGGAAATGAGAGTAAAATTTGCCCGTCCAGACACCTCCAGCTAGTCTGTCATTGGTTCTCCCTATTCCTGTTCATCTTCCACAGAAATTGCAAACTGGGCCAAACAGGAGGTTAAAGGCACTGACTCTCCAAGTGGGGAGAGTGTTAGTAAAGCGTCTGGAATGTTGCACCCGAGTACCAGGGGTCGAAAACTGAGACATATTTGAACACGTCTCCTGATCACACGGTTGATCATACTCTGGGTTCCACATGCATGTTTTAGCTGAAGGAAGAATCCCTTAAACCTGGAGAGTTGAGACCCGTGGAATGGGTACCATGCAATATGACTTCAAATGGTCTTCATTGGCTCACCGAACCTCTCCAATCCTGTCACTGCTGCGTTTATGCCCCAGTACACACGATTGATTCTCTTTCAGAGACATAGCAATCCATAGGTTTTAAGTTACTTACTAGTCAGGTACATTCTTAGGCGTTTAATATGGGGTGTTGAGTCCATTTCGTTGAGCAAGGAGTAGCTCTTGTCTATTCCATATTTGGCTTAAGGAACTTTATCTGTGCTCTTTTCAATCTCTGGTTTTAGGCAGCACCCCAACTCACCTTTCCCCTTAGCAAGCATAAGTTGTTTTTCTAAATTTGAGACCCTGTTCTGTTTTGTAATTCAGTTCCTGTGTAGCCAAGTTTACATTCCGTGTATTAGTGATATCTTATGATGTTTCTTTTTCTGTGTGACTTATTTCAGTTAGAATCATCATACCTGAATCCACTCATTATGCTGCTACGGGCCTGATGACATAGATTTCATTGCTGAGTGATATTGCATTGTATGTAAGTACCACAACTTCTTTTTCCATTATTGACTTTCTGCAATATTGAACTTGTACCATAAACGAGGTTCTTGTAAACAGAGCCATCCCAAACTTTGGGGTGGCTGTGTCTTTTTTATTTTAATTTCCCTAAGCTATAGGACCATAAGTGGAAGTGCCCTAGGCTCTGTTGCTTTGTTTTTTAGATGTTTCAGGAAACACCATACACTTCTCCCGAGTGGCTCTTGGCAATTTACATCCCGCCCATCAGCATAACAAGGCTCCCAGTTCTCCATGGCCTGTCCTGCCTTATGCATTTTACTCTTTTTTCAGATGGCCCTTTTGACCGGGGGGAAGTGAGACTTCATTGTAGTGCAGATTTCCTTTGCAAGCTTGCTTGGTTGGCCAAAAAGGGCGTATGCGTTTTTTCCTGAATATATTCAGGAAAAAACGCATACGCCCTTTTTGGCCAAGTGCATCATTGTGGACGTTCTGCCTCTTTTCCTATGCTTTAAATGCAATTCCAGTCTACCTCCTGAAATTGGTTTCCTGCAATTCTGCCCCGCTTTCAAGTCCTCTTGGCAGCCTTACTTCAGTATATTTTTGGACGATAGCTGTCATTTATAACTCTGCAGGTTTGTGAATTACAGTGCCCCTGAGCTCCTTTCTTCAACTCGCTTTCTTGTGAGCTGGCCGCAACACCGCAGGATTGCTTCAGGCCCTAATCTGGTTCCGGCACGGCACGCTGAGCCTTTGGTTAATTCCTCTTCCTGGTGGGAAATGAGAGTTAAATTTGCCCGTCCAGACACTTCCAGCTAGTCTCTCATTGGTTCTCCCTATTCCTGTTCATCTTCCACAGAAATTGCAAACTGGGCCAAACAGGAGGTTAAAGGCACTGACTCTCCAAGTCGGGAGAGTGTTAGTAAAGCGTCTGGAATGTTGCACCCGAGTACCAGGGGACGAGAACTGAGACATATTTGAACACGTCTCCCGATCACATGGTTGATCATACTCTGGGTTCCACATGCATGTTTTAGCTGAAGGAAGAATCCCTTAAACCTGGAGAGTTGAGACCCGTGGAATGGGTACCATGCAATATGACTTCAAAGGGTCTTCATTGGCTCACCGAACCTCTCCAATCCTATCACTGCTGCGTTTATTCCCCTGTACACACGCTTGATTCTCTTTCGGAGACATAGCAATCCATAGGTTTTAAGATACTTACTAGTCAGGTACATTCTTAGGCGTTTAATATGGGGTGTTGAGTCCATTTCGTTGAGCAAGGAGTAGCTCTTGTCTATTACATATTTGGCTTAAGGAACTTTATCTGTGCTCATTTCAATCTCTGGTTTTAGGCAGCACCCCAACTCACCTTTACCCTTAGCAAGCATAAGTTGGTTTTCTAAATTTGAGACCCTGTTCTGTTTTGTAATTCAGTTCCTGTGTAGCCAAGTTTACATTCCATGTATTAGTGATATCTTATGATGTTTCTTTTTCTGTGTGACTTATTTTAGTTAGAATCATCATACCTGAATCCACTCATTATCCTGCTACGGGCCTGATGACATAGATTTCATTGCTGAGTGATATTGCATTGTACGTAAGTACCACAACTTCTTTATCCATTACTCACTTTCTGCGATATTGAACTTGTACCGTAAACGAGGTTCTTGTAAACAGAGCCGTCCCAAACTTTGGGGTGGCTGTGTCTTTTTGATTTTAATTTCCCTAAGCTATGGGACCATAAGTGGAAGTGCCCTAGGTTCTGTTGCTTTGGTTTTTAGATGTTTCAGGAAACACCATACACTTAGCCCGAGTGGCTGTTGGCAATTTACATCCCGCCCATCAGCATAACAAGGCTCCCAGTTCTCCATGGCCTGTCCTGCCTTTCTGGATTTTACACTTTTTTAGATGGCCCTTTTGACCGGGGGGAAGTGAGACTTCATTTTAGTGCAGATTTCCTTTGCAAGCTTGCTTGGTTGACCAAAAAGGGCGTATGCGTTTTTTCCTGAATATATTCAGGAAAAAACGCATATGCACTTTTTGGCCAAGTGCATCATTGTCGACATTCTGCCTACTTTCCTATGTTTAAAATGCAATTCCAGTCTACCTCCTATAATCGGTTTCCTGCAGTTCTGCCCTGCTTTCAATTCCTCTTGGCAGCCTTACTTCAGTATATTTTTGGACGATAGCTGTCATTTATAACGCTGCAGGTTTGTGAATTACAGTGCCCCTGAGCTCCTTTCTTCAACTCGCTTTCTTGTGACCTGGCCGCAACTCCGCAGGATGGCTTCAGGCCCTAATCTGGTTCCGGCACGGCACACTGAGCCTTTGGTTAATTCCTGTTCCTGGTGGGAAATGAGAGTAAAATTTGCCCGTCCAGACACCTCCAGCTAGTCTGTCATTGGTTCTCCCTATTCCTGTTCATCTTCCACAGAAATTGCAAACTGGGCCAAACAGGAGGTTAAAGGCACTGACTCTCCAAGTGGGGAGAGTGTTAGTAAAGCGTCTGGAATGTTGCACCCGAGTACCAGGGGTCGAAAACTGAGACATATTTGAACACGTCTCCTGATCACACGGTTGATCATACTCTGGGTTCCACATGCATGTTTTAGCTGAAGGAAGAATCCCTTAAACCTGGAGAGTTGAGACCCGTGGAATGGGTACCATGCAATATGACTTCAAATGGTCTTCATTTGCTCACCGAACCTCTCCAATCCTGTCACTGCTGCGTTTATGCCCCAGTACACACGATTGATTCTCTTTCAGAGACATAGCAATCCATAGGTTTTAAGTTACTTACTAGTCAGGTACATTCTTAGGCGTTTAATATGGGGTGTTGAGTCCATTTCGTTGAGCAAGGAGTAGCTCTTGTCTATTCCATATTTGGCTTAAGGAACTTTATCTGTGCTCTTTTCAATCTCTGGTTTTAGGCAGCACCCCAACTCACCTTTCCCCTTAGCAAGCATAAGTTGTTTTTCTAAATTTGAGACCCTGTTCTGTTTTGTAATTCAGTTCCTGTGTAGCCAAGTTTACATTCCGTGTATTAGTGATATCTTATGATGTTTCTTTTTCTGTGTGACTTATTTCAGTTAGAATCATCATACCTGAATCCACTCATTATGCTGCTACGGGCCTGATGACATAGATTTCATTGCTGAGTGATATTGCATTGTATGTAAGTACCACAACTTCTTTTTCCATTATTGACTTTCTGCAATATTGAACTTGTACCATAAACGAGGTTCTTGTAAACAGAGCCATCCCAAACTTTGGGGTGGCTGTGTCTTTTTTATTTTAATTTCCCTAAGCTATAGGACCATAAGTGGAAGTGCCCTAGGCTCTGTTGCTTTGTTTTTTAGATGTTTCAGGAAACACCATACACTTCTCCCGAGTGGCTCTTGGCAATTTACATCCCGCCCATCAGCATAACAAGGCTCCCAGTTCTCCATGGCCTGTCCTGCCTTATGCATTTTACTCTTTTTTCAGATGGCCCTTTTGACCGGGGGGAAGTGAGACTTCATTGTAGTGCAGATTTCCTTTGCAAGCTTGCTTGGTTGGCCAAAAAGGGCGTATGCGTTTTTTCCTGAATATATTCAGGAAAAAACGCATACGCCCTTTTTGGCCAAGTGCATCATTGTGGACGTTCTGCCTCTTTTCCTATGCTTTAAATGCAATTCCAGTCTACCTCCTGAAATTGGTTTCCTGCAATTCTGCCCCGCTTTCAAGTCCTCTTGGCAGCCTTACTTCAGTATATTTTTGGACGATAGCTGTCATTTATAACTCTGCAGGTTTGTGAATTACAGTGCCCCTGAGCTCCTTTCTTCAACTCGCTTTCTTGTGAGCTGGCCGCAACACCGCAGGATTGCTTCAGGCCCTAATCTGGTTCCGGCACGGCACGCTGAGCCTTTGGTTAATTCCTCTTCCTGGTGGGAAATGAGAGTTAAATTTGCCCGTCCAGACACTTCCAGCTAGTCTCTCATTGGTTCTCCCTATTCCTGTTCATCTTCCACAGAAATTGCAAACTGGGCCAAACAGGAGGTTAAAGGCACTGACTCTCCAAGTCGGGAGAGTGTTAGTAAAGCGTCTGGAATGTTGCACCCGAGTACCAGGGGACGAGAACTGAGACATATTTGAACACGTATCCCGATCACATGGTTGATCATACTCTGGGTTCCACATGCATGTTTTAGCTGAAGGAAGAATCCCTTAAACCTGGAGAGTTGAGACCCGTGGAATGGGTACCATGCAATATGACTTCAAAGGGTCTTCATTGGCTCACCGAACCTCTCCAATCCTATCACTGCTGCGTTTATTCCCCTGTACACACGCTTGATTCTCTTTCGGAGACATAGCAATCCATAGGTTTTAAGATACTTACTAGTCAGGTACATTCTTAGGCGTTTAATATGGGGTGTTGAGTCCATTTCGTTGAGCAAGGAGTAGCTCTTGTCTATTACATATTTGGCTTAAGGAACTTTATCTGTGCTCATTTCAATCTCTGGTTTTAGGCAGCACCCCAACTCACCTTTACCCTTAGCAAGCATAAGTTGGTTTTCTAAATTTGAGACCCTGTTCTGTTTTGTAATTCAGTTCCTGTGTAGCCAAGTTTACATTCCATGTATTAGTGATATCTTATGATGTTTCTTTTTCTGTGTGACTTATTTCAGTTAGAATCATCATACCTGAATCCACTCATTATCCTGCTACGGGCCTGATGACATAGATTTCATTGCTGAGTGATATTGCATTGTACGTAAGTACCACAACTTCTTTATCCATTACTCACTTTCTGCGATATTGAACTTGTACCGTAAACGAGGTTCTTGTAAACAGAGCCGTCCCAAACTTTGGGGTGGCTGTGTCATTTTGATTTTAATTTCCCTAAGCTATAGGACCATAAGTCGAAGTGCCCTAGGCTCTGTTGCTTTGTTTTTTAGATGTTTCAGGAAACACCATACACTTCTCCCGAGTGGCTGTTGGCAATTTACATCCCGCCCATCAGCATAACAAGGCTCCCAGTTCTCCATGGCCTGTCCTGCCTTCTGGATTTTACACTTTTTTCAGATGGCCCTTTTGACCGGGGGGAAGTGAGACTTCATTGTAGTGTAGATTTCATTTGCAAGCTTGCTTGGTTGGCCAAAAAGGGCGTATGCGTTTTTTCCTGAACATATTCAGGAAAAAACGCATACGCCCTTTTTGGCCAAGTGCATCATTGTGGACGTTCTGCCTCTTTTCCTATGCTTTAAATGCAATTCCAGTCTACCTCCTGAAATCGGTTTCCTGCAATTCTGCCCCGCTTTCAAGTCCTCTTGGCAGCCTTACTTCAGTATATTTTTGGACGATAGCTGTCATTTATAACTCTGCAGGTTTGTGAATTACAGTGCCTCTGAGCTCCTTTCTTCAACTCGCTTTCTTGTGAGCTGGCCGCAACTCCGCAGGATGGCTTCAGGCCCTAATCTGGTTCCGGCACGGCATGCTGAGCCTTTGGTTAATTCCTCTTCCTGGTGGAAATGAGAGTAAAATTTGCCCGTCCACACACTTCCAGCTAGTCTCTCATTGGTTCTCCCTATTCCTGTTCATCTTCCACAGAAATTGCAAACTGGGCCAAACAGGAGGTTAAAGGCACTGACTCTCCAAGTGGGGAGAGTGTTAGTAAAGCGTCTGGAATGTTGCACCCGAGTACCAGGGGACGAGAACTGAGACATATTTGAACACGTCTCCCGATCACATGGTTGATCATACTCTGGGTTCCACATGCATGTTTTAGCTGAAGGAAGAATCCCTTAAACCTGGAGAGTTGAGACCCGTGGAATGGGTACCATGCAATATGACTTCAAAGGGTCTTCATTGGCTCACCGAACCTCTCCAATCCTATCACTGCTGCGTTTATTCCCCTGTACACACGCTTGATTCTCTTTCGGAGACATAGCAATCCATAGGTTTTAAGATACTTACTAGTCAGGTACATTCTTAGGCGTTTAATATGGGGTGTTGAGTCCATTTCGTTGAGCAAGGAGTAGCTCTTGTCTATTACATATTTGGCTTAAGGAACTTTATCTGTGCTCATTTCAATCTCTGGTTTTAGGCAGCACCCCAACTCACCTTTACCCTTAGCAAGCATAAGTTGGTTTTCTAAATTTGAGACCCTGTTCTGTTTTGTAATTCAGTTCCTGTGTAGCCAAGTTTACATTCCATGTATTAGTGATATCTTATGATGTTTCTTTTTCTGTGTGACTTATTTTAGTTAGAATCATCATACCTGAATCCACTCATTATCCTGCTACGGGCCTGATGACATAGATTTCATTGCTGAGTGATATTGCATTGTACGTAAGTACCACAACTTCTTTATCCATTACTCACTTTCTGCGATATTGAACTTGTACCGTAAACGAGGTTCTTGTAAACAGAGCCGTCCCAAACTTTGGGGTGGCTGTGTCTTTTTGATTTTAATTTCCCTAAGCTATGGGACCATAAGTGGAAGTGCCCTAGGTTCTGTTGCTTTGGTTTTTAGATGTTTCAGGAAACACCATACACTTAGCCCGAGTGGCTGTTGGCAATTTACATCCCGCCCATCAGCATAACAAGGCTCCCAGTTCTCCATGGCCTGTCCTGCCTTTCTGGATTTTACACTTTTTTAGATGGCCCTTTTGACCGGGGGGAAGTGAGACTTCATTTTAGTGCAGATTTCCTTTGCAAGCTTGCTTGGTTGACCAAAAAGGGCGTATGCGTTTTTTCCTGAATATATTCAGGAAAAAACGCATATGCACTTTTTGGCCAAGTGCATCATTGTCGACATTCTGCCTACTTTCCTATGTTTAAAATGCAATTCCAGTCTACCTCCTATAATCGGTTTCCTGCAGTTCTGCCCTGCTTTCAATTCCTCTTGGCAGCCTTACTTCAGTATATTTTTGGACGATAGCTGTCATTTATAACGCTGCAGGTTTGTGAATTACAGTGCCCCTGAGCTCCTTTCTTCAACTCGCTTTCTTGTGACCTGGCCGCAACTCCGCAGGATGGCTTCAGGCCCTAATCTGGTTCCGGCACGGCACACTGAGCCTTTGGTTAATTCCTGTTCCTGGTGGGAAATGAGAGTAAAATTTGCCCGTCCAGACACCTCCAGCTAGTCTGTCATTGGTTCTCCCTATTCCTGTTCATCTTCCACAGAAATTGCAAACTGGGCCAAACAGGAGGTTAAAGGCACTGACTCTCCAAGTGGGGAGAGTGTTAGTAAAGCGTCTGGAATGTTGCACCCGAGTACCAGGGGTCGAAAACTGAGACATATTTGAACACGTCTCCTGATCACACGGTTGATCATACTCTGGGTTCCACATGCATGTTTTAGCTGAAGGAAGAATCCCTTAAACCTGGAGAGTTGAGACCCGTGGAATGGGTACCATGCAATATGACTTCAAATGGTCTTCATTTGCTCACCGAACCTCTCCAATCCTGTCACTGCTGCGTTTATGCCCCAGTACACACGATTGATTCTCTTTCAGAGACATAGCAATCCATAGGTTTTAAGTTACTTACTAGTCAGGTACATTCTTAGGCGTTTAATATGGGGTGTTGAGTCCATTTCGTTGAGCAAGGAGTAGCTCTTGTCTATTCCATATTTGGCTTAAGGAACTTTATCTGTGCTCTTTTCAATCTCTGGTTTTAGGCAGCACCCCAACTCACCTTTCCCCTTAGCAAGCATAAGTTGTTTTTCTAAATTTGAGACCCTGTTCTGTTTTGTAATTCAGTTCCTGTGTAGCCAAGTTTACATTCCGTGTATTAGTGATATCTTATGATGTTTCTTTTTCTGTGTGACTTATTTCAGTTAGAATCATCATACCTGAATCCACTCATTATGCTGCTACGGGCCTGATGACATAGATTTCATTGCTGAGTGATATTGCATTGTATGTAAGTACCACAACTTCTTTTTCCATTATTGACTTTCTGCAATATTGAACTTGTACCATAAACGAGGTTCTTGTAAACAGAGCCATCCCAAACTTTGGGGTGGCTGTGTCTTTTTTATTTTAATTTCCCTAAGCTATAGGACCATAAGTGGAAGTGCCCTAGGCTCTGTTGCTTTGTTTTTTAGATGTTTCAGGAAACACCATACACTTCTCCCGAGTGGCTCTTGGCAATTTACATCCCGCCCATCAGCATAACAAGGCTCCCAGTTCTCCATGGCCTGTCCTGCCTTATGCATTTTACTCTTTTTTCAGATGGCCCTTTTGACCGGGGGGAAGTGAGACTTCATTGTAGTGCAGATTTCCTTTGCAAGCTTGCTTGGTTGGCCAAAAAGGGCGTATGCGTTTTTTCCTGAATATATTCAGGAAAAAACGCATACGCCCTTTTTGGCCAAGTGCATCATTGTGGACGTTCTGCCTCTTTTCCTATGCTTTAAATGCAATTCCAGTCTACCTCCTGAAATTGGTTTCCTGCAATTCTGCCCCGCTTTCAAGTCCTCTTGGCAGCCTTACTTCAGTATATTTTTGGACGATAGCTGTCATTTATAACTCTGCAGGTTTGTGAATTACAGTGCCCCTGAGCTCCTTTCTTCAACTCGCTTTCTTGTGAGCTGGCCGCAACACCGCAGGATTGCTTCAGGCCCTAATCTGGTTCCGGCACGGCACGCTGAGCCTTTGGTTAATTCCTCTTCCTGGTGGGAAATGAGAGTTAAATTTGCCCGTCCAGACACTTCCAGCTAGTCTCTCATTGGTTCTCCCTATTCCTGTTCATCTTCCACAGAAATTGCAAACTGGGCCAAACAGGAGGTTAAAGGCACTGACTCTCCAAGTCGGGAGAGTGTTAGTAAAGCGTCTGGAATGTTGCACCCGAGTACCAGGGGACGAGAACTGAGACATATTTGAACACGTATCCCGATCACATGGTTGATCATACTCTGGGTTCCACATGCATGTTTTAGCTGAAGGAAGAATCCCTTAAACCTGGAGAGTTGAGACCCGTGGAATGGGTACCATGCAATATGACTTCAAAGGGTCTTCATTGGCTCACCGAACCTCTCCAATCCTATCACTGCTGCGTTTATTCCCCTGTACACACGCTTGATTCTCTTTCGGAGACATAGCAATCCATAGGTTTTAAGATACTTACTAGTCAGGTACATTCTTAGGCGTTTAATATGGGGTGTTGAGTCCATTTCGTTGAGCAAGGAGTAGCTCTTGTCTATTACATATTTGGCTTAAGGAACTTTATCTGTGCTCATTTCAATCTCTGGTTTTAGGCAGCACCCCAACTCACCTTTACCCTTAGCAAGCATAAGTTGGTTTTCTAAATTTGAGACCCTGTTCTGTTTTGTAATTCAGTTCCTGTGTAGCCAAGTTTACATTCCATGTATTAGTGATATCTTATGATGTTTCTTTTTCTGTGTGACTTATTTCAGTTAGAATCATCATACCTGAATCCACTCATTATCCTGCTACGGGCCTGATGACATAGATTTCATTGCTGAGTGATATTGCATTGTACGTAAGTACCACAACTTCTTTATCCATTACTCACTTTCTGCGATATTGAACTTGTACCGTAAACGAGGTTCTTGTAAACAGAGCCGTCCCAAACTTTGGGGTGGCTGTGTCATTTTGATTTTAATTTCCCTAAGCTATAGGACCATAAGTCGAAGTGCCCTAGGCTCTGTTGCTTTGTTTTTTAGATGTTTCAGGAAACACCATACACTTCTCCCGAGTGGCTGTTGGCAATTTACATCCCGCCCATCAGCATAACAAGGCTCCCAGTTCTCCATGGCCTGTCCTGCCTTCTGGATTTTACACTTTTTTCAGATGGCCCTTTTGACCGGGGGGAAGTGAGACTTCATTGTAGTGTAGATTTCATTTGCAAGCTTGCTTGGTTGGCCAAAAAGGGCGTATGCGTTTTTTCCTGAACATATTCAGGAAAAAACGCATACGCCCTTTTTGGCCAAGTGCATCATTGTGGACGTTCTGCCTCTTTTCCTATGCTTTAAATGCAATTCCAGTCTACCTCCTGAAATCGGTTTCCTGCAATTCTGCCCCGCTTTCAAGTCCTCTTGGCAGCCTTACTTCAGTATATTTTTGGACGATAGCTGTCATTTATAACTCTGCAGGTTTGTGAATTACAGTGCCCCTGAGCTCCTTTCTTCAACTCGCTTTCTTGTGAGCTGGCAGCAACACCGCAGGATTGCTTCAGGCCCTAATCTGGTTCCGGCACGGCACGCTGAGCCTTTGGTTAATTCCTCTTCCTGGTGGGAAATGAGAGTTAAATTTGCCCGTCCAGACACTTCCAGCTAGTCTCTCATTGGTTCTCCCTATTCCTGTTCATCTTCCGCAGAAATTGCAAACTGGGCCAAACAGGAGGTTAAAGGCACTGACTCTCCAAGTCGGGAGAGTGTTAGTAAAGCTTCTGGAATGTTGCACCCGAGTACCAGGGGACGAGAACTGAGACATATTTGAACACGTCTCCCGATCACATGGTTGATCATACTCTGGGTTCCACATGCATGTTTTAGCTGAAGGAAGAATCCCTTAAACCTGGAGAGTTGAGACCCGTGGAATGGGTACCATGCAATATGACTTCAAAGGGTCTTCATTTGCTCACCGAACCTCTCCAATCCTATCACTGCTGCGTTTATGCCCCTGTACACACGCTTGTTTCTCTTTCGGAGACATAGCAATCCATAGGTTTTAAGATACTTACTAGTCAGGTACATTCTTAGGCGTTTAATATGGGGTGTTGAGTCCATTTCGTTGAGCAAAGAGTAGCTCTTGTCTATTACATATTTGGCTTAAGGAACTTTATCTGTGCTCATTTCAATCTCTGGTTTTAGGCAGCACCCCAACTCACCTTTCCCCTTAGCAAGCATAAGTTGGTTTTCTAAATTTGAGACCCTGTTCTGTTTTGTAATTCAGTTCCTGTGTAGCCAAGTTTACATTCCATGTATTAGTGATATCTTATGATGTTTCTTTTTCTGTGTGACTTATTTCAGTTAGAATCATCATACCTGAATCCACTCATTATGTTGCTACGGGCCTGATGACATAGATTTCATTGCTGAGTGATATTGCATTGTACGTACGTACCACAACTTGTTTATCCATTATTCACTTTCTGTGATATTGAACTTGTACCATAAATGAGGTTCTTGTAATCAGAGCCGTCCCAAACTGTGGGGTGGCTGTGTCTTTTTGATTTTAATTTCCCTAAGCTATAGGACCATAAGTGGAAATGCCCTAGGCTCTGTTGCTTTGTTTTTTAGATGTTACAGGAAACACCATACACTTCTCCCGAGTGGCTGTTGTCAATTTACATCCCGCCCATCAGCATAACAAGGCTCCCAGATCTCCATGGCCTGTCCTGCCTTATGCATTTTACTCTTTTTTCAGATGGCCCTTTTGACCGGGGGGAAGTGAGACTTCATTGTAGTGCAGATTTCCTTTGCAAGCTTGCTTGGTTGGCCAAAAAGGGCGTATGCGTTTTTTCCTGAATATATTCAGGAAAAAACGCATACGCCCTTTTTGGCCAAGTGCATCATTGTCGACATTCTGCCTATTTTCCTATGTTTAAAATGCAATTCCAGTCTACCTCCTATAATCGGTTTCCTGCAATTCTGCCCTGCTTTCAAGTCCTCTTGGCAGCCTTACTTCAGTATATTTTTGGACGATAGCTGTCATTTATAACTCTGCAGGTTTGTGAATTACAGTGCCTCTGAGCTCCTTTCTTCAACTCGCTTTCTTGTGAGCTGGCCGCAACTCCGCAGGATGGCTTCAGGCCCTAATCTGGTTCCGGCACGGCATGCTGAGCCTTTGGTTAATTCCTCTTCCTGGTGGAAATGAGAGTAAAATTTGCCCGTCCACAAACCTCCAGCTAGTCTCTCATTGGTTCTCCCTATTCCTGTTCATCTTCCACAGAAATTGCAAACTGGGCCAAACAGGAGGTTAAAGGCACTGACTCTCCAAGTGGGGAGAGTGTTAGTAAAGCGTCTGGAATGTTGCACCCGAGTACCAGGGGTCGAAAACTGAGACATATTTGAACACGTCTCCTGATCACACGGTTGATCATACTCTGGGTTCCACATGCATGTTTTAGCTGAAGGAAGAATCCCTTAAACCTGGAGAGTTGAGACCCGTGGAATGGGTACCATGCAATATGACTTCAAATGGTCTTCATTTGCTCACCGAACCTCTCCAATCCTATCACTGCTGCGTTTATGCCCCAGTACACACGATTGATTCTCTTTCAGAGACATAGCAATCCATAGGTTTTAAGTTACTTACTAGTCAGGTACATTCTTAGGCGTTTAATATGGGGTGTTGAGTCCATTTCGTTGAGCAAGGAGTAGCTCTTGTCTATTCCATATTTGGCTTAAGGAACTTTATCTGTGCTCTTTTCAATCTCTGGTTTTAGGCAGCACCCCAACTCACCTTTCCCCTTAGCAAGCATAAGTTGGTTTTCTAAATTTGAGACCCTGTTCTGTTTTGTAATTCAGTTCCTGTGTAGCCAAGTTTACATTCCGTGTATTAGTGATATCTTATGATGTTTCTTTTTCTGTGTGACTTATTTCAGTTAGAATCATCATACCTGAATCCACTCATTATGCTGCTACGGGCCTGATGACATAGATTTCATTGCTGAGTGATATTGCATTGTATGTAAGTACCACAACTTCTTTTTCCATTATTGACTTTCTGCAATATTGAACTTGTACCATAAACGAGGTTCTTGTAAACAGAGCCATCCCAAACTTTGGGGTGGCTGTGTCTTTTTTATTTTAATTTCCCTAAGCTATAGGACCATAAGTGGAAGTGCCCTAGGCTCTGTTGCTTTGTTTTTTAGATGTTTCAGGAAACACCATACACTTCTCCCGAGTGGCTCTTGGCAATTTACATCCCGCCCATCAGCATAACAAGGCTCCCAGTTCTCCATGGCCTGTCCTGCCTTATGCATTTTACTCTTTTTTCAGATGGCCCTTTTGACCGGGGGGAAGTGAGACTTCATTGTAGTGCAGATTTCCTTTGCAAGCTTGCTTGGTTGGCCAAAAAGGGCGTATGCGTTTTTTCCTGAATATATTCAGGAAAAAACGCATACGCCCTTTTTGGCCAAGTGCATCATTGTGGACGTTCTGCCTCTTTTCCTATGCTTTAAATGCAATTCCAGTCTACCTCCTGAAATTGGTTTCCTGCAATTCTGCCCCGCTTTCAAGTCCTCTTGGCAGCCTTACTTCAGTATATTTTTGGACGATAGCTGTCATTTATAACTCTGCAGGTTTGTGAATTACAGTGCCCCTGAGCTCCTTTCTTCAACTCGCTTTCTTGTGAGCTGGCCGCAACACCGCAGGATTGCTTCAGGCCCTAATCTGGTTCCGGCACGGCACGCTGAGCCTTTGGTTAATTCCTCTTCCTGGTGGGAAATGAGAGTTAAATTTGCCCGTCCAGACACTTCCAGCTAGTCTCTCATTGGTTCTCCCTATTCCTGTTCATCTTCCACAGAAATTGCAAACTGGGCCAAACAGGAGGTTAAAGGCACTGACTCTCCAAGTCGGGAGAGTGTTAGTAAAGCGTCTGGAATGTTGCACCCGAGTACCAGGGGACGAGAACTGAGACATATTTGAACACGTATCCCGATCACATGGTTGATCATACTCTGGGTTCCACATGCATGTTTTAGCTGAAGGAAGAATCCCTTAAACCTGGAGAGTTGAGACCCGTGGAATGGGTACCATGCAATATGACTTCAAAGGGTCTTCATTGGCTCACCGAACCTCTCCAATCCTATCACTGCTGCGTTTATTCCCCTGTACACACGCTTGATTCTCTTTCGGAGACATAGCAATCCATAGGTTTTAAGATACTTACTAGTCAGGTACATTCTTAGGCGTTTAATATGGGGTGTTGAGTCCATTTCGTTGAGCAAGGAGTAGCTCTTGTCTATTACATATTTGGCTTAAGGAACTTTATCTGTGCTCATTTCAATCTCTGGTTTTAGGCAGCACCCCAACTCACCTTTACCCTTAGCAAGCATAAGTTGGTTTTCTAAATTTGAGACCCTGTTCTGTTTTGTAATTCAGTTCCTGTGTAGCCAAGTTTACATTCCATGTATTAGTGATATCTTATGATGTTTCTTTTTCTGTGTGACTTATTTCAGTTAGAATCATCATACCTGAATCCACTCATTATCCTGCTACGGGCCTGATGACATAGATTTCATTGCTGAGTGATATTGCATTGTACGTAAGTACCACAACTTCTTTATCCATTACTCACTTTCTGCGATATTGAACTTGTACCGTAAACGAGGTTCTTGTAAACAGAGCCGTCCCAAACTTTGGGGTGGCTGTGTCATTTTGATTTTAATTTCCCTAAGCTATAGGACCATAAGTCGAAGTGCCCTAGGCTCTGTTGCTTTGTTTTTTAGATGTTTCAGGAAACACCATACACTTCTCCCGAGTGGCTGTTGGCAATTTACATCCCGCCCATCAGCATAACAAGGCTCCCAGTTCTCCATGGCCTGTCCTGCCTTCTGGATTTTACACTTTTTTCAGATGGCCCTTTTGACCGGGGGGAAGTGAGACTTCATTGTAGTGCAGATTTCATTTGCAAGCTTGCTTGGTTGGCCAAAAAGGGCGTATGCGTTTTTTCCTGAACATATTCAGGAAAAAACGCATACGCCCTTTTTGGCCAAGTGCATCATTGTGGACGTTCTGCCTCTTTTCCTATGCTTTAAATGCAATTCCAGTCTACCTCCTGAAATCGGTTTCCTGCAATTCTGCCCCGCTTTCAAGTCCTCTTGGCAGCCTTACTTCAGTATATTTTTGGACGATAGCTGTCATTTATAACTCTGCAGGTTTGTGAATTACAGTGCCCCTGAGCTCCTTTCTTCAACTCGCTTTCTTGTGAGCTGGCAGCAACACCGCAGGATTGCTTCAGGCCCTAATCTGGTTCCGGCACGGCACGCTGAGCCTTTGGTTAATTCCTCTTCCTGGTGGGAAATGAGAGTTAAATTTGCCCGTCCAGACACTTCCAGCTAGTCTCTCATTGGTTCTCCCTATTCCTGTTCATCTTCCGCAGAAATTGCAAACTGGGCCAAACAGGAGGTTAAAGGCACTGACTCTCCAAGTCGGGAGAGTGTTAGTAAAGCTTCTGGAATGTTGCACCCGAGTACCAGGGGACGAGAACTGAGACATATTTGAACACGTCTCCCGATCACATGGTTGATCATACTCTGGGTTCCACATGCATGTTTTAGCTGAAGGAAGAATCCCTTAAACCTGGAGAGTTGAGACCCGTGGAATGGGTACCATGCAATATGACTTCAAAGGGTCTTCATTGGCTCACCGAACCTCTCCAATCCTATCACTGCTGCGTTTATGCCCCTGTACACACGCTTGTTTCTCTTTCGGAGACATAGCAATCCATAGGTTTTAAGATACTTACTAGTCAGGTACATTCTTAGGCGTTTAATATGGGGTGTTGAGTCCATTTCGTTGAGCAAAGAGTAGCTCTTGTCTATTACATATTTGGCTTAAGGAACTTTATCTGTGCTCATTTCAATCTCTGGTTTTAGGCAGCACCCCAACTCACCTTTCCCCTTAGCAAGCATAAGTTGGTTTTCTAAATTTGAGACCCTGTTCTGTTTTGTAATTCAGTTCCTGTGTAGCCAAGTTTACATTCCATGTATTAGTGATATCTTATGATGTTTCTTTTTCTGTGTGACTTATTTCAGTTAGAATCATCATACCTGAATCCACTCATTATGTTGCTACGGGCCTGATGACATAGATTTCATTGCTGAGTGATATTGCATTGTACGTACGTACCACAACTTGTTTATCCATTATTCACTTTCTGTGATATTGAACTTGTACCATAAATGAGGTTCTTGTAATCAGAGCCGTCCCAAACTGTGGGGTGGCTGTGTCTTTTTGATTTTAATTTCCCTAAGCTATAGGACCATAAGTGGAAATGCCCTAGGCTCTGTTGCTTTGTTTTTTAGATGTTACAGGAAACACCATACACTTCTCCCGAGTGGCTGTTGTCAATTTACATCCCGCCCATCAGCATAACAAGGCTCCCAGATCTCCATGGCCTGTCCTGCCTTATGCATTTTACTCTTTTTTCAGATGGCCCTTTTGACCGGGGGGAAGTGAGACTTCATTGTAGTGCAGATTTCCTTTGCAAGCTTGCTTGGTTGGCCAAAAAGGGCGTATGCGTTTTTTCCTGAATATATTCAGGAAAAAACGCATACGCCCTTTTTGGCCAAGTGCATCATTGTCGACATTCTGCCTATTTTCCTATGTTTAAAATGCAATTCCAGTCTACCTCCTATAATCGGTTTCCTGCAATTCTGCCCTGCTTTCAAGTCCTCTTGGCAGCCTTACTTCAGTATATTTTTGGACGATAGCTGTCATTTATAACTCTGCAGGTTTGTGAATTACAGTGCCTCTGAGCTCCTTTCTTCAACTCGCTTTCTTGTGAGCTGGCCGCAACTCCGCAGGATGGCTTCAGGCCCTAATCTGGTTCCGGCACGGCATGCTGAGCCTTTGGTTAATTCCTCTTCCTGGTGGAAATGAGAGTAAAATTTGCCCGTCCACAAACCTCCAGCTAGTCTCTCATTGGTTCTCCCTATTCCTGTTCATCTTCCACAGAAATTGCAAACTGGGCCAAACAGGAGGTTAAAGGCACTGACTCTCCAAGTGGGGAGAGTGTTAGTAAAGCGTCTGGAATGTTGCACCCGAGTACCAGGGGTCGAAAACTGAGACATATTTGAACACGTCTCCTGATCACACGGTTGATCATACTCTGGGTTCCACATGCATGTTTTAGCTGAAGGAAGAATCCCTTAAACCTGGAGAGTTGAGACCCGTGGAATGGGTACCATGCAATATGACTTCAAATGGTCTTCATTTGCTCACCGAACCTCTCCAATCCTATCACTGCTGCGTTTATGCCCCAGTACACACGATTGATTCTCTTTCAGAGACATAGCAATCCATAGGTTTTAAGTTACTTACTAGTCAGGTACATTCTTAGGCGTTTAATATGGGGTGTTGAGTCCATTTCGTTGAGCAAGGAGTAGCTCTTGTCTATTCCATATTTGGCTTAAGGAACTTTATCTGTGCTCTTTTCAATCTCTGGTTTTAGGCAGCACCCCAACTCACCTTTCCCCTTAGCAAGCATAAGTTGGTTTTCTAAATTTGAGACCCTGTTCTGTTTTGTAATTCAGTTCCTGTGTAGCCAAGTTTACATTCCGTGTATTAGTGATATCTTATGATGTTTCTTTTTCTGTGTGACTTATTTCAGTTAGAATCATCATACCTGAATCCACTCATTATGCTGCTACGGGCCTGATGACATAGATTTCATTGCTGAGTGATATTGCATTGTATGTAAGTACCACAACTTCTTTTTCCATTATTGACTTTCTGCAATATTGAACTTGTACCATAAACGAGGTTCTTGTAAACAGAGCCATCCCAAACTTTGGGGTGGCTGTGTCTTTTTTATTTTAATTTCCCTAAGCTATAGGACCATAAGTGGAAGTGCCCTAGGCTCTGTTGCTTTGTTTTTTAGATGTTTCAGGAAACACCATACACTTCTCCCGAGTGGCTCTTGGCAATTTACATCCCGCCCATCAGCATAACAAGGCTCCCAGTTCTCCATGGCCTGTCCTGCCTTATGCATTTTACTCTTTTTTCAGATGGCCCTTTTGACCGGGGGGAAGTGAGACTTCATTGTAGTGCAGATTTCCTTTGCAAGCTTGCTTGGTTGGACAAAAAGGGCGTATGCGTTTTTTCCTGAATATATTCAGGAAAAAACGCATACGCCCTTTTTGGCCAAGTGCATCATTGTGGACGTTCTGCCTCTTTTCCTATGCTTTAAATGCAATTCCAGTCTACCTCCTGAAATTGGTTTCCTGCAATTCTGCCCCGCTTTCAAGTCCTCTTGGCAGCCTTACTTCAGTATATTTTTGGACGATAGCTGTCATTTATAACTCTGCAGGTTTGTGAATTACAGTGCCCCTGAGCTCCTTTCTTCAACTCGCTTTCTTGTGAGCTGGCCGCAACACCGCAGGATTGCTTCAGGCCCTAATCTGGTTCCGGCACGGCACGCTGAGCCTTTGGTTAATTCCTCTTCCTGGTGGGAAATGAGAGTTAAATTTGCCCGTCCAGACACTTCCAGCTAGTCTCTCATTGGTTCTCCCTATTCCTGTTCATCTTCCACAGAAATTGCAAACTGGGCCAAACAGGAGGTTAAAGGCACTGACTCTCCAAGTCGGGAGAGTGTTAGTAAAGCGTCTGGAATGTTGCACCCGAGTACCAGGGGACGAGAACTGAGACATATTTGAACACGTATCCCGATCACATGGTTGATCATACTCTGGGTTCCACATGCATGTTTTAGCTGAAGGAAGAATCCCTTAAACCTGGAGAGTTGAGACCCGTGGAATGGGTACCATGCAATATGACTTCAAAGGGTCTTCATTGGCTCACCGAACCTCTCCAATCCTATCACTGCTGCGTTTATTCCCCTGTACACACGCTTGATTCTCTTTCGGAGACATAGCAATCCATAGGTTTTAAGATACTTACTAGTCAGGTACATTCTTAGGCGTTTAATATGGGGTGTTGAGTCCATTTCGTTGAGCAAGGAGTAGCTCTTGTCTATTACATATTTGGCTTAAGGAACTTTATCTGTGCTCATTTCAATCTCTGGTTTTAGGCAGCACCCCAACTCACCTTTACCCTTAGCAAGCATAAGTTGGTTTTCTAAATTTGAGACCCTGTTCTGTTTTGTAATTCAGTTCCTGTGTAGCCAAGTTTACATTCCATGTATTAGTGATATCTTATGATGTTTCTTTTTCTGTGTGACTTATTTCAGTTAGAATCATCATACCTGAATCCACTCATTATCCTGCTACGGGCCTGATGACATAGATTTCATTGCTGAGTGATATTGCATTGTACGTAAGTACCACAACTTCTTTATCCATTACTCACTTTCTGCGATATTGAACTTGTACCGTAAACGAGGTTCTTGTAAACAGAGCCGTCCCAAACTTTGGGGTGGCTGTGTCTTTTTGATTTTAATTTCCCTAAGCTATGGGACCATAAGTGGAAGTGCCCTAGGTTCTGTTGCTTTGGTTTTTAGATGTTTCAGGAAACACCATACACTTAGCCCGAGTGGCTGTTGGCAATTTACATCCCGCCCATCAGCATAACAAGGCTCCCAGTTCTCCATGGCCTGTCCTGCCTTTCTGGATTTTACACTTTTTTAGATGGCCCTTTTGACCGGGTGGAAGTGAGACTTCATTTTAGTGCAGATTTCCTTTGCAAGCTTGCTTGGTTGACCAAAAAGGGCGTATGCGTTTTTTCCTGAATATATTCAGGAAAAAACGCATATGCACTTTTTGGCCAAGTGCATCATTGTCGACATTCTGCCTACTTTCCTATGTTTAAAATGCAATTCCAGTCTACCTCCTATAATCGGTTTCCTGCAGTTCTGCCCTGCTTTCAATTCCTCTTGGCAGCCTTACTTCAGTATATTTTTGGACGATAGCTGTCATTTATAACGCTGCAGGTTTGTGAATTACAGTGCCCCTGAGCTCCTTTCTTCAACTCGCTTTCTTGTGACCTGGCCGCAACTCCGCAGGATGGCTTCAGGCCCTAATCTGGTTCCGGCACGGCACACTGAGCCTTTGGTTAATTCCTGTTCCTGGTGGGAAATGAGAGTAAAATTTGCCCGTCCAGACACCTCCAGCTAGTCTGTCATTGGTTCTCCCTATTCCTGTTCATCTTCCACAGAAATTGCAAACTGGGCCAAACAGGAGGTTAAAGGCACTGACTCTCCAAGTGGGGAGAGTGTTAGTAAAGCGTCTGGAATGTTGCACCCGAGTACCAGGGGTCGAAAACTGAGACATATTTGAACACGTCTCCTGATCACACGGTTGATCATACTCTGGGTTCCACATGCATGTTTTAGCTGAAGGAAGAATCCCTTAAACCTGGAGAGTTGAGACCCGTGGAATGGGTACCATGCAATATGACTTCAAATGGTCTTCATTTGCTCACCGAACCTCTCCAATCCTGTCACTGCTGCGTTTATGCCCCAGTACACACGATTGATTCTCTTTCAGAGACATAGCAATCCATAGGTTTTAAGTTACTTACTAGTCAGGTACATTCTTAGGCGTTTAATATGGGGTGTTGAGTCCATTTCGTTGAGCAAGGAGTAGCTCTTGTCTATTCCATATTTGGCTTAAGGAACTTTATCTGTGCTCTTTTCAATCTCTGGTTTTAGGCAGCACCCCAACTCACCTTTCCCCTTAGCAAGCATAAGTTGGTTTTCTAAATTTGAGACCCTGTTCTGTTTTGTAATTCAGTTCCTGTGTAGCCAAGTTTACATTCCGTGTATTAGTGATATCTTATGATGTTTCTTTTTCTGTGTGACTTATTTCAGTTAGAATCATCATACCTGAATCCACTCATTATGCTGCTACGGGCCTGATGACATAGATTTCATTGCTGAGTGATATTGCATTGTATGTAAGTACCACAACTTCTTTTTCCATTATTGACTTTCTGCAATATTGAACTTGTACCATAAATGAGGTTCTTGTAAACAGAGCCATCCCAAACTTTGGGGTGGCTGTGTCTTTTTTATTTTAATTTCCCTAAGCTATAGGACCATAAGTGGAAGTGCCCTAGGCTCTGTTGCTTTGTTTTTTAGATGTTTCAGGAAACACCATACACTTCTCCCGAGTGGCTCTTGGCAATTTACATCCCGCCCATCAGCATAACAAGGCTCCCAGTTCTCCATGGCCTGTCCTGCCTTATGCATTTTACTCTTTTTTCAGATGGCCCTTTTGACCGGGGGGAAGTGAGACTTCATTGTAGTGCAGATTTCCTTTGCAAGCTTGCTTGGTTGGCCAAAAAGGGCGTATGCGTTTTTTCCTGAATATATTCAGGAAAAAACGCATACGCCCTTTTTGGCCAAGTGCATCATTGTGGACGTTCTGCCTCTTTTCCTATGCTTTAAATGCAATTCCAGTCTACCTCCTGAAATTGGTTTCCTGCAATTCTGCCCCGCTTTCAAGTCCTCTTGGCAGCCTTACTTCAGTATATTTTTGGACGATAGCTGTCATTTATAACTCTGCAGGTTTGTGAATTACAGTGCCCCTGAGCTCCTTTCTTCAACTCGCTTTCTTGTGAGCTGGCCGCAACACCGCAGGATTGCTTCAGGCCCTAATCTGGTTCCGGCACGGCACGCTGAGCCTTTGGTTAATTCCTCTTCCTGGTGGGAAATGAGAGTTAAATTTGCCCGTCCAGACACTTCCAGCTAGTCTCTCATTGGTTCTCCCTATTCCTGTTCATCTTCCACAGAAATTGCAAACTGGGCCAAACAGGAGGTTAAAGGCACTGACTCTCCAAGTCGGGAGAGTGTTAGTAAAGCGTCTGGAATGTTGCACCCGAGTACCAGGGGACGAGAACTGAGACATATTTGAACACGTATCCCGATCACATGGTTGATCATACTCTGGGTTCCACATGCATGTTTTAGCTGAAGGAAGAATCCCTTAAACCTGGAGAGTTGAGACCCGTGGAATGGGTACCATGCAATATGACTTCAAAGGGTCTTCATTGGCTCACCGAACCTCTCCAATCCTATCACTGCTGCGTTTATTCCCCTGTACACACGCTTGATTCTCTTTCGGAGACATAGCAATCCATAGGTTTTAAGATACTTACTAGTCAGGTACATTCTTAGGCGTTTAATATGGGGTGTTGAGTCCATTTCGTTGAGCAAGGAGTAGCTCTTGTCTATTACATATTTGGCTTAAGGAACTTTATCTGTGCTCATTTCAATCTCTGGTTTTAGGCAGCACCCCAACTCACCTTTACCCTTAGCAAGCATAAGTTGGTTTTCTAAATTTGAGACCCTGTTCTGTTTTGTAATTCAGTTCCTGTGTAGCCAAGTTTACATTCCATGTATTAGTGATATCTTATGATGTTTCTTTTTCTGTGTGACTTATTTCAGTTAGAATCATCATACCTGAATCCACTCATTATCCTGCTACGGGCCTGATGACATAGATTTCATTGCTGAGTGATATTGCATTGTACGTAAGTACCACAACTTCTTTATCCATTACTCACTTTCTGCGATATTGAACTTGTACCGTAAACGAGGTTCTTGTAAACAGAGCCGTCCCAAACTTTGGGGTGGCTGTGTCATTTTGATTTTAATTTCCCTAAGCTATAGGACCATAAGTCGAAGTGCCCTAGGCTCTGTTGCTTTGTTTTTTAGATGTTTCAGGAAACACCATACACTTCTCCCGAGTGGCTGTTGGCAATTTACATCCCGCCCATCAGCATAACAAGGCTCCCAGTTCTCCATGGCCTGTCCTGCCTTCTGGATTTTACACTTTTTTCAGATGGCCCTTTTGACCGGGGGGAAGTGAGACTTCATTGTAGTGCAGATTTCATTTGCAAGCTTGCTTGGTTGGCCAAAAAGGGCGTATGCGTTTTTTCCTGAACATATTCAGGAAAAAACGCATACGCCCTTTTTGGCCAAGTGCATCATTGTGGACGTTCTGCCTCTTTTCCTATGCTTTAAATGCAATTCCAGTCTACCTCCTGAAATCGGTTTCCTGCAATTCTGCCGCGCTTTCAAGTCCTCTTGGCAGCCTTACTTCAGTATATTTTTGGACGATAGCTGTCATTTATAACTCTGCAGGTTTGTGAATTACAGTGCCCCTGAGCTCCTTTCTTCAACTCGCTTTCTTGTGAGCTGGCAGCAACACCGCAGGATTGCTTCAGGCCCTAATCTGGTTCCGGCACGGCACGCTGAGCCTTTGGTTAATTCCTCTTCCTGGTGGGAAATGAGAGTTAAATTTGCCCGTCCAGACACTTCCAGCTAGTCTCTCATTGGTTCTCCCTATTCCTGTTCATCTTCCGCAGAAATTGCAAACTGGGCCAAACAGGAGGTTAAAGGCACTGACTCTCCAAGTCGGGAGAGTGTTAGTAAAGCTTCTGGAATGTTGCACCCGAGTACCAGGGGACGAGAACTGAGACATATTTGAACACGTCTCCCGATCACATGGTTGATCATACTCTGGGTTCCACATGCATGTTTTAGCTGAAGGAAGAATCCCTTAAACCTGGAGAGTTGAGACCCGTGGAATGGGTACCATGCAATATGACTTCAAAGGGTCTTCATTGGCTCACCGAACCTCTCCAATCCTATCACTGCTGCGTTTATGCCCCTGTACACACGCTTGTTTCTCTTTCGGAGACATAGCAATCCATAGGTTTTAAGATACTTACTAGTCAGGTACATTCTTAGGCGTTTAATATGGGGTGTTGAGTCCATTTCGTTGAGCAAAGAGTAGCTCTTGTCTATTACATATTTGGCTTAAGGAACTTTATCTGTGCTCATTTCAATCTCTGGTTTTAGGCAGCACCCCAACTCACCTTTCCCCTTAGCAAGCATAAGTTGGTTTTCTAAATTTGAGACCCTGTTCTGTTTTGTAATTCAGTTCCTGTGTAGCCAAGTTTACATTCCATGTATTAGTGATATCTTATGATGTTTCTTTTTCTGTGTGACTTATTTCAGTTAGAATCATCATACCTGAATCCACTCATTATGTTGCTACGGGCCTGATGACATAGATTTCATTGCTGAGTGATATTGCATTGTACGTACGTACCACAACTTGTTTATCCATTATTCACTTTCTGTGATATTGAACTTGTACCATAAATGAGGTTCTTGTAATCAGAGCCGTCCCAAACTGTGGGGTGGCTGTGTCTTTTTGATTTTAATTTCCCTAAGCTATAGGACCATAAGTGGAAGTGCCCTAGGCTCTGTTGCTTTGTTTTTTAGATGTTACAGGAAACACCATACACTTCTCCCGAGTGGCTGTTGTCAATTTACATCCCGCCCATCAGCATAACAAGGCTCCCAGATCTCCATGGCCTGTCCTGCCTTATGCATTTTACTCTTTTTTCAGATGGCCCTTTTGACCGGGGGGAAGTGAGACTTCATTGTAGTGCAGATTTCCTTTGCAAGCTTGCTTGGTTGGCCAAAAAGGGCGTATGCGTTTTTTCCTGAATATATTCAGGAAAAAACGCATACGCCCTTTTTGGCCAAGTGCATCATTGTCGACATTCTGCCTATTTTCCTATGTTTAAAATGCAATTCCAGTCTACCTCCTATAATCGGTTTCCTGCAATTCTGCCCTGCTTTCAAGTCCTCTTGGCAGCCTTACTTCAGTATATTTTTGGACGATAGCTGTCATTTATAACTCTGCAGGTTTGTGAATTACAGTGCCTCTGAGCTCCTTTCTTCAACTCGCTTTCTTGTGAGCTGGCCGCAACTCCGCAGGATGGCTTCAGGCCCTAATCTGGTTCCGGCACGGCATGCTGAGCCTTTGGTTAATTCCTCTTCCTGGTGGAAATGAGAGTAAAATTTGCCCGTCCACAAACCTCCAGCTAGTCTCTCATTGGTTCTCCCTATTCCTGTTCATCTTCCACAGAAATTGCAAACTGGGCCAAACAGGAGGTTAAAGGCACTGACTCTCCAAGTGGGGAGAGTGTTAGTAAAGCGTCTGGAATGTTGCACCCGAGTACCAGGGGTCGAAAACTGAGACATATTTGAACACGTCTCCTGATCACACGGTTGATCATACTCTGGGTTCCACATGCATGTTTTAGCTGAAGGAAGAATCCCTTAAACCTGGAGAGTTGAGACCCGTGGAATGGGTACCATGCAATATGACTTCAAATGGTCTTCATTTGCTCACCGAACCTCTCCAATCCTGTCACTGCTGCGTTTATGCCCCAGTACACACGATTGATTCTCTTTCAGAGACATAGCAATCCACAGGTTTTAAGTTACTTACTAGTCAGGTACATTCTTAGGCGTTTAATATGGGGTGTTGAGTCCATTTCGTTGAGCAAGGAGTAGCTCTTGTCTATTCCATATTTGGCTTAAGGAACTTTATCTGTGCTCTTTTCAATCTCTGGTTTTAGGCAGCACCCCAACTCACCTTTCCCCTTAGCAAGCATAAGTTGGTTTTCTAAATTTGAGACCCTGTTCTGTTTTGTAATTCAGTTCCTGTGTAGCCAAGTTTACATTCCGTGTATTAGTGATATCTTATGATGTTTCTTTTTCTGTGTGACTTATTTCAGTTAGAATCATCATACCTGAATCCACTCATTATGCTGCTACGGGCCTGATGACATAGATTTCATTGCTGAGTGATATTGCATTGTATGTAAGTACCACAACTTCTTTTTCCATTATTGACTTTCTGCAATATTGAACTTGTACCATAAACGAGGTTCTTGTAAACAGAGCCATCCCAAACTTTGGGGTGGCTGTGTCTTTTTTATTTTAATTTCCCTAAGCTATAGGACCATAAGTGGAAGTGCCCTAGGCTCTGTTGCTTTGTTTTTTAGATGTTTCAGGAAACACCATACACTTCTCCCGAGTGGCTCTTGGCAATTTACATCCCGCCCATCAGCATAACAAGGCTCCCAGTTCTCCATGGCCTGTCCTGCCTTATGCATTTTACTCTTTTTTCAGATGGCCCTTTTGACCGGGGGGAAGTGAGACTTCATTGTAGTGCAGATTTCCTTTGCAAGCTTGCTTGGTTGGCCAAAAAGGGCGTATGCGTTTTTTCCTGAATATATTCAGGAAAAAACGCATACGCCCTTTTTGGCCAAGTGCATCATTGTCGACATTCTGCCTATTTTCCTATGTTTAAAATGCAATTCCAGTCTACCTCCTATAATCGGTTTCCTGCAATTCTGCCCTGCTTTCAAGTCCTCTTGGCAGCCTTACTTCAGTATATTTTTGGACGATAGCTGTCATTTATAACTCTGCAGGTTTGTGAATTACAGTGCCTCTGAGCTCCTTTCTTCAACTCGCTTTCTTGTGAGCTGGCCGCAACTCCGCAGGATGGCTTCAGGTCCTAATCTGGTTCCGGCACGGCATGCTGAGCCTTTGGTTAATTCCTCTTCCTGGTGGAAATGAGAGTAAAATTTGCCCGTCCACAAACCTCCAGCTAGTCTCTCATTGGTTCTCCCTATTCCTGTTCATCTTCCACAGAAATTGCAAACTGGGCCAAACAGGAGGTTAAAGGCACTGACTCTCCAAGTGGGGAGAGTGTTAGTAAAGCGTCTTGAATGTTGCACCCGAGTACCAGGGGACGAGAACTGAGACATATTTGAACACGTATCCCGATCACATGGTTGATCATACTCTGGGTTCCACATGCATGTTTTAGCTGAAGGAAGAATCCCTTAAACCTGGAGAGTTGAGACCCGTGGAATGGGTACCATGCAATATGACTTCAAAGGGTCTTCATTGGCTCACCGAACCTCTCCAATCCTATCACTGCTGCGTTTATTCCCCTGTACACACGCTTGATTCTCTTTCGGAGACATAGCAATCCATAGGTTTTAAGATACTTACTAGTCAGGTACATTCTTAGGCGTTTAATATGGGGTGTTGAGTCCATTTCGTTGAGCAAGGAGTAGCTCTTGTCTATTACATATTTGGCTTAAGGAACTTTATCTGTGCTCATTTCAATCTCTGGTTTTAGGCAGCACCCCAACTCACCTTTCCCCTTAGCAAGCATAAGTTGGTTTTCTAAATTTGAGACCCTGTTCTGTTTTGTAATTCAGTTCCTGTGTAGCCAAGTTTACATTCCGTGTATTAGTGATATCTTATGATGTTTCTTTTTCTGTGTGACTTATTTCAGTTAGAATCATCATACCTGAATCCACTCATTATGCTGCTACCGGCCTGATGACATAGATTTCATTGCTGAGTGATATTGCATTGTACGTAAGTACCACAACTTCTTTATCCATTACTCACTTTCTGCGATATTGAACTTGTACCGTAAACGAGGTTCTTGTAAACAGAGCCGTCCCAAACTTTGGGGTGGCTGTGTCTTTTTGATTTTAATTTCCCTAAGCTATAGGACCATAAGTGGAAGTGCCCTAGGCTCTGTTGCTTTGTTTTTTAGATGTTTCAGGAAACACCATACACTTCTCCCGAGTGGCTGTTGGCAATTTACATCCCGCCCATCAGCATAACAAGGCTCCCAGTTCTCCATGGCCTGTCCTGCCTTCTGGATTTTACACTTTTTTCAGATGGCCCTTTTGACCGGGGGGAAGTGAGACTTCATTGTAGTGCAGATTTCATTTGCAAGCTTGCTTGGTTGGCCAAAAAGGGCGTATGCGTTTTTTCCTGAACATATTCAGGAAAAAACGCATATGCCCTTTTTGGCCAAGTGCATCATTGTGGACGTTCTGCCTCTTTTCCTATGCTTTAACTGCAATTCCAGTCTACCTCCTGAAATCGGTTTCTTGCAATTCTGCCCCGCTTTCAAGTCCTCTTGGCAGCCTTACTTCAGTATATTTTTGGACGTTAGCTGTCATTTATAACTCTGCAGGTTTGTGAATTACAGTGCCCCTGAGCTCCTTTCTTCAACTCGCTTTCTTGTGAGCTGGCCGCAACACTGCAGGATTGCTTCAGGCCCTAATCTGGTTCCGGCACGGCACGCTGAGCCTTTGGTTAATTCCTCTTCCTGGTGGGAAATGAGAGTTAAATTTGCCCGTCCAGACACTTCCAGCTAGTCTCTCATTGGTTCTCCCTATTCCTGTTCATCTTCCACAGAAATTGCAAACTGGGCCAAACAGGAGGTTAAAGGCACTGACTCTCCAAGTCGGGAGAGTGTTAGTAAAGCGTCTGGAATGTTGCACCCGAGTACCAGGGGATGAGAACTGAGACATATTTGAACACGTATCCCGATCACATGGTTGATCATACTCTGGGTTCCACATGCATGTTTTAGCTGAAGGAAGAATCCCTTAAACCTGGAGAGTTGAGACCCGTGGAATGGGTACCATGCAATATGACTTCAAAGGGTCTTCATTGGCTCACCGAACCTCTCCAATCCTATCACTGCTGCGTTTATTCCCCTGTACACACGCTTGATTCTCTTTCGGAGACATAGCAATCCATAGGTTTTAAGATACTTACTAGTCAGGTACATTCTTAGGCGTTTAATATGGGGTGTTGAGTCCATTTCGTTGAGCAAGGAGTAGCTCTTGTCTATTACATATTTGGCTTAAGGAACTTTATCTGTGCTCATTTCAATCTCTGATTTTAGGCAGCACCCCAACTCACCTTTACCCTTAGCAAGCATAAGTTGGTTTTCTAAATTTGAGACCCTGTTCTGTTTTGTAATTCAGTTCCTGTGTAGCCAAGTTTACATTCCATGTATTAGTGATATCTTATGATGTTTCTTTTTCTGTGTGACTTATTTTAGTTAGAATCATCATACCTGAATCCACTCATTATCCTGCTACGGGCCTGATGACATAGATTTCATTGCTGAGTGATATTGCATTGTACGTAAGTACCACAACTTCTTTATCCATTACTCACTTTCTGCGATATTGAACTTGTACCGTAAACGAGGTTCTTGTAAACAGAGCCGTCCCAAACTTTGGGGTGGCTGTGTCTTTTTGATTTTAATTTCCCTAAGCTATGGGACCATAAGTGGAAGTGCCCTAGGTTCTGTTGCTTTGGTTTTTAGATGTTTCAGGAAACACCATACACTTAGCCCGAGTGGCTGTTGGCAATTTACATCCCGCCCATCAGCATAACAAGGCTCCCAGTTCTCCATGGCCTGTCCTGCCTTTCTGGATTTTACACTTTTTTAGATGGCCCTTTTGACCGGGGGGAAGTGAGACTTCATTTTAGTGCAGATTTCCTTTGCAAGCTTGCTTGGTTGACCAAAAAGGGCGTATGCGTTTTTTCCTGAATATATTCAGGAAAAAACGCATATGCACTTTTTGCCCAAGTGCATCATTGTCGACATTCTGCCTACTTTCCTATGTTTAAAATGCAATTCCAGTCTACCTCCTATAATCGGTTTCCTGCAGTTCTGCCCTGCTTTCAATTCCTCTTGGCAGCCTTACTTCAGTATATTTTTGGACGATAGCTGTCATTTATAACGCTGCAGGTTTGTGAATTACAGTGCCCCTGAGCTCCTTTCTTCAACTCGCTTTCTTGTGACCTGGCCGCAACTCCGCAGGATGGCTTCAGGCCCTAATCTGGTTCCGGCACGGCACACTGAGCCTTTGGTTAATTCCTCTTCCTGGTGGGAAATGAGAGTAAAATTTGCCCGTCCAGACACCTCCAGCTAGTCTGTCATTGGTTCTCCCTATTCCTGTTCATCTTCCACAGAAATTGCAAACTGGGCCAAACAGAAGGTTAAAGGCACTGACTCTCCAAGTGGGGAGAGTGTTAGTAAAGCGTCTGGAATGTTGCACCCGAGTACCAGGGGATGAGAACTGAGACATATTTGAAAACGTCTCCCGATCACACGGTTGATCATACTCTGGGTTCCACATGCATGTTTTAGCTGAAGGAAGAATCCCTTAAACCTGGAGAGTTGAGACCCGTGGAATGGGTACCATGCAATATGACTTCAAATGGTCTTCATTTGCTCACCGAACCTCTCCAATCCTGTCACTGCTGCGTTTATGCCCCAGTACACACGATTGATTCTCTTTCAGAGACATAGCAATCCATAGGTTTTAAGTTACTTACTAGTCAGGTACATTCTTAGGCGTTTAATATGGGGTGTTGAGTCCATTTCGTTGAGCAAGGAGTAGCTCTTGTCTATTCCATATTTGGCTTAAGGAACTTTATCTGTGCTCATTTCAATCTCTAGTTTTAGGCAGCACCCCAACTCACCTTTCCCCTTAGCAAGCATAAGTTGGTTTTCTAAATTTGAGACCCTGTTCTGTTTTGTAATTCAGTTCCTGTGTAGCCAAGTTTACATTCCGTGTATTAGTGATATCTTATGATGTTTCTTTTTCTGTGTGACTTATTTCAGTTAGAATCATCATACCTGAATCCACTCATAATGCTGCTACGGGCCTGATGACATAGATTTCATTGCTGAGTGATATTGCATTGTACGTAAGTACCACAACTTCTTTATCCATTATTCACTTTCTGCGATATTGAACTTGTACCGTAAACGAGGTTCTTGTAAACAGAGCCGTCCCAAACTTTGCGCTGGCTGTGTCTTTTTGATTTTAATTTCCCTAAGCTATGGGACTATAAGTGGAAGTGCCCTAGGCTCTGTTGCTTTGGTTTTTAGGATGTTTCAGGAAACACCATACACTTCTCCCGAGTGGCTGTTGGCAATTTACATCCCGCCCATCAACATAACAAGGCTCCCAGTTCTCCATGGCCTGTCCTGCTTTCTGGATTTTACACGTTTTTCAGATGGCCCTTTTTACCGGGGGGAAGTGAGACTTCATTGTAGTGCAGATTTCCTTTGCAAGCTTGCTTGGTTGGCCAAAAAGGGCGTATGCGTTTTTTCCTGAATATATTCAGGAAAAAACGCACACGCCCTTATTGGCCAAGTGCATCATTGTGGACGTTCTGCCTCTTTTCCTATGCTTTAAATGCAATTCTAGTCTACCTCCTGAAATCGGTTTCCTGCAATTCTGTCCCGCTTTCAAGTCCTCTTGGCAGCCTTACTTCAGTATATTTTTGGACGATAGCTGTCATTTATAACTCTGCAGGTTTGTGAATTACAGTGCCCCTGAGCTCCTTTCTTCAATTCGCTTTCTTGTGAGCTGGCCGCAACACCGCAGGATTGCTTCAGGCCCTAATCTGGTTCCGGCACGGCACGCTGAGCCTTTGGTTAATTCCTCTTCCTGGTGGGAAATGAGAGTTAAATTTGCCCGTCTAGACACCTACAGCTAGTCTCTCATTGGTTCTCCCTATTCCTGTTAATCTTCCACAGAAATTGCAAACTGGGCCAAACAGCAGGTTAAAGGCACTGACTCTCAAAGTCGGGAGAGTGTTAGTAAAGCATCTGGAATGTTGCACCCGAGTACCAGGGGTCGAAAACTGAGACATATTTGAACACGTCTCCCGATCACACGGTTGATCATACTTTGGGTTCCACATGCATGTTTTAGCTGAAGGAAGAATCCCTTAAACCTGGAGAGTTGAGACCCGTGGAATGGGTACCATGCAATATGACTTCAAAGGGTCTTCATTTGCTCACCGAACCTCTCCAATCCTATCACTGCTGCGTTTATGCCCCTGTACACATGCTTGTTTCTCTTTCGGAGACATAGCAATCCATAGGTTTTAAGATACTTACTAGTCAGGTTCATTCTTAGGCGTTTAATATGGGGTGTTGAGCCCATTTCGTTGAGCAAGGAGTAGCTCTTGTCTATTCCATATTTGGCTTAAGGAACTTTATCTGTGCTCATTTCAATCTCTGGTTTTAGACAGCACCCCAACTCACCTTTCCCCTTAGCAAGCATAAGTTGGTTTTCTAAATTTGAGACCCTGTTCTGTTTTGTATTTCAGTTCCTGTGTAGCCAAGTTTACATTCCGTGTATTAGTGATATCTTATGATGTTTCTTTTTCTGTGTGACTTATTTCAGTTAGAATCATCATACCTGAATCCACTCATTATGCTGCTACGGGCCTGATGACATAGATTTCATTGCTGAGTGATATTGCATTGTACGTAAGTACCACAAATTCTTTATCCATTACTCACTTTCTGCGATATTGAACTTGTACCGTAAACGAGGTTCTTGTAAACAGAGCCGTCCCAAACTTTGGGGTGTCTGTGTCTTTTTGATTTTAATTTCCCTAAGCTATAGGACCATAAGTGGAAGTGCCCTAGGCTCTGTTGCTTTGTTTTTTAGATGTTTCAGGAAACACCATACACTTCTCCCGAGTGGCTGTTGGCAATTTACATCCCGCCCATCAGCATAACAAGGCTCCCAGTTCTCCATGGCCTGTCCTGCCTTTCTGGATTTTACACTTTTTTCAGATGGCCCTTTTGACCGGGGGGAAGTGAGACTTCATTGTAGTGCAGATTTCCTTTGCAAGCTTGTTTGGTTGGCCAAAAAGGGAGTATGCGTTTTTTCCTGAATATATTCAGGAAAAAACGCATACTCCCTTTTTGGCCAAGAGCATCATTGTCTACGTTCTGCCTCTTTTCCTATGCTTTAAATGCAATTCTAGTCTACCTCCTGAAATCGGTTTCCTGCAGTTCTGCCCTGCTTTCAAGTCCTCTTGGCAGCCTTACTTCAGTATATTTTTGGACGATAGCTGTCATTTATAACTCTGCAGGTTTGTGAATTACAGTGCCCCTGAGCTCCTTTCTTCAACTCGCTTTCTTGTGACCTGGCCGCAACTCCGCAGGATGGCTTCAGGCCCTAATCTGGTTCCGGCACGGCACACTGAGCCTTTGGTTAATTCCTCTTCCTGGTGGGAAATGAGAGTTAAATTTGCCGGTCTAGACACCTCCAGCTAGTCTCTCATTGGTTCTCCCTATTCCTGTTCATCTTCCACAGAAATTGCAAACTGGGCCAAACAGTAGGTTAAAGGCACTGACTCTCCAAGTGGGGAGAGTGTTAGTAAAGCGTCTGGAATGTTGCACCCGAGTACCAGAGGTCGAAAACTGAGACATATTTGAACACGTCTCCTGATCACACGGTGGATCATACTCTGGGTTCCACATGCATGTTTTCGCTGAAGGAAGAATCCCTTAAACCTGGAGAGTTGAGACCCGTGGAATGGGTACCATGCAATATGACTTCAAATGGTCTTCATTTGCTCACCGAACCTCTCCAATCCTGTCACTGCTGCGTTTATGCCCCCGTACACACGATTGATTCTCTTTCAGAGACATAGCAATCCATAGGTTTTAAGATACTTACTAGTCAGGTACATTCTTAGGCGTTTAATATGGGGTGTTGAGTCCATTTCGTTGAGCAAGGAGTAGCTCTTGTCTATTCCATATTTGGCTTAAGGAACTTTATCTGTGTTCATTTCAATCTCTGGTTTTAGGCAGCACCCCAACTCACCTTTCCCCTTAGCAAGCATAAGTTGGTTTTCTAAATTTGAGACCCTGTTCTGTTTTGTAATTCAGTTCCTGTGTAGCCAAGTTTACATTCCGTGTATTAGTGATATCTTATGATGTTTCTTTTTCTGTGTGACTTATTTCAGTTAGAATCATCATACCTGAATCCACTCATTATGCTGCTACGGGCCTGATGACATAGATTTCATTGCTGAGTGATATTGCATTGTATGTAAGTACCACACCTTCTTTTTCCATTATTGACTTTCTGCAATATTGAAGTTGTACCATAAACGAGGTTCTTGTAAACAGAGCCGTCCCAAACTTTGGGGTGGCTGTGTCTTTTTGATTTTAATTTCCCTAAGCTATAGGACCATAAGTGGAAGTGCCCTAGGCTCTGTTGCTTTGTTTTTTTGATGTTTCAGGAAACACCATACACTTCTCCCGAGTGTCTGTTGGCAATTTATATCCCGCCCATCAGCATAACAAGGCTCCCAGTTCTCCATGGCCTGTCCTGCCTTCTGGATTTTACACTTTCTTCAGATGGCCCTTTTGACCGGGGAGAAGTGAGACTTCATTGTAGTGCAGATTTCCTTTGCAAGCTTGCTTGATTGGCCAAAAAGGGCGTATGCATTTTTTCCTGAATATATTCAGGAAAAAACGCATACGCCCTTTTTGGCCAAGTGCATCATTGTGGACGTTCTGCCTCTTTTCCTATGCTTTAACTGCAATTCCAGTCTACCTGTGAAATCGGTTTCCTGCAATTCTGCCCCTCTTTCAAGTCCTCTTGGCAGCCTTACTTCAGTATATTTTTGGATGATAGCTGTCATTTATAACTCTGCAGGTTTGTGAATTACAGTGCCCATGAGCTCCTTTCTTCAACTCGCTTTCTTGTGAGCTGGCCGCAACACCGCAGGATTGCTTCAGGCCCTAATCTTGTTCCGGCACGGCACGCTGAGCCTTTGGTTAATTCCTCTTCCTGGTGGGAAATGAGAGTTAAATTTGCCCGTCCAGACACCTCCAGCTAGTCTCTCATTGGTTCTCCCTATTCCTGTTAATCTTCCACAGAAATTGCAAACTGGGCCAAACAGGAGGTTAAAGGCACTGACTCTCCAAGTCAGGAGAGTGTTAGTAAAGCGTCTGGAATGTTGCACCTGAGTACCAGGGGTCGAAAACTGAGACATATTTGAACACGTCTCCCGATCACACGGTTGATCATACTCTGGGTTCCACATGCATGTTTTAGCTGAAGGAAGAATCCCTTAAACCTGGAGAGTTGAGACCCGTGGAATGGGTACCATGCAATATGACTTCAAAGGGTCTTCATTTGCTCACCGAACCTCTCCAATCCTATCATTGCTGCGTTTATGCCCCTGTACACATGCTTGATTCTCTTTCGGAGACATAGCAATCCATAGGTTTTAAGATACTTACTAGTCAGGTACATTCTTAGGCATTTAATATGAGGTGTTGAGTCCATTTCGTTGAGCAAGGTGTAACTCTTGTCTATTCCATATTTGCCTTAAGGAACTTTATCTGTGCTCATTTCAATCTCTGGTTTTAGGCAGCACGCCAACTCACCTTTCCCCTTAGCAAGCATAAGTTGGTTTTCTAAATTTGAGACCCTGTTCTATTTTGTAATTCAGTTCCTGTGTAGCCAAGTTTACATTCCGTGTATTAGTGATATCTTATGATGTTTCTTTTTCTGTGTGACTTATTTCAGTTAGAATCATCATAGCTGAATCCACTCATTATGCTGCTACGGGCCTGATGACATAGATTTCATTGCTGAGTGATATTGCATTGTACGTAAATACCACAACTTCTTTATCCATTACTCACTTTCTGCGATATTGAACTTGTACCGTAAACGAGGTTCTTGTAAACAGAGCCGTCCCAAACTTTGGGGTGGCTGTGTCTTTTTGATTTTAATTTCCCTAAGCTATAGGACCATAAGTGGAAGTGCCCTAGGCTCTGTTGCTTTGTTTTTTAGATGTTTCAGGAAACACCATACACTTCTCCCGAGTGGGTGTTGGCAATTTACATCCCGCCCATCAGCATAACAAGGCTCCCAGTTCTCCATGGCCTGTCCTGCCTTCTGGATTTTACACTTTTTTCAGATGGCCCTTTTGACCGGGGGGAAGTGAGACTTCATTGTAGTGCAGATTTCCTTTGCAAGCTTGCTTGGTTGGCCAAAAAGGGCGTATGCGTTTTTTCCTGAATATATTCAGGAAAAAACGCATACGCCCTTTTTGGCCAAGTGCATCATTGTGGTCGTTCTGCCTCTTCTCCTATGCTTTCAATGCAATTCCAGTCTACCTCCTGAAATCGGTTTCCTGCAATTCTGCCCCGCTTTCAAGTCCTCTTGGCAGCCTTACTTCAGTATATTTTTGGACGATTGCTGTCATTTATAACTCTGCAGGTTTGTGAATTACAGTGCCCCTGAGCTCCTTTCTTCAACTCGCTTTCTTGTAAGCTGGCCGCAACTCCGCAGGATTGCTTCAGGCCCTAATCTGGTTCCGGCACGGCACGCTGAGCCTTTGGTTAATTCCTCTTCCTGGTGGGAAATGAGAGTTAAATTTGCCCGTCCAGACACTTCCAGCTAGTCTCTCATTGGTTCTCCCTATTCCTGTTCATCTTCCACAGAAATTGCAAACTGGGCCAAACAGGAGGTTAAAGGCACTGACTCTCCAAGTCGGGAGAGTGTTAGTAAAGCGTCTGGAATGTTACACCCGAGTACCAGGGGTCGAAAACTGAGACATATTTAAACACGTCTCCCGATCACACGGTTGATCATACTCTGGGTTCCACATGCATGTTTTAGCTGAAGGAAGAATCCCTTAAACCTGGAGAGTTGAGACCCGTGGAATGGGTACCATGCAATATGACTTCAAAGGGTCTTCATTTGCTCACCGAACCTCTCCAATCCTATCACTGCTGCGTTTATGCCCCTGTACACACGCTTGATTCTCTTTCGGAGACATAGCAATCCATAGGTTTTAAGATACTTACTAGTCAGGTACATTCTTAGGCGTTTAATATGGGGTGTTGAGTCCATTTCGTTGAGCAAGGAGTAGCTCTTGTCTATTCCATATTTGGCTTAAGGAACTTTATTTGTGCTCATTTCAATCTCTGGTTTTAAGCAGCACCCCAACTCACCTTTCCCCTTAAGCAAGCATAAGTTGGTTTTCTAAATTAGAGACCCTGTTCTGTTTTGTAATTCAGTTCCTGTGTAGCCAAGTTTACATTCCGTGTATTAGTGATATCTTATGATGTTTCTTTTTCTGTGTGACTTATTTCAGTTAGAATCATCATACCTGAATCCACTCATTATGCTGCTACGGGCCTGATGACATAGATTTCATTGCTGAGGGATATTGCATTATACGTAAGTACCACAACTTCTTTATCCGTTTTTCACTTTCTGCGATACTGCACTTGTACCGTAAGCGAGGTTCTTGTAAACAGAGCCGTCCCAAAATTTGGGGTGGCTGTGTCTTTTTGATTTTAATTTCCCTAAGCTATAGGACCATAAGTGGAATTGCCCTAGGCTCTGTTGCTTTGTTTTTTAGATGTTTCAGGAAACACCATACACTTCTCCCGAGTGGCTCTTGGCAATTTACATCCCGCCCATCAGCAAAACAAGGCTCCCAGTTCTCCATGGCCTGTCCTGCCTTCTGGATTTTACACTTTTTTCAGAAGGCCCTTTTGACCGGGGGGAAGTGAGACTTCATTGTAGTGCAGATTTCCTTTGCAAGCTTGCTTGGTTGGCCAAAAAGTGCGTATGCGTTTTTTCCTGAATACATTCAGGAAAAAATGCATACGCCCTTTTTGGCCAAGTGCATCATTGTGGACGTTCTGCCTCTTTTCCTATGCTTTAACTGCAATTCCAGTCTACCTCCTGAAATCGGTTTCCTGCAATTCTGCCCCGCTTTCAAGTCCTCTTGGCAGCCTTACTTCAGTATATTTTTGGACGATTGCTGTCATTTATAACTCTGCAGGTTTGTGAATTACAGTGCCCCTGAGCTCCTTTCTTCAACTCGCTTTCTTGTGAGCTGGCCGCAACACCGCAGGATTGCTTCAGGCCCTAATCTTGTTCCGGCACGGCACGCTGAGCCTTTGGTTAATTCTTCTTCCTGGTGGGAAATGAGAGTTAAATTTGCCCGTCCAGACACTTCCAGCTAGTCTCTCATTGGTTCTCCCTATTCCTGTTCATCTTCCACAGAAATTGCAAACTGGGCCAAACAGGAGGTTAAAGGCACTGACTCTCCAAGTCAGGAGAGTGTTAGTAAAGCGTCTGGAATGTTGCACCCGAGTACCAGGGGTTGAAAACTGAGACATATTTGAACACGTCTCCCGATCACATGGTTGATCATACTCTGGGTTCCACATGCATGTTTTAGCTGAAGGAAGAATCCCTTAAACCTGGAGAGTTGAGACCCGTGGAATGGGTACCATGCAATATGACTTCAAATGGTCTTCATTTGCTCACCGAACCTCTCCAATCCTATCACAGCTGCGTTTATGGCCCTGTACACATGCTTGTTTCTCTTTCGAAGACATAGCAATCCATAGGTTTTAAGATACTTACCAGTCAGGTGCATTCTTAGGCGTTTAATATGGGGTGTTGAGCCCATTTCATTGAGCAAGGAGTAGCTCTTGTCTATTCCATATTTGGCTTAAGGAACTTTATCTGTGCTCATTTCAATCTCTGGTTTTAGGCAGCACCCCAACTCACCTTTCCCCTTAGCAAGCATAAGTTGGTTTTCTAAATTTGAGACCCTGTTCTGTTTTGTAATTCAGTTCCTGTGTAGCCAAGTTTACATTCCGTGTATTAGTGATATCTTATGATGTTTCTTTTTCTGTGTGACTTATTTCAGTTAGAATCATCATACTTGAATCCACTCATTATGCTGCTACGGGCCTGATGACATAGATTTCATTGCTGAGTGATATTGCATTGTACGTAAGTACCACAACTTCTTTTTCCATTATTGACTTTCTGCAATATTGAACTTGTACCATAAACGAGGTTCTTGTAAACAGAGCCGTCCCAAACTTTGGGCTGGCTGTGTCTTTTTGATTTTAATTTTCCTAAGCTATGGGACTATAAGTGGAAGTGCCCTAGGCTCTGTTGCTTTGGTTTTTAGATGTTTCAGGAAACACCATACACTTCTCCCGAGTGGCTGTTGGCAATTTACATCCCGCCCATCAGCATAACAAGGCTCCCAGTTCTCCATGGCCTGTCCTGCCTTCTGGATTTTACACGTTTTTCAGATGGCCCTTTTTACCGGGGGGAAGTGAGACTTCATTTTAGTGCAGATTTCCTTTGCAAGCTTGCTTGGTTGGCCAAAAAGTGCGTATGCGTTTTTTCCTGAATATATTCAGGAAAAAACGCACACGCACTTATTGGCCAAGTGCATCATTGTGGACGTTCTGCCTCTTTTCCTATGCTTTAAATGCAATTCTAGTCTACCTCCTGAAATTGTTTTCCTGCAATTCTGCCCCGCTTTCAAGTCCTCTTGGCAGCCTTACTTCAGTATATTTTTGGACGATAGCTGTCATTTATAACTCTGCAGGTTTGTGAATTACAGTGCCCCTGAGCTCCTTTCTTCAATTCGCTTTCTTGTGAGCTGGCCGCAACACCGCAGGATTGCTTCAGGCCCTAATCTGGTTCCGGCACGGCACGCTGAGCCTTTGGTTAATTCCTCTTCCTGGTGGGAAATGAGAGTTAAATTTGCCCGTCTAGACACCTACAGCTAGTCTCTCATTGGTTCTCCCTATTCCTGTTAATCTTCCACAGAAATTGCAAACTGGGCCAAACAGCAGGTTAAAGGCACTGACTCTCCAAGTGGGGAGAGTGTTAGTAAAGCGTCTGGAATGTTGCACCCGAGTACCAGGGGTCGAAAACTGAGACATATTTGAACACGTCTCCTGATCACACGGTGGATCATACTCTGGGTTCCACATGCATGTTTTCGCTGAAGGAAGAATCCCTTAAACCTGGAGAGTTGAGACCCGTGGAATGGGTACCATGCAATATGACTTCAAAGGGTCTTCATTTGCTCACCGAACCTCTCCAATCCTGTCACTGCTGCGTTTATGCCCCCGTACACACGATTGATTCTCTTTCAGAGACATAGCAATCCATAGGTTTTAAGATACTTACTAGTCAGGTACATTCTTAGGCGTTTAATATGGGGTGTTGAGTCCATTTCGTTGAGCAAGGAGTAGCTCTTGTCTATTCCATATTTGGCTTAAGGAACTTTATCTGTGTTCATTTCAATCTCTGGTTTTAGGCAGCACCCCAACTCACCTTTCCCCTTAGCAAGCATAAGTTGGTTTTCTAAATTTGAAACCCTGTTCTGTTTTGTAATTCAGTTCCTGTGTAGCCAAGTTTACATTCCGTGTATTAGTGATATCTTATGATGTTTCTTTTTCTGTGTGACTTATTTCAGTTAGAATCATCATACCTGAATCCACTCATTATGCTGCTACGGGCCTGATGACATAGATTTCATTGCTGAGTGATATTGCATTGTACGTAAGTACCACAACTTCTTTATCCATTATTCACTCTCTGTGATATTGAACTTGTACCGTAAACGAGGTTCTTGTAAACAGAGCCGTCCCAAACTTTGGGGTGGCTGTGTCTTTTTGATTTTAATTTCCCTAAGCTATGGACCATAAGTGGAAGTGCCCTAGGCTCTGTTGCTTTGTTTTTTAGATGTTTCAGGAAACAACATACACTTCTCCCAAGTGGCTGTTGGCAATTTACATCCCGCCCATCAGCATAACAAGGCTCCCAGTTCTCCATGGCCTGTCCTGCCTTTCTGGATTTTACACTTTTTTCAGAAGGCCCTTTTGACCGGGGGAAGTGAGACTTCATTGTAGTGCAGATTTCCTTTGCAAGCTTGCTTGGTTGGCCAAAAAGGGCGTATGCATTTTTTCCTGAATATATTCAGGAAAAAACGCATATGCCCTTTTTGGCCAAGTGCATCATTGTCGACATTCTGCCTATTTTCCTATGTTTAAAATGCAATTCCAGTCTACCTCCTATAATCGGTTTCCTGCAGTTCTGCCCTGCTTTCAAGTCCTCTTGGCAGCCTTACTTCAGTATATTTTTGGACAATTGCTGTCATTTATAACTCTGCAGGTTTGTGAATTACAGTGCCCCTGAGCTCCTTTCTTCAACTCGCTTTCTTGTGACCTGGCCGCTACTCCACAGGATGGCTTCAGGCCCTAATCTGGTTCCGGCACGGCACACTGAGCCTTTGGTTAATTCCTCTTCCTGGTGGGAAATCAGAGTTAAATTTGCCCGTCCAGACACCTCCAGCTAGTCTCTCATTGGTTCTCCCTATTCCTGTTCCTCTTCCACAGAAATTGCAAACTGGGCCAAACAGTAGGTTAAAGGCACTGACTCTCCAAGTGGGGAGAGTGTTAGTAAAGCGTCTGGAATGTTGCACCCGAGTACCAGGGGTCGAAAACTGAGACATATTTGAACACGTCTCCTGATCACACGGTGGATCATACTCTGGGTTCCACATGCATGTTTTCGCTGAAGGAAGAATCCCTTAAACCTGGAGAGTTGAGACCCGTGGAATGGGTACATTGCAATATGACTTCAAATGGTCTTCATTTGCTCACCGAACCTCTCCAATCCTGTCACTGCTGCGTTTATGCCCCCGTACACACGATTGATTCTCTTTCAGAGACATAGCAATCCATAGGTTTTAAGATACTTACTAGTCAGGTACATTCTTAGGCTTTTAATATGGGGTGTTGAGTCCATTTCGTTGAGCAAGGAGTAGCTCTTGTCTATTCCATATTTGGCTTAAGGAACTTTATCTGTGTTCATTTCAATCTCTGGTTTTAGGCAGCACCCCAACTCACCTTTCCCCTTAGCAAGCATAAGTTGGTTTTCTAAATTTGAGACCCTGTTCTGTTTTGTAATTCAGTTCCTGTGTAGCCAAGTTTACATTCCGTGTATTAGTGATATCTTATGATGTTTCTTTTTCTGTGTGACTTATTTCAGTTAGAATCATCATACCTGAATCCACTCATTATGCTGCTACGGGCCTGATGACATAGATTTCATTGCTGAGTGATATTGCATTGTATGTAAGTACCACAACTTCTTTTTCCATTATTGACTTTCTGCAATATTGAACTTGTACCATAAACGAGGTTCTTGTAAACAGAGCCGTCCCAAACTTTGGGGTGGCTGTGTCTTTTTGATTTTAATTTCCCTAAGCTATAGGACCATAAGTGGAAGTGCCCTAGGCTCTGTTGCTTTGTTTTTTAGATGTTTCAGGAAACACCATACACTTCTCCCGAGTGGCTCTTGGCAATTTACATCCCGCCCATCAGCATAACAAGGCTCCCAGTTCTCCATGGCCTGTCCTGCCTTTCTGGATTTTACACTTTTTTTAGATGGCCCTTTTGACCGGGGGGAAGTGAGACTTCATTGTAGTGCAGATTTCCTTTGCAAGTTTGCTTGGTTGGACAAAAAGGGCATATGCGTTTTTTCCTGAATATATTCAGGAAAAAACGCATATGCCCATTTTGGCCAAGTGCATCATTGTGGACGTTCTGCCTCTTCTCCTATGCTTTCAATGCAATTCCAGTCTACCTCCTGAAATCGGTTTCCTGCAATTCTGCCCCGCTTTCAAGTCCTCTTGGCAGCCTTACTTCAGTATATTTTTGGACGATAGCTGTCATTTATAACTCTGCAGTTTTGTGAATTACAGTGCCCCTGAGCTCCTTTCTTCAACTTGCTTTCTTTTGAGCTGGCCGCAACACCGCAGGATGGCTTCAGGCCCTAATCTGGTTCCGGCACGGCACGCTGAGCCTTTGGTTAATTCCTCTTCCTGGTGGGAAATGAGAGTTAAATTTGCCCATCTAGACACCTACAGCTAGTCTCTCATTGGTTCTCCCTATTCCTGTTAATCTTCCACAGAAATTGCAAACTGGGCCAAACAGCAGGTTAAAGGCACTGACTCTCAAAGTCGGGAGAGTGTTAGTAAAGCGTCTGGAATGTTGCACCCGAGTACCAGGGGTCGAAAACTGAGACATATTTGAACACGTCTCCCGATCACACGGTTGATCATACTTTGGGTTCCACATGCATGTTTTAGCTGAAGGAAGAATCCCTTAAACCTGGAGAGTTGAGACCCGTGGAATGGGTACCATGCAATATGACTTCAAACGGTCTTCATTTGCTCACCGAACCTCTCCAATCCTATCACTGCTGCGTTTATGCCCCTGTACACATGCTTGTTTCTCTTTCGGAGACATAGCAATCCATACGTTTTAAGATACTTACTAGTCAGGTGCATTCTTAGGCGTTTAATATGTGGTGTTGAGTCGATTTCGTTGAGCAAGGAGTAGCTCTTGTCTATTCCATATTTGGCTTAAGGAACTTTATCTGTGCTCATTTCAATCTCTGGTTTTAGGCAGCACCCCAACTCACCTTTCCCCTTAGCAAGCATAAGATGGTTTTCTAAATTTGAGACACTGTTCTGTTTTGTAATTCAGTTCCTGTGTAGCCAAGTTTACATTCCGTGTATTAGTGATATCTTATGATGTTTCTTTTTCTGTGTGACTTATTTCAGTTAGAATCATCATACCTGAATCCACTCATAATGCTGCTACGGGCCTGATGACATAGATTTTATTGCTGAGTGATATTGCATTGTACGTAAGTACCACAACTTCTTGATCCATTATTCACTTTCTGCGATATTGAACTTGTACCGTAAACGAGGTTCTTGTAAACAGAGCCGTCCCAAACTTTGGGCTGGCTGTGTCTTTTTGATTTTAATTTTCCTAAGCTATGGGACTATAAGTGGAAGTGCCCTAGGCTCTGTTGCTTTGGTTTTTAGATGTTTCAGGAAACACCATACACTTCTCCCAAGTGGCTGTTGGCAATTTACATCCCGCCCATCAGCATAACAAGGCTCCCAGTTCTCCATGGCCTGTCCTGCCTTCTGGATTTTACACGTTTTTCAGATGGCCCTTTTTACCGGGGGGAAGTGAGACTTCATTGTAGTGCAGATTTCCTTTGCAAGCTTGCTTGGTTGGCCAAAAAGTGCGTATGCGTTTTTTCCTGAATATATTCAGGAAAAAACGCACACACACTTATTGGCCAAGTGCATCATTGTGGACGTTCTGCCTCTTTTCCTATGCTTTAAATGCAATTCTAGTCTACCTCCTGAAATTGGTTTCCTGCAATTCTGCCCCGCTTTCAAGTCCTCTTGGCAGCCTTACTTCAGTATATTTTTGGACGATAGCTGTCATTTATAACTCTGCAGGTTTGTGAATTACAGTGCCCCTGAGCTCCTTTCTTCAATTCGCTTTCTTGTGAGCTGGCCGCAACACCGCAGGATTGCTTCAGGCCCTAATCTGGTTCCGGCACGGCACGCTGAGCCTTTGGTTAATTCCTCTTCCTGGTGGGAAATGAGAGTTAAATTTGCCCGTCCAGACACCTCCAGCTAGTCTCTCATTGGTTCTCCCTATTCCTGTTAATCTTCCACAGAAATTGCAAACTGGGCCAAACAGGAGGTTAAAGGCACTGACTCTCCAAGTCAGGAGAGTGTTAGTAAAGCGTCTGGAATGTTGCACCCGAGTACCAGGGGTCGAAAACTGAGACATATTTGAACACGTCTCCCGATCACACGGTTGATCATACTCTGGGTTCCACATGCATGTTTTAGCTGAAGGAAGAATCCCTTAAACCTGGAGAGTTCAGACCCGTGGAATGGGTACCATGCAATATGACTTCAAAGGGTCTTCATTTGCACACCGAACCTCTCCAAACCTATCACTGCTGCGTTTATGCCCCTGTACACACGTTTGATTCTCTTTCGGAGACATAGCAATCCATAGGTTTTAAGGTACTTACTAGTCAGGTACATTCTTAGGCGTTTAATATGGGGTGTTGAGTCGATTTCGTTGAGCAAGGTGTAGCTCTTGTCTATTCCATATTTGGCTTAAGGAACTTTATCTGTGCTCATTTCAATCTCTGGTTTTAGGCAGCACCCCAACTCACCTTTCCCCTTAGCATGCATAAGTTGGTTTTCTAAATTTGAGACCCTGTTCTATTTTGTAATTCAGTTCCTGTGTAGCCAAGTTTACATTCCGTGTATTAGTGATATCTTATGATGTTTCTTTTTCTGTGTGACTTACTTCAGTTAGAATCATCATACCTGAATCCACTCATTATGCTGCTATGGGCCTGATGACATAGATTTCATTGCTGAGTGATATTGCATTGTACGTAAGTACCACAACTTCTTTATCCATTATTCACTTTCTGCGATATTGAACTTGTACCGTAAACGAGGTTCTTGTAAACAGAGCCGTCCCAAACTTTGGGGTGGCTGTGTCTTTTTGATTTTAATTTCCCTAAGCTATGGACCATAAGTGGAAGTGCCCTAGGCTCTGTTGCTTTGTTTTTTAGATGTTTCAGGAAACAACACACTCTTCTCCCAAGTGGCTGTTGGCAATTTACATCCCGCCCATCAGCATAACAAGGCTCCCAGTTCTCCATGGCCTGTCCTGCCTTTCTGGATTTTACACTTTTTTCAGAAGGCCCTTTTGACCGGGGGAAGTGAGACTTCATTGTAGTGCAGATTTCCTTTGCAAGCTTGCTTGGTTGGCCAAAAAGGGCGTATGCATTTTTTCCTGAATATATTCAGGAAAAAACGCATATGCCCTTTTTGGCCAAGTGCATCATTGTCGACATTCTGCCTATTTTCCTATGTTTAAAATGCAATTCCAGTCTACCTCCTATAATCGGTTTCCTGCAGTTCTGCCCTGCTTTCAAGTCCTCTTGGCAGCCTTACTTCAGTATATTTTTGGACAATTGCTGTCATTTATAACTCTGCAGGTTTGTGAATTACAGTGCTCCTGAGCTCCTTTCTTCAACTCGCTTTCTTGTGACCTGGCCGCTACTCCGCAGGATGGCTTCAGGCCCTAATCTGGTTCCGGCACGGCACACTGAGCCTTTGGTTAATTCCTCTTCCTGGTGGGAAATGAGAGTTAAATTTGCCCGTCCAGACACCTCCAGCTAGTCTCTCATTGGTTCTCCCTATTCCTGTTCCTCTTCCACAGAAATTGCAAACTGGGCCAAACAGTAGGTTAAAGGCACTGACTCTCCAAGTGGGGAGAGTGTTAGTAAAGCGTCTGGAATGTTGCACCCGAGTACCAGGGGTCGAAAACTGAGACATATTTGAACACGTCTCCTGATCACACGGTTGATCATACTCTGGGTTCCACATGCATGTTTTCGCTGAAGGAAGAATCCCTTAAACCTGGAGAGTTGAGACCAGTGGAATGGGTACATTGCAATATGACTTCAAATGGTCTTCATTTGCTCACCGAACCTCTCCAATCCTGTCACTGCTGCGTTTATGCCCCCGTACACACGATTGATTCTCTTTCAGAGACATAGCAATCCATAGGTTTTAAGATACTTACTAGTCAGGTACATTCTTAGGCGTTTAATATGGGGTGTTGAGTCCATTTCGTTGAGCAAGGAGTAGCTCTTGTCTATTCCATGTTTGGCTTAAGGAACTTTATCTGTGCTCTTTTCAATCTCTGGTTTTAGGCAGCACCCCAACTCACCTTTCCCCTTAGCAAGCATTAGTTGGTTTTCTAAATTTGAGACCCTGTTCTGTTTTGTAATTCAGTTCCTGTGTAGCCAAGTTTACATTCCGTGTATTAGTGATATCTTATGATGTTTCTTTTTCTGTGTGACTTATTTCAGTTAGAATCATCATACCTGAATCCACTCATTATGCTGCTACGGGCCTGATGACATAGATTTCATTGCTGAGTGATATTGCATTGTATGTAAGTACCACAACTTCTTTTTCCATTATTGACTTTCTGCAATATTGAACTTGTACCATAAACGAGGTTCTTGTAAACAGAGCCGTCCCAAACTTTGGGGTGGCTGTGTCTTTTTGATTTTAATTTCCCTAAGCTATAGGACCATAAGTGGAAGTGCCCTAGGCTCTGTTGCTTTGTGTTTTAGATGTTTCAGGAAACACCATACACTTCTCCCGAGTGGCTGTTGACAATTTACATCCCGCCCATCAGCATAACAAGGCTCCCAGTTCTCCATGGCCTGTCCTGCCTTTCTGGATTTTACACTTTTTTTAGATGGCCCTTTTGACCGGGGGGAAGTGAGACTTCATTGTAGTGCAGATTTCCTTTGCAAGTTTGCTTGGTTGGACAAAAAGGGCATATGCGTTTTTTCCTGAATATATTCAGGAAAAAACGCATATGCCCATTTTGGCCAAGTGCATCATTGTGGACGTTCTGCCTCTTCTCCTATGCTTTCAATGCAATTCCAGTCTACCTCCTGAAATCGGTTTCCTGCAATTCTGCCCCGCTTTCAAGTCCTCTTGGCAGCCTTACTTCAGTATATTTTTGGACGATAGCTGTCATTTATAACTCTGCAGTTTTGTGAATTACAGTGCCCCTGAGCTCCTTTCTTCAACTTGCTTTCTTTTGAGCTGGCCGCAACACCGCAGGATGGCTTCAGGCCCTAATCTGGTTCCGGCACGGCACGCTGAGCCTTTGGTTAATTCCTCTTCCTGGTGGGAAATGAGAGTTAAATTTGCCCGTCCAGACACCTCCAGCTAGTCTCTCATTGGTTCTCCCTATTCCTGTTAATCTTCCACAGAAATTGCAAACTGGGCCAAACAGGAGGTTAAAGGCACTGACTCTCCAAGTCAGGAGAGTGTTAGTAAAGCGTCTGGAATGTTGCACCCGAGTACCAGGGGTCGAAAACTGAGACATATTTGAACACGTCTCCCGATCACACGGTTGATCATACTCTGGGTTCCACATGCATGTTTTAGCTGAAGGAAGAATCCCTTAAACCTGGAGAGTTGAGACCCGTGGAATGGGTACCATGCAATATGACTTCAAAGGGTCTTCATTTGCTCACCGAACCTCTCCAAACCTATCACTGCTGCGTTTATGCCCCTGTACACACGTTTGATTCTCTTTCGGAGACATAGCAATCCATAGGTTTTAAGGTACTTACTAGTCAGGTACATTCTTAGGCGTTTAATATGGGGTGTTGAGTCGATTTCGTTGAGCAAGGTGTAGCTCTTGTCTATTCCATATTTGGCTTAAGGAACTTTATCTGTGCTCATTTCAATCTCTGGTTTTAGGCAGCACCCCAACTCACCTTTCCCCTTAGCAAGCATAAGTTGGTTTTCTAAATTTGAGACCCTGTTCTGTTTTGTAATTCAGTTCCTGTGTAGCCAAGTTTACATACCGTGTATTAGTGATATCTTATGATGTTTCTTTTTCTGTGTGACTTATTTCAGTTAGAATCATCATACCAGAATCCACTCATTATGCTGCTACGGGCCTGATGACATAGATTTCATTGCTGAGTGATATTGCATTGTACGTAAGTACCACAACTTCTTTATCCATTACTCACTTTCTGCGATATTGAACTTGTACCGTAAACGAGGTTCTTGTAAACAGAGCCGTCCCAAACTTTGGGGTGGCTGTGTCTTTTTGATTTTAATTTCTCTAAGCTATAGGACCATAAGTGGAAGTGCACTAGGCTCTGTTGCTTTGTTTTTTTGATGTTTCAGGAAACACCATACACTTCTCCCGAGTGGCTGTTGGCAATTTATATCCCGCCCATCAGCATAACAAGGCTCCCAGTTCTCCATGGCCTGTCCTGCCTTATGGATTTTACACTTTTTTCAGATGTCCCTTTTGACTGGGGGGAAGTGAGACTTCATTGTAGTGCAGATTTCCTTTGCAAGCTTGCTTGGTTGGCCAAAAAGGGCGTATGCGTTTTTTCCTGAATATATTCAGGAAAAAACGCATATGCCCATTTTGGCCAAGTGCATCATTGTGGACGTTCTGCCTCTTCTCCTATGCTTTCAATGCAATTCCAGTCTACCTCCTGAAATCGGTTTCCTGCAATTCTGCCCCGCTTTCAAGTCCTCTTGGCAGCCTTACTTCAGTATATTTTTGGACGATAGCTGTCATTTATAACTCTGCAGGTTTGTGAATTACAGTGCCCCTGAGCTCCTTTCTTCAACTCGCTTTCTTGTGAGCTGGCCGCAACACCGCAGGATTGCTTCAGGCCCTAATCTGGTTCCGGCACGGCACGCTGAGCCTTTGGTTAATTCCTCTTCCTGGTGGGAAATGAGAGTTAAATGTGCCCGTCCAGACACCTCCAGCTAGTCTCTCATTGGTTCTCCCTATTCCTGTTCATCTTCCGCAGAAATTGCAAACTGGGCCAAACAGGAGGTTAAAGGCACTGGAATGTTGCACCCGAGTACCAGGGGTCGAAAACTGAGACATATTTGAACACGTCTCCCGATCACACGGTTGATCATACTCTGGGTTCCACATGCATGTTTTAGCTGAAGGAAGAATCCCTTAAACCTGGAGAGTTGAGACCCGTGGAATGGGTACCATGCAATATGACTTCAAAGGGTCTTCATTTGCTCACCGAACCTCTCCAATCCTATCACTGCTGCGTTTATGCCCCTGTACACACGCTTGATTCTCTTTCAGAGACATAGCAATCCATAGGTTTTAAGATACTTACTAGTCAGGTACATTCTTAGGCATTTAATATGCGGTGTTGAGTCCATTTCGTTGAGCAAGGTGTAGCTCTTGTGTATTACATATTTGGCTTAAGGAACTTTATCTGTGCTCATTTCAATCTCTGGTTTTAGGCAGCACCCCAACTCACCTTTCCCCTTAGCAAGCATAAGTTGGTTTTCTAAATTTGAGACCCTGTTCTGTTTTGTATTTCAGTTCCTGTGTAGCCAAGTTTACATTCCGTGTATTAGTGATATCTTATGATGTTTCTTTTTCTGTGTGACTTATTTCAGTTAGAATCATCATACCAGAATCCACTCATTATGCTGCTACGGGTCTGATGACATAGATTTCATTGCTGAGTGATATTGCATTGTACGTAAGTACCACAACTTGTTTATCCATTACTCACTTTCTGCGATATTGAACTTGTACCGTAAATGAGGTTCTTGTAAACAGAGCCGTCCCAAACTTTGGGGTGGCTGTGTCTTTTTGATTTTAATTTCCCTAAGCTATAGGACCATAAGCGGAAGTGCCCTAGGCTCTGTTGCTTTGTTGTTTTGATGTTTCAGGAAACACCATACACTTCTCCCGAGTGGCTGTTGGCAATTTATGTCCCGCCCATCAGCATAACAAGGCTCCCAGTTCTCCATGGCCTGTCCTGCCTTCTGGATTTTACACTTTTTTCAGATGGCCCTTTTGACCGGGGGGAAGTGAGACTTCATTGTAGTGCAGATTTCCTTTGCAAGCTTGCTTGGTTGGCCAAAAAGGGCGTATGCGTTTTTTCCTGAATATATTCAGGAAAAAACGCATACGCCCTTTTTGGCCAAGTGCATCATTGTGGACGTTCTGCCTCTTTTCCTATGCTTTAACTGCAATTCCAGTCTACCTCCTGAAATCAGTTTCCTGCAATTCTGCCCCGCTTTCAAGTCCTCTTGGCAGCCTTACTTCAGTATATTTTTGGACGATAGCTGTCATTTATAACTCTGCAGGTTTGTGAATTACAGTGCCCCTGAGCTCCTTTCTTCAACTCGCTTTCTTTTGAGCTGGCCGCAACACCACAGGACTGCTTCAGGCCCTAATCTGGTACCGGCACGGCACGCTGAGCCTTTGGTTAATTCCTCTTCCTGGTGGGAAATGAGAGTTAAATTTGCCCGTCCAGACACCTCCAGCTAGTCTCTCATTGGTTCTCCCTATTCCTGTTCATCTTCCAAAGAAATTGCAAACTGGGCCAAACAGGAGGTTAAAGGCACTGGAATGTTGCACCCGAGTACCAGGGGACGAGAACTGAGACATATTTTAACACGTCTCCCGATCACACGGTTGATCATACTCTGGGTTCCACATGCATGTTTTAGCTGAAGGAAGAATCCCTTAAACCTGGAGAGTTGAGACCCATGGAATGGGTACCATGCAATATGACTTCAAAGGGTCTTCATTTGCTCACTGAACCTCTCCAATCCTATCACTGCTGCGTTTATGCCCCTGAACACCTGCTTGATTCTCTTTCGGAGACATAGCAATCCATAGGTTTTAAGATACTTACTAGTCAGGTACATTCTTAGGCATTTAATATGAGGTGTTGAGTCCATTTCGTTGAGCAAGGTGTAGCTCTTGTCTATTCCATATTTGGCTTAAGGAACTTTATCTGTGCTCATTTCAATCTCTGGTTTTAGGCAGCACGCCAACTCACCTTTCCCCTTAGCAAGCATAAGTTGGTTTTCTAAATTTGAGACCCTGTTCTATTTTGTAATTCAGTTCCTGTGTAGCCAAGTTTACATTCCGTGTATTAGTGATATCTTATGATGTTTCTTTTTCTGTGTGACTTATTTCAGTTAGAATCATCATAGCTGAATCCACTCATTATGCTGCTACGGGCCTGATGACATAGATTTCATTGCTGAGTGATATTGCATTGTACGTAAATACCACAACTTCTTTATCCATTACTCACTTTCTGCGATATTGAACTTGTACCGTAAACGAGGTTCTTGTAAACAGAGCCGTCCCAAACTTTGGGGTGGCTGTGTCTTTTTGATTTTAATTTCCCTAAGCTATAGGACCATAAGTGGAAGTGCCCTAGGCTCTGTTGCTTTGTTTTTTAGATGTTTCAGGAAACACCATACACTTCTCCCGAGTGGGTGTTGGCAATTTACATCCCGCCCATCAGCATAACAAGGCTCCCAGTTCTCCATGGCCTGTCCTGCCTTCTGGATTTTACACTTTTTTCAGATGGCCCTTTTGACCGGGGGGAAGTGAGACTTCATTGTAGTGCAGATTTCCTTTGCAAGCTTGCTTGGTTGGCCAAAAAGGGCGTATGCGTTTTTTCCTGAATATATTCAGGAAAAAACGCATACGCCCTTTTTGGCCAAGTGCATCATTGTGGTCGTTCTGCCTCTTTTCCTATTCTTTAAATGCAATTCCAGTCTACCTCCTGAAATCGGTTTCGTGCAATTCTGCCCCGCTTTCAAGTCCTCTTGGCAGCCTTACTTCAGTATATTTTTGGACGATAGCTGTCATTTATAACTCTGCAGGTTTGTGAATTACAGTGGCCCTGAGCTCCTTTCTTCAACTCGCTTTCTTGTGAGCTGGCCGCAACACCGCAGAATTGCTTCAGGCCCTAATCTGGTTCCGGCACGGCACGCTGAGCCTTTGGTTAATTCCTCTTCCTGGTGGGAAATGAGAGTTAAATTTGCCCGTCCAGACACCTCCAGCTAGTCTCTCATTGGTTCTCCCTATTCCTGTTAATCTTCACACAGAAATTGCAAACTGGGCCAAACAGGAGTTTAAAGGCACTGACTCTCCAAGTCGGGAGATTGTTAGTAAAGCGTCTGAAATGTTGCACCCGAGTACCATGGGACGAGAACTGAGACATATTTGAACACGTCTCCCGATCACTCGGTTGATCATACTCTGGGTTCCACATGCATGTTTTAGCTGAAGGAAGAATCCCTTAAACCTGGAGAGTTGAGACCCGTGGAATGGGTACCATGCAATATGACTTCAAAGGGTCTTCATTTGCTCACTGAACCTCTCCAATCCTATCACTGCTGCGTTTATGCCCCTGTACACACGCTTGATTTTCTTTCGAAGACATAGCAATCCATAGGTTTTAAGATACTTACTAGTCAGGTACATTCTTAGGCATTTAATATGAGGTGTTGAGTCCATTTCGTTGAGCAAGGTGTAGCTCTTGTGTATTACATATTTGGCTTAAGGAACTTTATCTGTGCTCATTTCAATCTCTGGTTTTAGGCAGCACCCCAACTCACCTTTCCCCTTAGCATGCATAAGTTGGTTTTCTAAATTTGAGACACTGTTCTGTTTTGTATTTCAGTTCCTGTGTAGCCAAGTTTACATTCCGTGTATTAGTGATATCTTATGATGTTTCTTTTTCTGTGTGACTTATTTCAGTTAGAATCATCATACCTGAATCCACTCATTATGCTGCTACGGGCCTGATGACATAGATTTCATTGCTGAGTGATATTGCATTGTACGTAAGTACCACAACTTCTTTATCCATTACTCACTTTCTGCGATATTGAACTTGTACCGATAACGAGGTTCTTGTAAACAGAGCCGTCCCAAACTTTGGGGTGGCTGTGTCTTTTTGATTTTAATTTCCCTAAGCTACAGGACCATAAGTGGAAGTGCCCTAGGCTCTGTTGCTTTGTTTTTTAGATGTTTCAGGAAACACCATACACTTCTCCCGAGTGGCTGTTGGCAATTTACATCACGCCCATCAGCATAACAAGGCTCCCAGTTCTCCATGGCCTGTCCTGCCTTTCTGGATTTTACACTTTTTTCAGATGTCCCTTTTGACCGGGGGGAAGTGAGACTTCATTGTAGTGCAGATTTCCTTTGCAAGCTTGCTTGGTTGGCCAAAAAGGGCGTATGCGTTTTTTCCTGAATATATTCAGGAAAAAACGCATACGCCCTTTTTGGCCAAGTGCATCATTGTGGACTTTCTGCCTCTTTTCCTATGCTTTAACTGCAATTCCAGTCTACCTCCTGAAATCGGTTTCCTGCAATTCTGCCCCGCTTTCAAGTCCTCTTGGCAGCCTTACTTCAGTATATTTTTGGACGATTGCTGTCATTTATAACTCTGCAGGTTTGTGAATTACAGTGCCCCTGAGCTCCTTTCTTCAACTCGCTTTCTTGTGAGCTGGCCGCAACACCGCAGGATTGCTTCAGGCCCTAATCTGGTTCCGGCACGGCACGCTGAGCCTTTGGTTAATTCCTCTTCCTGGTGGGAAATGAGAGTTAAATTTGCCCGTCCAGACACTTCCAGCTAGTCTCTCATTGGTTCTCCCTATTCCTGTTCATCTTCCACAGAAATTGCAAACTGGGCCAAACAGGAGGTTAAAGGCACTGACTCTCCAAGTCGGGAGAGTGTTAGTAAAGCGTCTGGAATGTTGCACCCGAGTACCAGGGGTCGAAAACTGAGACATATTTGAACACGTCTCCCGATCACACGGTTGATCATACTCTGGGTTCCACATGCATGTTTTAGCTGAAGGAAGAATCCCTTAAACTTGGAGAGTTGAGACCCATGGAATGGGTACCATGCAATATGACTTCAAAGGGTTTTCATTTGCTCACTGAACCTCTCCAATCCTATCACTGCTGCGTTTATGCCCCTGTACACATGCTTGATTCTCTTTCAGAGACATAGCAATCCATAGGTTTTAAGATAATTACTAGTCAGGTACATTCTTAGGCATTTAATATGAGGTGTTGAGTCCATTTCGTTGAGCAAGTTGTAGCTCTTGTCTATTACATATTTGGCTTAAGGAACTTTATCTGTGCTCATTTCAATCTCTGGTTTTAGGCAGCACCCCAACTCACCTTTCCCCTTAGCAAGCATATGTTGGTTTTCTAAATTTGAGACCCTGTTCTGTTTTGTAATTCAGTTCCTGTGTAGCCAAGTTTACATTCCGTGTATTAGTGATATCTTATGATGTTTCTTTTTCTGTGTGACTTATTTCAGTTAGAATCATCATACCTGAATCCACTCATTATGCTGCTACGGGCCTGATGACATAGATTTCATTGCTGAGTGATATTGCATTGTACGTAAGTACCACAACTTCTTTATCCATGACTCACTTTCTGCGATATTGAACTTGTACCGTAAACGAGGTTCTTGTAAACAGAGCCGTCCCAAACTTTGGGGTGGCTGTGTCTTTTTGATTTTAATTTCTCTAAGCTATAGGACCATAAGTGGAAGTGCCCTAGGCTCTGTTGCTTTGTTTTTTTGATGTTTCAGGAAACACCATACACTTCTCCCGAGTAGCTGTTGGCAATTTATATCCCGCCCATCAGCATAACAAGGCTCCCAGTTCTCCATGGCCTGTCCTGCCTTCTGGATTTTACACTTTTTTCAGATGGCCCTTTTGACCGGGGGGAAGTGAGACTTCATTGTAGTGCAGATTTCCTTTGCAAGCTTGCTTGGTTGGCCAAAAAGTGCGTATGCGTTTTTTCCTGAATATATTCAGGAAAAAACGCATACGCCCTTTTTGGCCAAGTGCATCATTGTGGACGTTCTGCCTCTTTTCCTATGCTTTAACTGCAATTCAAGTCTACCTCCTGAAATCGGTTTCCTGCAATTCTGCCCCTCTTTCAAGTCCTCTTGGTAGCCTTACTTCAGTATATTTTTGGACGATAGCTGTCATTTATAACTCTGCATGATTGTGAATTACAGTGCCCCTGAGCTCCTTTCTTCAACTCGCTTTCTTGTGAGCTGGCCGCAACACCGCAGGATTGCTTCAGGCCCTAATCTGGTTCCGGCACGGCACGCTGAGCCTTTGGTTAATTCCTCTTCCTGGTGGGAAATGAAAGTTAAATTTGCCCGTCCAGACACCTTCAGCTAGTCTCTCATTGGTTCTCCCTATTCCTGTTCATCTTCCGCAGAAATTGCAAACTGGGCCAAACAGGAGTTTAAAGGCACTGACTTTCCAAGTCGGGAGAGTGTTAGTAAAGCTTCTGGAATGTTGCACCCGAGTACCAGGGGATGAGAACTGAGACATATTTGAACACGTCTCCCGATCACTCGGTTGATCATACTCTGGGTTCCACATGCATGTTTTAGCTGAAGGAAGAATCCCTTAAACCTGGAGAGTTGAGACCCGTGGAATGGGTACCATGCAATATGACTTCAAAGGGTCTTCATTTGCTCACCGAACCTCTCCAATCCTATCACTGCTGCGTTTATGCCCCTGTACACATGCTTGATTCTCTTTCGGAGACATAGCAATCCATAGGTTTTAAGATACTTACTAGTCAGGTACATTCTTAGGCGTTTAATATGGGGTGTTGAGTCCATTTCGTTGAGCAAGGAGTAGCTCTTGTCTATTCCATATTTGGCTTAAGGAACTTTATCTGTGCTCATTTCAATCTCTGGTTTTAGGCAGCACCCCAACTCACCTTTCCCCTTAAGCAAGCATAAGTTGGTTTTCTAAATTAGAGACCCTGTTCTGTTTTGTAATTCAGTTCCTGTGTAGCCAAGTTTACATTCCGTGTATTAGTGATATCTTATGATGTTTCTTTTTCTGTGTGACTTATTTCAGTTAGAATCATCATACCTGAATCCACTCATTATTCTGCTACGGGCCTGATGACATAGATTTCATGGCTGAGTGATATTGCATTGTACGTAAGTACCACAACTTCTTTATACATTACTCACATTGTGCGATATTGACCTTGTACCATAAACGAGGTTCTTGTATACAGAGCCGTCCCAAACTTTGGGGTGGCTGTGTCATTTTGATTTTAATTTCCCTAAGCTATAGGACCATAAGTGGAAGTGCTGTAGGCTCTGTTGCTTTGTTTTTTAGATGTTTCAGGAAACACCATACACTTCTCCCAAGTGGCTGTTGGCAATTTACATCCCGCCCATCAGCATAACAAGGCTCCCAGTTCTCCATGGCCTGTCCTGCCTTTCTGGATTTTACACTTTTTTCAGATGGCCCTTTTGACCGGGGGGAATTGAGACTTCATTGTATTGCAGATTTCCTTTGCAAGCTTGCTTGGTTGGCCAAAAAGGGCGTATGCGTTTTTTCCTGAATATATTCAGGAAAAAACGCATACGCCCTTTTTGGCCAAGTGCATCATTGTGGACGTTCTGCCTCTTTTCCTATGCTTTAATTGCATTTCCAGTCTACCTCCAGAAATCGGTTTCCTGCAATTCTACCCCGCTTTCAAGTCCTCTTGGCAGCCTTACTTCAGTATATTTTTGGACGATAGCTGTCATTTATAACACTGCAGGTTTGTGAATTACAGTGCCCCTGAGCTCCTTTCTTCAACTCGCTTTCTTGTGCGCTGGCCGCAACACCACAGGATTGCTTCAGGCCATAATCTGGTTCCGGCACGGCATGCTGAGCCTTTGGTTAATTCCTCTTCCTGGTGGGAAATGAGAGTTAAATTTGCCCGTCCAGACACCTCCAGCTAGTCTCTCATTGGTTCTCCCTATTCCTGTTCATCTTCCGCAGAAATTGCAAACTGGGCCAAACAGGAGGTTAAAGGCACTGACTCTCCACGTCAGGAGAGTGTTAGTAAAGCGTCTGGAATGTTGCACCCGACTACCAGGGGTCGAAAACTGAGACATATTTGAACACGTCTCCCGATCACACGGTTGATCATACTCTGGGTTCCACATGCATGTTTTAGCTGAAGGAAGAATCCCTTAAACCTGGAGAGTTGAGACCCGTGGAATGGGTACCATGCAATATGACTTCAAAGGGTCTTCATTTGCTCACCGAACCTCTCCAATCCTATCACTGCTGCGTTTATGCCCCTGTACACACGTTTGATTCTCTTTCGGAGACATAGCAATTCATAGGTTTTAAGATACTTACTAGTCAGGTACATTCTTAGGCGTTTAATATGGGGTGTTGAGTCGATTTCGTTGAGCAAGGAGTAGCTCTTGTCTATTCCATATTTGGCTTAAGGAACTTTATCTGTGCTCATTTCAATCTCTGGTTTTAGGCAGCACCCCAACTCACCTTTCCCCTTAGCAAGCATAAGTTGGTTTTCTAAATTTGAGACCCTGTTCTGTTTTGTAATTCAGTTCCTGTGTAGCCAAGTTTACATTCCGTGTATTAGTGATATCTTATGATGTTTCTTTTTCTGTGTGACTTATTTCAGTTAGAATCATCATACCAGAATCCACTCATTATGCTGCTACGGGCCTGATGACATAGATTTCATTGCTGAGTGATATTGCATTGTACGTAAGTACCACAACTTCTTTATCCATTACTCACTTTCTGCGATATTGAACTTGTACCGTAAATGAGGTTCTTGTAAACAGAGCCGTCCCAAACTTTGGGGTGGCTGTGTCTTTTTGATTTTAATTTCTCTTAGCTATAGGACCATAAGTGGAAGTGCACTAGGCTCTGTTGCTTTGTTTTTTTGATGTTTCAGGAAACACCATACACTTCTCCCGAGTGGCTGTTGGCAATTTATATCCCGCCCATCAGCATAACAAGGCTCCCAGTTCTCCATGGCCTGTCCTGCCTTCTGGATTTTACACTTTTTTCAGATGGCCCTTTTGACCGGGGGGAAGTGAGACTTCATTGTAGTGCAGATTTCCTTTGCAGGCTTGCTTGGTTGGCCAAAAAGGGCGTATGCGTTTTTTCCTGAATATATTCAGGAAAAAACGCATACGCCCTTTTTGGCCAAGTGCATCATTGTGGACGTTCTGCCTCTTTTCCTATGCTTTAACTGCAATTCCAGTCTACCTCCTGAAATCGGTTTCCTGCAATTCTGCCCCTCTTTCAAGTCCTCTTGGCAGCCTTACTTCAGTATATTTTTGGACGATAGCTGTCATTTATAACTCTGCAGGTTTGTGAATTACAGTGCCCCTGAGCTCCTTTCTTCAACTCGCTTTCTTGTGAGCTGGCCGCAACACCACAGGATTGCTTCAGGCCCTAATCTGGTTCCGGCACGGCACGCTGAGCCTTTGGTTAATTCCTCTTCCTGGTGGGAAATGAGAGTTAAATTTGCCCGTCCAGACACCTCCAGCTAGTCTCTCATTGGTTCTCCCTATTCCTGTTCATCTTCCGCAGAAATTGCAAACTGGGCCAAACAGGAGGTTAAAGGCACTGGAATGTTGCACCCGAGTACCAGGGGAGGACAACTGAGACATATTTGAACACGTCTCCCGATCACACGGTTGATCATACTCTGGGTTCCACATGCATGTTTTAGCTGAAGGAAGAATCCCTTAAACCTGGAGAGTTGAGGCCCATGGAATGGGTACCATGCAATATGACTTCAAAGGGTCTTCATTAGCTCACTGAACCTCTCCAATCCTATCACTGCTGCGTTTATGCCCCTGTACACATGCTTGATTCTCTTTCGGAGACATAGCAATCCATAGGTTTTAAGATACTTACTAGTCAGGTACATTCTTAGGCATTTAATATGAGGTGTTGAGTCCATTTCGTTGAGCAAGTTGTAGCTCTTGTCTATTCCATATTTGGCTTAAGGAACTTTATCTGTGCTCATTTCAATCTCTGGTTTTAGGCAGCACCCCAACTCACCTTTCCCCTTAGCATGCATAAGTTGGTTTTCTAAATTTGAGACCCTGTTCTATTTTGTAATTCAGTTCCTGTGTAGCCAATTTACATTCCGTGTATTAGTGATATCTTATGATGTTTCTTTTTCTGTGTGACTTATTTCAGTTAGAATCATCATACCTGAATCCACTCATTATGCTGCTATGGGCCTGATGACATAGATTTCATTGCTGAGTGATATTGAATTGTACGTAAGTACCACAACTTCTTTATCCATTATTCACTTTCTGCGATATTGAACTTGTACCGCAAACGAGGTTCTTGTAAACAGAGCCGTCCCAAACTTTGGGGTGGCTGTGTCTTTTTGATTTTAATTTCCCTAAGCTATGGACCATAAGTGGAAGTGCCCTAGGCTCTGTTGCTTTGTTTTTTAGATGTTTCAGGAAACACCATACACTTCTCCCAAGTGGCTGTTGGCAATTTACATCCCGCCCATCAGCATAACAAGGCTCCCAGTTCTCCATGGCCTGTCCTGCCTTTCTGGATTTTACACTTTTTTCAGAAGGCCCTTTTGACCGGGGGAAGTGAGACTTCATTGTAGTGCAGATTTCCTTTGCAAGCTTGCTTGGTTGGCCAAAAAGGGCGTATGCATTTTTTCCTGAATATATTCAGGAAAAAATGCATACGCTCTTTTTGGCCAAGTGCATCATTGTGGACGTTCTGCCTCTTTTCCTATGCTTTAACTGCAATTCCAGTCTACCTCCTGAAATCGGTTTCCTGCAATTCTGCCCCTCTTTCAAGTCCTCTTGGCAGCCTTACTTCAGTATATTTTTGGACGATAGCTGTCATTTATAACTCTGCAGGTTTGTGAATTACAGTGCCCCTGAGCTCCTTTCTTCAACTCGCTTTCTTGTGAGCTGGCCGCAACACCACAGGATTGCTTCAGGCCCTAATTTGGTTCCGGCACGGCACGCTGAGCCTTTGGTTAATTCCTCTTCCTGGTGGGAAATGAGAGTTAAATTTGCCCGTCCAGACACCTCCAGCTAGTCTCTCATTGGTTCTCCCTATTCCTGTTCATCTTCCGCAGAAATTGCAAACTGGGCCAAACAGGAGGTTAAAGGCACTGGAATGTTGCACCCGAGTACCAGGGGAGGACAACTCAGACATATTTGAACACGTCTCCCGATCACACGGTTGATCATACTCTGGGTTCCACATGCATGTTTTAGCTGAAGGAAGAATCCCTTAAACCTGGAGAGTTGAGGCCCATGGAATGGGTACCATGCAATATGACTTCAAAGGGTCTTCATTTGCTCACTGAACCTCTCCAATCCTATCACTGCTGCGTTTATGCCCCTGTACACATGCTTGATTCTCTTTCGGAGACATAGCAATCCATAGGTTTTAAGATACTTACTAGTCAGGTACATTCTTAGGCATTTAATATGAGGTGTTGAGTCCATTTCGTTGAGCAAGTTGTAGCTCTTGTCTATTCCATATTTGGCTTAAGGAACTTTATCTGTGCTCATTTCAATCTCTGGTTTTAGGCAGCACCCCAACTCACCTTTCCCCTTAGCATGCATAAGTTGGTTTTCTAAATTTGAGACCCTGTTCTATTTTGTAATTCAGTTCCTGTGTAGCCAATTTACATTCCGTGTATTAGTGATATCTTATGATGTTTCTTTTTCTGTGTGACTTATTTCAGTTAGAATCATCATACCTGAATCCACTCATTATGCTGCTATGGGCCTGATGACATAGATTTCATTGCTGAGTGATATTGAATTGTACGTAAGTACCACAACTTCTTTATCCATTATTCACTTTCTGCGATATTGAACTTGTACCGCAAACGAGGTTCTTGTAAACAGAGCCGTCCCAAACTTTGGGGTGGCTGTGTCTTTTTGATTTTAATTTCCCTAAGCTATGGACCATAAGTGGAAGTGCCCTAGGCTCTGTTGCTTTGTTTTTTAGATGTTTCAGGAAACACCATACACTTCTCCCAAGTGGCTGTTGGCAATTTACATCCCGCCCATCAGCATAACAAGGCTCCCAGTTCTCCATGGCCTGTCCTGCCTTTCTGGATTTTACACTTTTTTCAGAAGGCCCTTTTGACCGGGGGAAGTGAGACTTCATTGTAGTGCAGATTTCCTTTGCAAGCTTGCTTGGTTGGCCAAAAAGGGCGTATGCATTTTTTCCTGAATATATTCAGGAAAAAATGCATACGCTCTTTTTGGCCAAGTGCATCATTGTGGACGTTCTGCCTCTTTTCCTATGCTTTAAATGCAATTCCAGTCTACCTCCTGAAATCGGTTTCCTGCAATTCTGCCCCGCTTTCAAGTCCTCTTGGCAGCCTTACTTCAGTATATTTTTGAACGATTGCTGTCATTTTTAACTCTGCAGGTTTGTGAATTACAGTGCCCCTGAGCTCCTTTCTTCAACTCGCTTTCTTGTGAGCTGGCCGCAACACCGCAGGATTGCTTCACGCCCTAATCTGGTTCCGGCACGGCACACTGAGCCTTTGGTTAATTCCTCTTCCTGGTGGGAAATGAGAGTTAAATTTGCCCGTCCAGACACTTCCAGCTAGTCTCTCATTGGTTCTCCCTATTCCTGTTCATCTTCCACACAAATTGCAAACTGGGCCAAACAGGAGGTTAAAGGCACTGACTCTCCAAGTCGGGAGAGTGTTAGTAAAGCGTCTGGAATGTTGCACCCGAGCACCAGGGGTCGAAAACTGAGACATATTTGAACACGTCTCCCGATCACACGGTTGATCATACTCTGGGTTCCACATGCATGTTTTAGCTGAAGGAAGAATCCCTTAAACCTGGAGAGTTGAGACCCGTGGAATGGGTACCATGCAATATGACTTCAAAGGGTCTTCATTTGCTCACTGAACCTCTCCAATCCTATCACTGCTGCGTTTATGCCCCTGTACACATGCTTGATTCTCTTTCGGAGACATAGCAATCCATAGGTTTTAAGATACTTACTAGTCAGGTACATTCTTAGGCATTTAATATGAGGTGTTGAGTCCATTTCGTTGAGCAAGGTGTAGCTCTTGTCTATTCCATATTTGGCTTAAGGAACTTTATCTGTGCTCATTTCAATCTCTGGTTTTAGGCAGCACCCCAACTCACCTTTCCCCTTAGCAAGCGTAATGTGGTTTTCTAAATTTGAGACCCTGTTCTGTTTTGTAATTCAGTTCCTGTGTAGCCAAGTTTACATTCCGTGTATTAGTGATATCTTATGATGTTTCTTTTTCTGTGTGACTTATTTCAGTTAGAATCATCATACCAGAATCCACTCATTATGCTGCTACGGGCCTGATGACATAGATTTCATTGCTGAGTGATATTGCATTGTACGTAAGTACCACAACTTCTTTATCCATTACTCACTTTCTGCGATATTGAACTTGTACCGTAAACGAGGTTCTTGTAAACAGAGCCGTCCCAAACTTTGGGGTGGCTGTGTCTTTTGATTTTAATTTCTCTAAGCTATAGGACCATAAGTGGAAGTGCCCTAGTCTCTGTTGCTTTGTTTTTTTGATGTTTCAGGAAACACCATACACTTCTCCCGAGTGGCTGTTGGCAATTTATATCCCGCCCATCAGCATAACAAGGCTCCCAGTTCTCCATGGCCTGTCCTGCCTTCTGGATTTTACACTTTTTTCAGATGGCCCTTTTGACCGGGGGGAAGTGAGACTTCATTGTAGTGCAGATTTCCTTTGCAAGCTTGCTTGGTTGGCCAAAAAGGGCGTATGCGTTTTTTCCTGAATATATTCAGGAAAAAACGCATACGCCCTTTTTGGCCAAGTGTATCATTGTGGAAGTTCTGCCTCTTTTCCTATGCTTTAACTGCAATTCCAGTCTACCTCCTGAAATCGGTTTCCTGCAATTCTGCCCCGCTTTCAAGTCCTCTTGGCAGCCTTACTTCAGTATATTTTTGGACGATAGCTGTCATTTATAACTCTGCAGGTTTGTGAATTACAGTGCCCCTGAGCTCCTTTCTTCAACTCGCTTTCTTTTGAGCTGGCCGCAACACCGCAGGACTGCTTCAGGCCCTAATCTGGTTCCGGCACGGCACGCTGAGCCTTTGGTTAATTCCTCTTCCTGGTGGGAAATGAGAGTTAAATTTGCCCGTCCAGACACCTCCAGCTAGTCTCTCATTGGTTCTCCCTATTCCTGTTCATCTTCCGCAGAAATTGCAAACTGGGCCAAACAGGAGGTTAAAGGCACTGGAATGTTGCACCCGAGTACCAGGGGACGAGAACTGAGACATATTTTAACACGTCTCCCGATCACACGGTTGATCATACTCTGGGTTCCACATGCATGTTTTAGCTGAAGGAAGAATCCCTTAAACCTGGAGAGTTGAGACCCATGGAATGGGTACCATGCAATATGAGTTCAAAGGGTCTTCATTTGCTCACTGAACCTCTCCAATCCTATCACTGCTGCGTTTATGCCCCTGTACACATGCTTGATTTTCTTTCGGAGACATAGCAATCCATAGGTTTTAAGATACTTACTAGTCAGGTACATTCTTAGGCATTTAATATGAGGTGTTGAGTCCATTTCGTTGAGCAAGGTGTAGCTCTTGTCTATTCCATATTTGGCTTAAGGAACTTTATCTGTGCTCATTTCAATCTCTGGTTTTAGGCAGCATGCCAACTCACCTTTCCCCTTAGCAAGCATAAGTTGGTTTTCTAAATTTGAGACCCTGTTCTATTTTGTAATTCAGTTCCTGTGTAGCCAAGTTTACATTCCGTGTATTAGTGATATCTTATGATGTTTCTTTTTCTGTGTGACTTATTTCAGTTAGAATCATCATAGCTGAATCCACTCATTATGCTGCTACGGGCCTGATGACATAGATTTCATTGCTGAGTGATATTGCATTGTACGTAAATACCACAACTTCTTTATCCATTACTCACTTTCTGCGATATTGAACTTGTACCGTAAACGAGGTTCTTGTAAAAAGAGCCGTCCCAAACTTTGGGGTGGCTGTGTCTTTTTGATTTTAATTTCCCTAATCTATAGGACCATAAGTGGAAGTGCCCTAGGTTCTGTTGCTTTGGTTTGTAGATGTTTCAGGAAACACCATACACTTAGCCCGAGTGGCTGTTGGCAATTTACATCCCGCCCATCAGCATAACAAGGCTCCCAGTTCTCCATGGCCTGTCCTGCCTTTCTGGATTTTACTCTTTTTTAGACGGCCCTTTTGACCGGGGGGAAGTGAGACTTCATTTTAGTGCAGATTTCCTTTGCAAGCTTGCTTGGTTGACCAAAAAGGGCGTATGCGTTTTTTCCTGAATATATTCAGGAAAAAACGCATACGCCCTTTTTGGCCAAGTGCATCATTGTCGACGTTCTGCCTCTTTTCCTATGCTTTAACTGCAATTCCAGTCTACCTCCTGAAATCGGTTTCCTGCAATTCTGTCCCACTTTCAAGTCCTCTTGGCAGCCTTACTTCAGTATATTTTTGGACGATAGCTGTCATTTATAACTCTGCAGGTTTGTGAATTACAGTGCCCCTGAGCTCCTTTCTTCAACTCGCTTTCTTGTGAGCTGGCCGCAACACCACAGGACTGCTTCAGGCCCTAATCTGGTTCCGGCACGGCACGTTGAGCCTTTGGTTAATTCCTCTTCCTGGTGGGAAATGAGTGTTAAATTTGCCCGTCTAGACACTTCCAGCTAGTCTCTCATTGGTTCTCCCTATTCCTGTTCATCTTCCGCAGAAATTGCAAACTGGGCCAAACAGGAGGTTAAAGGCACTGACTCTCCAAGTCGGGAGAGTGTTAGTAAAGCGTCTGGAATGTTGCACCCGAGTACCAGGGGACGAGAACTGAGACATATTTGAACACGTCTCCCGATCACACGGTGGATCATACTCTGGGTTCCACATGCATGTTTTCGCTGAAGGAAGAATCCCTTAAACTTGGAGAGTTGAGACCCGTGGAATGGGTACCATGCAATATGACTTCAAATGGTCTTCATTTGCTCACCGAACCTCTCCAATCCTGTCACTGCTGCGTTTATGCCCCCGTACACACGATTGATTCTCTTTCAGAGACATAGCAATCCATAGGTTTTAAGATACTTACTAGTCAGGTACATTCTTAGGCGTTTAATATGGGGTGTTGAGTCCATTTCGTTGAGCAAGGAGTAGCTCTTGTCTATTCCATATTTGGCTTAAGGAACTTTATCTGTGTTCATTTCAATCTCTGGTTTTAGGCAGCACCCCAACTCACCTTTCCCCTTAGCAAGCATAAGTTGGTTTTCTAAATTTGAGACCGTGTTCTGTTTTGTAATTCAGTTCCTGTGTAGCCAAGTTTACATTCCGTGTATTAGTGATATCTTATGATGTTTCTTTTTCTGTGTGACTTATTTCAGTTAGAATCATCATACCTGAATCCACTCATTATGCTGCTACGGGCCTGATGACATAGATTTCATTGCTGAGTGATATTGCATTGTACGTAAATACCACAACTTCTTTATCCATTACTCACTTTCTGCGATATTGAACTTGTACCGTAAACGAGGTTCTTGTAAACAGAGCCGTCCCAAACTTTGGGGTGGCTGTGTCTTTTTGATTTTAATTTCCCTAAGCTATGGACCATAAGTGGAAGTGCCCTAGGCTCTGTTGCTTTGTTTTCTAGATGTTTCAGGAAACACCATACACTTCTCCCAAGTGGCTGTTGGCAATTTACATCCCGCCCATCAGCATAACAAGGCTCCCAGTTCTCCATGGCCTGTCCTGCCTTTCTGGATTTTACACTTTTTTCAGAAGGCCCTTTTGACCGGGGGAAGTGAGACTTCATTGTAGTGCAGATTTCCTTTGCAAGCTTGCTTGGTTGGCCAAAAAGTGCGTATGCATTTTTTCCTGAATATATTCAGGAAAAAATGCATACGCCCTTTTTGGCCAAGTGCATCATTGTGGACGTTCTGCCTCTTTTCCTATGCTTTAAATGCAATTCCAGTCTACCTCCTGAAATCGGTTTCCTGCAATTCTGCCCCGCTTTCAAGTCCTCTTGGCAGCCTTACTTCAGTATATTTTTGAACGATTGCTGTCATTTTTAACTCTGCAGGTTTGTGAATTACAGTGCCCCTGAGCTCCTTTCTTCAACTCGCTTTCTTGTGAGCTGGCCGCAACACCGCAGGATTGCTTCAGGCCCTAATCTGGTTCCGGCACAGCACGCTGAGCCTTTGGTTAATTCCTCTTCCTGGTGGGAAATGAGAGTTAAATTTGCCCGTCCAGACACTTCCAGCTAGTCTCTCATTTGTTCTCCCTATTCCTGTTCATCTTCCACACAAATTGCAAACTGGGCCAAACAGGAGGTTAAAGGCACTGGAATGTTGCACCCGAGTACCAGGGGACGACAACTGAGACATATTTGAACACGTCTCCCGATCACACGGTTGATCATACTCTGGGTTCCACATGCATGTTTTAGCTGAAGGAAGAATCCCTTAAACCTGGAGAGTTGAGACCCGTGGAATGGGTACCATGCAATATGACTTCAAAGGGTCTTCGTTTGCTCACTGAACCTCTCCAATCCTATCACTGCTGCGTTTATGCCCCTGTACACATGCTTGATTCTCTTTCGGAGACATAGCAATCCATAGGTTTTAAGATACTTACTAGTCAGGTACATTCTTAGGCATTTAATATGAGGTGTTGAGTCCATTTCGTTGAGCAAGGTGTAGCTCTTGTCTATTCCATATTTGGCTTAAGGAAGTTTATCTGTGCTCATTTCAATCTCTGGTTTTAGGCAGCACGCCAACTCACCTTTCCCCTTAGCAAGCATAAGTTGGTTTTCTAAATTTGAGACCCTGTTCTATTTTGTAATTCAGTTCCTGTGTAGCCAAGTTTACATTCCGTGTATTAGTGATATCTTATGATGTTTCTTTTTCTGTGTGACTTATTTCAGTTAGAATCATCATAGCTGAATCCACTCATTATGCTGCTACGGGCCTGATGACATAGATTTCATTGCTGAGTGATATTGCATTGTACGTAAATACCACAACTTCTTTATCCATTACTCACTTTCTGCGATATTGAACTTGTACCGTAAACGAGGTTCTTGTAAACAGAGCCGTCCCAAACTTTGGGGTGGCTGTGTCTTTTTGATTTTAATTTCTGTAAACTATAGGACCATAAGTGGAAGTGTCCTAGGCTCTGTTGCTTTCTTTTTTAGCTGTTTCTGGAAACACCATACACTTCTCCTGAGTGGCTGTTGGCAATTTACATCCTGCCCATCGGCATAAGAAGGCTCCCAGTTCTCCATGGCCTGTCCTGCCTTTCTGGATTTTACACTTTTTTCAGATGGCCCTTTGACCGGGGAGAAGTGAGACTTCATTGTAGTGCAGATTTCCTTTGCAAGCTTGCTTGGTTGGTCAAAAAGGGCGTATGCGTTTTTTCCTGAATATATTCAGGAAAAAACGCATACGCTCTTTTTGGCCAAGTGCATCATTGTCGAGGTTCTGACTTTCTTCATATGTTTTCAATGTAATTCCAGTCTACCTCCTGAAATCGGTTTCCTGCAATTCTGCCTTGCTTTCATTGCCTCTTCATAGCCTTAGCTCAATATATTTTTTGAAAATAGTTGGCCCTTATAACTCTGCATGTTGTTGAATTGCAGTGGCCCTTAGCTCAATTTTTCAGCTCTTATTTTTGTGATCTTGTCTCATAACCACAGGATTCCTTCAGGCCCTATTCTTCTGGGGCACCTTGCTGTGCCTTTGGTTAATTCTTCTTACTGATGTGAAATTAGAGTGACATGTGCCCATTGAAACCGCTACAGCTAGTTTCTCACTGGTTCCCCCTATTCCCATTCATCCTCCACACTAACTGCAGACTGTGCGATACCAGAACTTAAAGGCATTGACTCTCCATGTGGGGATGTTGTTAGTAAAGCGGCTGGAATGTCGATCCGGAGCCCCAGGAGAGGAAAAATGAGGTGCGTTTTAGAAACCTTTCCCGATCATATGGTATACCAGTCGCTGGGTTTCCCAAGCATGGTTTAGGTGTAGGAAGATTCCCTTCAACCTGGAGTGTTGGGACCCTTGGAATGAGTAGCATGAAGTATTGCATTAAACTTTCGGCAGTTGCTCACCAAAGCTCACCAATCCTCTCAGCCCCAAGTGTCCAGCCTTATGTCTTATCCAGCTGTGGGTTTATATGTGGTCAATCCAGGTTGCATCACAGCCCCTGAGCGAATTTTGTAAGCATTTTTCTCTCTTTCATTGTTTCTGCATTTTGTTTTTAAAATTTATTTCTATAATGGGGTTTAGCTCATTTTCACTGCTGTGTTTGTGCTGCTCTGCACACACTTGATTCCCTTATGGAGATATATCAATACATGGGTTTTAAGACTCTTATTACTCAGATATATTTCTCTGCGGTGTATAGGGTGTGTTGAGGCCAGTTCATTGAGCAAGGTGTAGATCTTGTCTAATACCTATTTGGTTTATTGAACGGTATCTGTGCTAATTTCAAACTCTGGTTTTATGCATCACCCCACCTCTCCTTTCCCCTTAAGCTGACATAAGTGTGTTTTCTAAATGTGAGACACTGTTCTGTTCTGTAATTCATTTCTTGGGCAGCCATATTTACCCTCCCTCTATAGGTGATATCTTATGATATGTTTCTTTTTCTGTTTGACTTATTTCAAGTAGTATTATCGGACCTAAATCCACTCTTTATCCTTCTACTAGCCTTATTACATTGATTTCATGGTGAAGAGATACTCCATTGTACATAAGTACCACATCTTCTTTATCCATTGTTCTCTTTCCTGGGATATTTAAGGTGTACTGAAGTTGAGGTTCTTGTAAACAGAGTAGCCCTAAACTGTGGTGTGCTTGTGTCTTGTTGATTTTTAGACTTCCCTAGATATACTCCCATGATTGGAAGTGTCCTATGCTCTGTAGCTCTGTTTTTTAGATGATTTAGGAACCACCATACACTTCTCCAGAGTGGCTCTCGGCAGTTCACACACTGCCCATCAGCGTATAAAGGCTCCCTGTTCTCCATGGCCTGTCCTGCATTTCTGGTTTTTACAATTTTTTAGGACGGCCCTTTTGACCGGTGGGAAATGAGACTTCTTTGTTGTGCACATTTGCATTGCTTGCTTGCTTCGTTGCCCATAAAGTGCGTATGCGTTTTTTCCTGGATATAATCAGGAAAAAACGCATACGCCCTTTTGGGCCAACTTCATCATTGTCGAAATTCTGCCGCTTTTCATGTGCTTTAAAGACGAGTCCAATCTATCTCTTGAAATCTGTTTCTTGCAATTCTGTCTTGCATTCAGATCCTCTTCTTTGCCTTACCTCAACATATTTTTGGACATTAGTTTTCATTTATAACTCTGCAGGTTTGTGAATTGCAGTGACCCTGAGCTCCATTTTTTAAGTTGCTCTTTTGTGAGCTGGCCTCAAACCCGCAGGATTGCTTCAGGCCGTACTTTGGCTCCGGCGAGGCGGGCTGAGCCTTTTTTCAATTCTTATTCTTAATGGGAAATTAGAGTGATGTGTGCCCGTCCAAACCCCTACAACTATTCTCTCATTGGTTCCCCCTCTTCCCGTTCATCCTCCTCACAATTTGCAAAATGTGTGAAACAGAAGTTGAAATGTGCTGATTCTCCAAGTGGGGAGATTCTAAGTAACGTGGCTGGAATGGTGAACAGGAGCACCAGGAGAGGATAAATGAGCTGCATTTTAGACACATCTCCCGATCACATGGTGTACAGTCCTCTGGGTTTTCCATGCATGTTTTAGCTGTAGGAAGATCCCTTGAACCTGCAGATTTGGGACCCATTGAATGGGTACCAGGTAGTATTACTTTAAAGGGTGTGCATTTCCTCACCCAACCTCACATTTCTCTTAGCGCAAACAGTTTCCAGCCTTATGTCTCATCCTGCTGTGGGTCTAGATGTGTTCAATCCATGTTGCATCACCGTCCTTGAGGAAAAGTTGTAAGAGGTTTTCTCTGTCTCTCTGTCGTTTATTTTTTTCAATTTATTACTATATTGGTTACAGCTGATTTTCAAAGCTCTGTTTCTTGCTGCTGTACATCCACTTGATTCACGTACAGAGAGACATCAGTAAATTCTTTTTCAGATTCTTACCAGTCGTATATATTCTTTTCCGGTGACTTGAGTGTGCTGAGTGCAGTTCTTTTAGCTACCGTGTAGGCCTTGTTGATTATCAGTTTGGTATTTGGAATGGTATCTTTGCTAATTTCAACCTCCTGGATGATGCCTCACCCCTCCCCATCTTTCCCGTTTAGCAGCCTTATGCGTGTTTTCTACATATTTGACTATGTTTTTGTTTTGTAATTTATTTCATGTGTAGCCATTTTGGATTCCACCTTTAAGTGATATCTTATGATATGTGTCTTTTTCTTTTTGAATTATGTCACTTAGAATGATCATACGTAACTCCTCCGGAGTTGTTACAACTGGCCATATTTCATTGATTTCCAGGCTGAATAATATTCCACTCTACCTAAGTACCACATCTCTATCCATTTTTTCCCTCCAGAGACATTTAAGTTATATCCTAGTCGAGGATCTTTTAAACAGAGAGGGGGTAAACATTGGGGTGCCTGTGTCCTCTCGATTTTTGTTTCTCCCAAGATATACGCCCATGAGTGCAAGTGCCCTATGCTCTGTAGCTCATTTTTTAGATGCTTTAGTAAACACAATACACTTCTCCAGAATGGCCGTTGGCAATATACATTTCCACTATAAGTCTCACAGGGCTCCCTCTTCTCCTTGCCCTGTCCTGCATTTCTGTTGTTTACGCTTTATGAGGATGGCTCTTCTGACTGATGCGAAGTGATATCTTTTGTAGTATTGATTTCCAGTGCCCACCTGTTTGGTTGGCTAAAAAAGTGTATGCCCTTTTCTTGAATATATACAGAAAAAAACGCATACACCCTTTTTGGCCAACTGCAATGTTGGCAATGTTCAGCTCCTTTTCTTGTGCTTAATGGTGAGTCCTTTCTACCTCCTCAAATCCCTTTCCTGCCATTCTCCCTTGCTTACAAGTCCTTTTCTCTGACTTTCCTCAAGACATTTTTCAGTGATGGATATTTTCAACTCTGCAGTTTCGTGAATTTTACTGCCCCTGAGTTCCATTGCTCAACTTGTGTTTATGGGAACTGACCACAAAGCAGCGGGATTTCCTCAAGCCCTATACTGTTTCCATGGGCAACCCTAGCCTTTGGTCAATTCGTCTTCCTGATTGGAAATTAGAGTGACATGTGCCTGTCTGAACACCTAGGACTTGTCTCTCATTGTTCCTCATCCTTCCGCTTCATCCTCTGGACAAATTCCAAACTGTACGCAACAGGATGTTGACAGTGCTGACATCTCCAAGTGGGGAGACTGTTAGTAAAGACGCTGGAGGGGTGAACCCGAGCACCAGGAGATGAGGAGATGAGATGCCTTTTCCAAACTCTTCCTGATCAGACGGTATACCATCCTCTGGGTGTGACAGACATGTTTTAGCAGTAGGAAGAGTCCCATTCATGTAAGGAGAACACCAGGGCTTTTTCAAAATCAGTGTCTCCCCGAAACCCAAACTGGGGAATTTTTTAAGCTACGGCTACACATATGTTCATTAAGGGCCTTGGGAAGTAGGCAGAGTCCAAACTTTAGATGATTGAAGTCTTCAGGGTCAGAAGCACTCACCACCAGCTTCCCTTAGGTTACACTTTAACTGTCATTGATAGATGATGTCAATAAAAATATCTATTCTTTTTCAGATTATTTCCCCTTATAGGTTATTGCAAAATGTTGAGTGTAGTTCCCTGTGCTATACAGTAGTTCCTTGTTGATGATCTATTTTATACATAGCAGTGTGTATGTGTTAATCCCAAACTGTTAATGTATCCCTCCTCCCACCTTTCCCCTTTGGTAATAATAAATTATAAGATTTTATACTTCTCAGAAATGGGGGAGCTGAAAGAGAGGTATCATTTTCAATGGAAAAGCATTTAAAACAAGATTGAAAGTTTAACCAAGATTATTAGATGTACATCCTTGGAAAGAAATCACTTCGTTTCTCTAATATTGACCTGACAAATAAGACAAACCTTTTCACTGAACTTGCTTATAAAAAGTGATGGAAATATCAAATGGAAGTGTTAAAAACATCTTATTTTACCCGAGCCTTATACACTGTTTTATGTTAACTACAGTTTGGCTCACACATCTGTTCATTGAAGTTACAATAGTCTCAATTTCTGTTACTGATCCTCCAGAGTGGACCCCAACAAGTGTCCCCCTGCCCAGTGTCATTGGGGCCAACAGATCGAGACTGAGTTTGGTTCACAAGCAAAGGAAACTTTATATTTTGATCAGAGAATGGAGAGGTGAGAGCATGCACTACCCCGTGGGCTGTGGGCTGGGCTGCTGTGTAGAGATCCTGTCAGAGTCAGTGGGAGGGAGGGGGCAGAGCTCTCGAGGGCCGGGTTGGCTGCAGCTCAGGCTCTATATCGCGGAGTCTGCACTGGGCCCCAGGAGCTGAGGTGTCGACCCAGCCATTCTGCACTAGGAAATCTGGTCTGAAGTGCCGGGTGTGGAACCTCTGCATGCGGGACCCTAGGAGCACATGAAATTAGACAAAGCACAAAGGATAAAAAAGGTTAGACTTGACTTTATTGCCCAGATTCTATTTTTATCTCCCAGGGATTTTTAATGGGCTTTGCTGGGGACAAACCCCTCCTCTGCTTTTCGTCCCGTTCCTCATTCTTGGAGTGCTGAGGGTACAGACCCTTCTTCTGTAACTGTTGAGTGCTGAGTTGGGAGCCCTCATACCCGGGGGCGAGGGTCAGAGCTTCTCCCCAGCAGCCTCCAGGTGACGTTGATTGTCCCCAGGCCCCCTGCCTCCCTGCTCGTCCACCTGAGCACCAGCATTGGAAGTGTTATAGATTCTAATGACCTTTAAGGGTCCAGGAAAGAGATGTGCAGAGATGCTGTGGGGGCCGGTTTCACCCCGCCCCACATTTGTTCGGCCACCTTAGGCTGACCGTTTCTGCCAGCCTAGATGCTCTGGCCAGTAGTCTGCGCTTTCTTCAATTAGGCCCCTGAATTAACGTACAAACAGCACCAGGTGTCAGAGCCCTGCCCGCTCAACTCCCAGACAGTCCAGGGTCAGTGGTGATCAAGGACCATGATGGCCACTGGGTCAACAGCCTTTTGAAGTAAACAGGAGTCCAGCCGGTCTTATTGGCCACCATCATCACGGTGTCTTTAGGCTTTTCTATGATGACAGTGTGATATACGGTTCCCCCGCCGAGATTATTAGCTCGCCTCTGGGTGCAGTAAGTCCTGCAAGCAGTAGTCTACTCTTTTGGGACACACTCTTGTTGTTTTATGAGAGAAACTCCAGGTCAAGTGATGTTCACACGAGTCGTCATGGTGCCCTGTTGCCCCCGGTTATCTCTCTGGATGTTGGATTTGGAGGGCCTCCTCACTCGAGGTCGGTGTGCCCACGGAGCAAACCCTGCAACTTCAGGGCATGGTTGGTGGTTAGGATCACCACGTGGGGTCCTTTTCCCTTAGGAGGGAGGTGGCCTTTTGGGCTGCTGATTTCCAGGTTTTTAGATACCGCCAGTATCTTGGCCAGATGTGGCAGTGGGCCAAACCCCTTGGTGACCGTAGTTTATCCTACCTGGATGGCATTCTTGCATTGTTCCATTTCAAGTGGTCCCAGTTTTTGCACTAATTCTCCAGTGGCGATTCACCTTTCACCGGGAATGTAAAGGTCAAAGGGTTTAGCTAAATTAGGGAGTTCCAGGGCAAGGGTCTGAATTGACTGCTCTTTCCATTCTTGAAAGGCCACTTCTGGATTCTATTCAAAAGGATCATCACCTTTTCCTTTCAGTGTTTCATATAGAAGCCCAGCTAGTAGACTGTAGTTAGGGATCCAGAAGCAGCAAACCCTGGCCTCCCCAGGAACCCCTAAGCTGTCTTCTAGTTTTAGAAAGGGGTAAGGCTGAAAATGGTTTCTTCCCTTTCCTGGGATGGGCTTCTCCGAACTTCTGTGAGAATGAAGCCCAGGCAGGTCACCGCAGTCTGTGATATTTGAGCTTTTTCTTGGACAACTTCTATCCTTTATTGGCTTGGTAGTTCAGAGGCCTCCTTAGTAGGGCTGGCGATCAGAATGTCATCTGCGTACTGAAGGAGGGTTTCCTTTTCCAGAGGTAGAACTTTTAGGTCTTTAGCTAAGCTTTCCCCAAAGATGGTGTGGGAATTTTTGCACCCTTGGGGCAAGACGGCCCGGAAGTATTGTTTTAGTTGTATGTTGAGTCCTGCCACTCACAAGCCAAAATTTCTTGTGACTCTGGGACTAATGGAATACAAAAGAAGGCATCATTGAAGACTAATACAGAATACCATGTCCTGGTGGTTGGTAGAATGATCAGCAGGGTGTAGGAATTAGGAGCAACTGGAGGTATATCCTCGGTGGCTTCACTGACTGTCCTGACATCCTTTACCAGGTCCCCAGCAGCCCATGGGGCTCTCGTGGTCAGACCAATCCCAGAATATGGAGCTCACCTGGGCAGGTACCCCACCCCAGCCCACGGGGCTCTCGTGGTCAGGCCCCTCCCAGGATACAGAGCTACCCTTGCAGGTACCATGGCAGGGCTGGGCACACAGGAACCGTGCACATAGCCCTCATTGCAGAGCACCCCCAGCTCACCTGTCGCTCAGAGCTGACACAGAGCACCTCAGAGCAGGACTTGAACTAACAAACAGCAGCTGCGACAGGTCTGTGACCCTGGGCATCACTCTGTGCGGCCTCCCTCCACCTGGTCTTCCAGAGACTTCCACTGCACCCGGAGCACCAGGCCTCTGTCTCCAACCACCACCCACCCCTCCTCTCCCTGACTCCTGGGTTCCTCTCATTAGGAGAGGGTTTTCTTGAAGTTGTCTCCCACTCATGGGCCAGATAAAATGATTAGAAAACAAGCCAAAGCTGCAGCCCCTTGTCTATCCTGACTCTCAGGAGCCCACACCTGTTCCTTGGACCTGGCCGGTTCAGCAAGTTCCATTTTCTGCAACTGTGAGCCCCTGAGGGGTGATGATTGGCTGACCTGGGCAGCCTTACCGTGCCGGCCAGCCCTCCCCAGGTGTGCCTGGGTTGAGATCAATATAAATACCACTCCAGGCAGCAAGAGCCCCTGCAGCCATGCCTGACACCATTTTCTCTGCCCTGTCAGCAGTCTCGGGGCTGGGCTGGTGGGAGGGAGTGAGAGGCCACGGCTTTGTGGGTGGCCCAGTGTGAGTGGGGATCTGCTGGACTTTCTGCAGCAGTTGCCAGGCTGCCACCTGCTAAAGAAGAGGATGTGTCACCCATACCTGCTGCTGGAATTTCTCCCTGGGCAGAGGTGAGGAAGGAAAAAAGCAGTGGGGGCAGGGACAGGACGGGTATCTCAGGCAGGGAAATGGAAATCTTCCAGAAGAGCACCCAGGGCCAGGACCATCCTGGCTGGCCTGCAGGCACCAAGTCGGCCGGCATGCTGTCACTCGTGTGGCTCTATGGCCCTTCCTCTAGGCTTTCAAGTCCTTGTATATATTCAGGTGTTTTACCTGGGACGGGTGGGAATAGTTCAGCAGCAACTGGCCTGGGGCTCAGCTCACGTTTACTCACAGATGCCTCGGCACGGTGCCCCAGCTTTGCAATGAGGACGCTTGTTGCGTGGGGGCTGCTGGCTGAATGGGAGACGATTCCCCACCACTGACCAACTTCAGAATTGTTTACAACTGGAGCAAGTGCCCTGATACGGTTTTCCTCTGTGGAACTGGTGGGTTCTGTGTTTTTTTTCTCTTTTTCGTTTTTGGTTCAAGGTAGATTTTATTCCTCTGTTTTGTATTTACAGATATAAGCATGGAAATAATTTATTCATATAAATACATGTATGTGAAGGGAATAATTGTTTTTTCTGTTTTATTTTTTAAATTTTATTTCTTTTTAATTTTGAATTTTATTTTATATTTTTATACAGCAGGTTCTTATTGGTTATCTATTTTATACATATAAATGTATACATGCCAATCCCAGTCTCTCAACTCCTCCCACCACCACCCCCCCAACAGCTTTCCCCCTTGCTGTCCATACGTTTGTTGTCTACATCTGTTGCTCTATTTATGCCTTGCAAAATGGTTAATCTGTACAGTTTTTCTAGGTTCCACATACATGCATGAATATACAAGATTTGTTTTTCTCTTTCTGACTTACTTCACTCTGTATGACAGTCTCTAGATCCATCGACGTCTCTACAAATGACCCAATTTCATTCCTTTTCATGGCTTAGTAATATTCCATTTTATATATGTACCACAGCTTTATGCGTTCGTCTGTCTGTGGGCATTTAGGTTGCTTCCATTACCCCGATATTGTAAATAGTGATGCAATGAACATTGCGGTGAATGTCTCTTTTTCATTTATGGTTTTGTCTGGGTATATGTCCAGTACTGGGATGGGTGTATCATATGGTAATTCTATTGTTAGTTTCTTAAGAAACTCCATATTGTTCTCCATAGTGACTGTATCAGTTTATATTCCCAACAATAGTGGAAGAGGGTTCCTTTTCTCCACAATCTTTCTAGCATTTTTTGTTTGTAGAATTTCTGATGATGCCCATTCTACCAGGTGTGAGGTGATACTTCATTGTTGAGTCCATTTTGTTGAACAAGGGGTAGGTCTTGTCTATTACATATTTGGCTTATGGAACGGTATCTGTGCTAATTTCAAACTCTGGTTTTATGCAGCACCCCAACTCACCTTCCCCCTTAAGCAAGCATAAGTTGGTTTTCTAAACTTGAGACCCTGTTCTGTTTTGTAATTCAGTTCATGTGTAGCCAAGTTCATATTCCGTGTATTAGTGATACCTTATGATGTTTCTTTTTCTGTGTGACTTATTTCACTTAGAATCATCGTGCCTCAATCTACTCATTATGCTGGTATGTGCCTGGTGACATAGATTGCATTGCTGAGTGGTATACTGTTGTGCGTAAGAACCGCAACTACTTTATCCATTATTTGCTCTCTGGGATATTTAACTTCTGCTGTACAAGAGATTCCTGTAAAAAGAGCCGTCCCAAATTTTGGAGTGGCTGTGTCTTTTTGATTTTAATTTCCCTAAGCTATAGGACCATATGTGGAAGTGCCCTAGACTCTGTTGTTTTGGTTTTTAGATGTTCCAGGAAACACCATACACTTCTGCCGAGTGGCTGTTGGCAATTTACATCCCGCCCAACAGCATAACAAGGCTCCCAGTTCTCCATGGCCTTTCTTGCCTTTCTGGATTTTACACTTTTTTCAGATGGCCCTTTTGACCGGGGGGAAGTGAGACTTCATTGTAGTGCAGATTTCCTTTGCAAGCTTGCTTGGTTGGCCAAAAAGGGCGTATGCGTTTTTTCCTGAATATATTCAGGAAAAAACGCATACGCCCTTATTGGCCAAGTGCATCATTGTGGACGTTCTGCCTCTTTTCCTATGCTTTAAATGCAATTCCAGTCTACCTCCTGAAATCGGTTTCCTGCAATTCTGCCCCGCTTTCAAGTCCTCTTGGCAGCCTTACTTCAGTATATTTTTGGACGATAGCTGTCATTTATAACTCTGCAGGTTTGTGAATTACAGTGCCCCTGAGCTCCTTTCTTCAACTCGCTTTCTTGTGAGCTGGCCGCAACACCGCAGGATTGCTTCAGGCCCTAATCTGGTTCCGGCACGGCACGCTGAGCCTTTGGTTAATTCCTCTTCCTGGTAGGAAATGAGAGTTAAATTTGCCCGTCCACACACCTCAACCTAGTCTCTCACTGGTTCTCCCTATTCCTGTTCATCTTCCGCAGAAATTGCAAACTGGGCCAAACAGGAGGTTAAACGCACTGACTCTCCAAGTCGGGAGAGTGTTAGTAAAGCATCTGGAATGTTGCACCCGAGTACCAGGGGACGAAAACTGAGACATATTTGAACACGTCTCCCGATCACACGGTTGATCATACTCTGGGTTCCACATGCATGTTTTAGCTGAAGGAAGAATCCCTTAAACCTGGAGAGTTGAGACCCGTGGAATGGGTACCATTCAATATGACTTCAAAGGGTCTTCATTTGCTCACCGAACCTCACCAATCCTATGAGCCCCAGGTGTCCAGCCTTATGTGTCACCCAGCTCTGGGTTTAGATGTTGTAAATCCAGGTTGCATCACAAGCCTTGAATGAATTACTTATCTATTGCTCTCTATTTCACTGTCATCGTGTTTTGTTTAAGAAATTTATTTTTATTATGGGATTTAGCTGATTTTCACAGATACGTTAATGCCACTGTACAGACGCTTGATTCTCTTATGGAGATATATAAATCCATAGGTTTTATGATTCTTACTAGTCAGGTATATTCCTAGGCATTGAATATGTGGTATTGAGTCCATTTCGTTGAGCAAGGACTAGCTCTTGTCTATTACATATTTGGCTTAAGGAACTTTATCTGTGCTCATTTCAATCTCTGGTTTTATGCAGCACCCCAACTCACCTTTCCCCTTAAGCAAGCATAAGTTGGTTTTCTAAATTTGAGACCCTGTTTTGTTTTGTAATTCAGTTCCTGTGTAGCCAAGTTTACATTCCGTGTATTAGTGATATCTTATGATGTTTCTTTTTCTGTGTGACTTATTTCAGTTAGAATCATCATACCTGAATCCACTCATTATGCTGGTATGGGCCTGATGACATAGATTTCATTGCTGAGTGATATTGCATTGTATGTAAGTACCAAAACTTCTTTATCCATTTTTCGCTTTCTGCGATATTGAAGTTGTACCGTAAACGAGGTTCTTGTAAACAGAGCCGTCCCAAACTTTGGGGTGGCTGTGTCTTTTTGATTTTAATTTCTCTAAACTATAGGACCATAAGTGGAAGTGCCCTAGGCTCTGTTGCTTTCTTTTTTAGCTGTTTCTGGAAACACCATACACTTCTCCTGAGTGGCTGTTGGCAATTTACATCCTGCCCATCGGCATAAGAAGGCTCCCAGTTCTCCATGGCCTGTCCTGCCTTTCTGGATTTTACACTTTTTTCAGATGGCCCTTTGACCGGGGAGAAGTGAGACTTCATTGTAGTGCAGATTTCCTTTGCAAGCTTGCTTGGTTGGTCAAAAAGGGCGTATGCGTTTTTTCCTGAATATATTCAGGAAAAAACGCATATGCTCTTTTTGGCCAAGTGCATCATTGTCGAGGTTCTGACTTTCTTCATATGTTTTCAATGTAATTCCAGTCTACCTCCTGAAATCGGTTTCCTGCAATTCTGCCTTGCTTTCATTGCCTCTTCATAGCCTTAGCTCAATATATTTTTTGAAAATAGTTGGCCCTTATAACTCTGCATGTTGTTGAATTGCAGTGGCCCTTAGCTCAATTTTTCAGCTCTTATTTTTGTGATCTTGCCTCATAACCACAGGATTCCTTCAGGCCCTATTCTTCTGGGGCACCTTGCTGTGCCTTTGGTTAATTCTTCTTACTGATGTGAAATTAGAGTGACATGTGCCCATTGAAACCGCTACAGCTAGTTTCTCACTGGTTCCCCCTATTCCCATTCATCCTCCACACTAACTGCAGACTGTGCGATACCAGAACTTAAAGGCATTGACTCTCCATGTGGGGATGTTGTTAGTAAAGCGGCTGGAATGTCGATCCGGAGCCCCAGGAGAGGAAAAATGAGGTGCGTTTTAGAAACCTTTCCCGATCATATGGTATACCAGTCGCTGGGTTTCCCAAGCATGGTTTAGGTGTAGGAAGATTCCCTTCAACCTGGAGTGTTGGGACCCTTGGAATGAGTAGCATGAAGTATTGCATTAAACTTTCGGCAGTTGCTCACCAAAGCTCACCAATCCTCTCAGCCCCAAGTGTCCAGCCTTATGTCTTATCCAGCTGTGGGTTTATATGTGGTCAATCCAGGTTGCATCACAGCCCCTGAGCGAATTTTGTAAGAATTTTTCTCTCTTTCATTGTTTCTGCATTTTGTTTTTAAAATTTATTTCTATAATGGGGTTTAGCTCATTTTCACTGCTGTGTTTGTGCTGCTCTGCACACACTTGATTCCCTTATGGAGATATATCAATACATGGGTTTTAAGACTCTTATTACTCAGATATATTTCTCTGCGGTGTATAGGGTGTGTTGAGGCCAGTTCATTGAGCAAGGTGTAGATGTTGTCTAATACCTATTTGGTTTATTGAACGGTATCTGTGCTAATTTCAAACTCTGGTTTTATGCATCACCCCACCTCTCCTTTCCCCTTAAGCTGACATAAGTGTGTTTTCTAAATGTGAGACACTGTTCTGTTCTGTAATTCATTTCTTGGGCAGCCATATTTACCCTCCCTCTATAGGTGATATCTTATGATATGTTTCTTTTTCTGTTTGACTTATTTCAAGTAGTATTATCGGACCTAAATCCACTCTTTATCCTTCTACTAGCCTTATTACATTGATTTCATGGTGAAGAGATACTCCATTGTACATAAGTACCACATCTTCTTTATCCATTGTTCTCTTTCCTGGGATATTTAAGGTGTACTGAAGTTGAGGTTCTTGTAAACAGAGTAGCCCTAAACTGTGGTGTGCTTGTGTCTTGTTGATTTTTAGACTTCCCTAGATATACTCCCATGATTGGAAGTGTCCTATGCTCTGTAGCTCTGTTTTTTAGATGATTTAGGAACCACCATACACTTCTCCAGAGTGGCTCTCGGCAGTTCACACACTGCCCATCAGCGTATAAAGGCTCCCTGTTCTCCATGGCCTGTCCTGCATTTCTGGTTTTTACAATTTTTTAGGACGGCCCTTTTGACCGGTGGGAAATGAGACTTCTTTGTTGTGCACATTTGCATTGCTTGCTTGCTTCGTTGCCCATAAAGTGCGTATGCGTTTTTTCCTGGATATAATCAGGAAAAAACGCATACGCCCTTTTGGGCCAACTTCATCATTGTCGAAATTCTGCCGCTTTTCATGTGCTTTAAAGACGAGTCCAATCTATCTCTTGAAATCTGTTTCTTGCAATTCTGTCTTGCATTCAGATCCTCTTCTTTGCCTTACCTCAACATATTTTTGGACATTAGTTTTCATTTATAACTCTGCAGGTTTGTGAATTGCAGTGACCCTGAGCTCCATTTTTTAAGTTGCTCTTTTGTGAGCTGGCCTCAAACCCGCAGGATTGCTTCAGGCCGTACTTTGGCTCCGGCGAGGCGGGCTGAGCCTTTTTTCAATTCTTATTCTTAATGGGAAATTAGAGTGATGTGTGCCCGTCCAAACCCCTACAACTATTCTCTCATTGGTTCCCCCTCTTCCCGTTCATCCTCCTCACAATTTGCAAAATGTGTGAAACAGAAGTTGAAATGTGCTGATTCTCCAAGTGGGGAGATTCTAAGTAACGTGGCTGGAATGGTGAACAGGAGCACCAGGAGAGGATAAATGAGCTGCATTTTAGACACATCTCCCGATCACATGGTGTACAGTCCTCTGGGTTTTCCATGCATGTTTTAGCTGTAGGAAGATCCCTTGAACCTGCAGATTTGGGACCCATTGAATGGGTACCAGGTAGTATTACTTTAAAGGGTGTGCATTTCCTCACCCAACCTCACATTTCTCTTAGCGCAAACAGTTTCCAGCCTTATGTCTCATCCTGCTGTGGGTCTAGATGTGTTCAATCCATGTTGCATCACCGTCCTTGAGGAAAAGTTGTAAGAGGTTTTCTCTGTCTCTCTGTCGTTTATTTTTTTCAATTTATTACTATATTGGTTACAGCTGATTTTCAAAGCTCTGTTTCTTGCTGCTGTACATCCACTTGATTCACGTACAGAGAGACATCAGTAAATTCTTTTTCAGATTCTTACCAGTCGTATATATTCTTTTCCGGTGACTTGAGTGTGCTGAGTGCAGTTCTTTTAGCTACCGTGTAGGCCTTGTTGATTATCAGTTTGGTATTTGGAATGGTATCTTTGCTAATTTCAACCTCCTGGATGATGCCTCACCCCTCCCCATCTTTCCCGTTTAGCAGCCTTATGCGTGTTTTCTACATATTTGACTATGTTTTTGTTTTGTAATTTATTTCATGTGTATCCATTTTGGATTCCACCTTTAAGTGATATCTTATGATATGTGTCTTTTTCTTTTTGAATTATGTCACTTAGAATGATCATACGTAACTCCTCCGGAGTTGTTACAACTGGCCATATTTCATTGATTTCCAGGCTGAATAATATTCCACTCTACTTAAGTACCACATCTCTATCCATTTTTTCCCTCCAGAGACATTTAAGTTATATCCTAGTTGAGGATCTTTTAAACAGAGAGGGGGTAAACATTGGGGTGCCTGTGTCCTCTCGATTTTTGTTTCTCCCAAGATATACGCCCATGAGTGCAAGTGCCCTATGCTCTGTAGCTCATTTTTTAGATGCTTTAGTAAACACAATACACTTCTCCAGAATGGCCGTTGGCAATATACATTTCCACTATAAGTCTCACAGGGCTCCCTCTTCTCCTTGCCCTGTCCTGCATTTCTGTTGTTTACGCTTTATGAGGATGGCTCTTCTGACTGATGCGAAGTGATATCTTTTGTAGTATTGATTTCCAGTGCCCACCTGTTTGGTTGGCTAAAAAAGTGTATGCCCTTTTCTTGAATATATACAGAAAAAAACGCATACACCCTTTTTGGCCAACTGCAATGTTGGCAATGTTCAGCTCCTTTTCTTGTGCTTAATGGTGAGTCCTTTCTACCTCCTCAAATCCCTTTCCTGCCATTCTCCCTTGCTTACAAGTCCTTTTCTCTGACTTTCCTCAAGACATTTTTCAGTGATGGATATTTTCAACTCTGCAGTTTCGTGAATTTTACTGCCCCTGAGTTCCATTGCTCAACTTGTGTTTATGGGAACTGACCACAAAGCAGCGGGATTTCCTCAAGCCCTATACTGTTTCCATGGGCAACCCTAGCCTTTGGTCAATTCGTCTTCCTGATTGGAAATTAGAGTGACATGTGCCTGTCTGAACACCTAGGACTTGTCTCTCATTGTTCCTCATCCTTCCGCTTCATCCTCTGGACAAATTCCAAACTGTACGCAACAGGATGTTGACAGTGCTGACATCTCCAAGTGGGGAGACTGTTAGTAAAGACGCTGGAGGGGTGAACCCGAGCACCAGGAGATGAGGAGATGAGATGCCTTTTCCAAACTCTTCCCGATCAGACGGTATACCATCCTCTGGGTGTGACAGACATGTTTTAGCAGTAGGAAGAGTCCCATTCATGTAAGGAGAACACCAGGGCTTTTTCAAAATCAGTGTCTCCCCGAAACCCAAACTGGGGAATTTTTTAAGCTACGGCTACACATATGTTCATTAAGGGCCTTGGGAAGTAGGCAGAGTCCAAACTTTAGATGATTGAAGTCTTCAGGGTCAGAAGCACTCACCACCAGCTTCCCTTAGGTTACACTTTAACTGTCATTGATAGATGATGTCAATAAAAATATCTATTCTTTTTCAGATTATTTCCCCTTATAGGTTATTGCAAAATGTTGAGTGTAGTTCCCTGTGCTATACAGTAGTTCCTTGTTGATGATCTATTTTATACATAGCAGTGTGTATGTGTTAATCCCAAACTGTTAATGTATCCCTCCTCCCACCTTTCCCCTTTGGTAATAATAAATTATAAGATTTTATACTTCTCAGAAATGGGGGAGCTGAAAGAGAGGTATCATTTTCAATGGAAAAGCATTTAAAACAAGATTGAAAGTTTAACCAAGATTATTAGATGTACATCCTTGGAAAGAAATCACTTCGTTTCTCTAATATTGACCTGACAAATAAGACAAACCTTTTCACTGAACTTGCTTATAAAAAGTGATGGAAATATCAAATGGAAGTGTTAAAAACATCTTATTTTACCCGAGCCTTATACACTGTTTTATGTTAACTACAGTTTGGCTCACACATCTGTTCATTGAAGTTACAATAGTCTCAATTTCTGTTACTGATCCTCCAGAGTGGACCCCAACAAGTGTCCCCCTGCCCAGTGTCATTGGGGCCAACAGATCGAGACTGAGTTTGGTTCACAAGCAAAGGAAACTTTATATTTTGATCAGAGAATGGAGAGGTGAGAGCATGCACTACCCCGTGGGCTGTGGGCTGGGCTGCTGTGTAGAGATCCTGTCAGAGTCAGTGGGAGGGAGGGGGCAGAGCTCTCGAGGGCCGGGTTGGCTGCAGCTCAGGCTCTATATCGCGGAGTCTGCACTGGGCCCCAGGAGCTGAGGTGTCGACCCAGCCATTCTGCACTAGGAAATCTGGTCTGAAGTGCCGGGTGTGGAACCTCTGCATGCGGGACCCTAGGAGCACATGAAATTAGACAAAGCACAAAGGATAAAAAAGGTTAGACTTGACTTTATTGCCCAGATTCTATTTTTATCTCCCAGGGATTTTTAATGGGCTTTGCTGGGGACAAACCCCTCCTCTGCTTTTCGTCCCGTTCCTCATTCTTGGAGTGCTGAGGGTGCAGACCCTTCTTCTGTAACTGTTGAGTGCTGAGTTGGGAGCCCTCATACCCGGGGGCGAGGGTCAGAGCTTCTCCCCAGCAGCCTCCAGGTGACGTTGATTGTCCCCAGGCCCCCTGCCTCCCTGCTCGTCCACCTGAGCACCAGCATTGGAAGTGTTATAGATTCTAATGACCTTTAAGGGTCCAGGAAAGAGATGTGCAGAGATGCTGTGGGGGCCGGTTTCACCCCGCCCCACATTTGTTCGGCCACCTTAGGCTGACCGTTTCTGCCAGCCTAGATGCTCTGGCCAGTAGTCTGCGCTTTCTTCAATTAGGCCCCTGAATTAACGTACAAACAGCACCAGGTGTCAGAGCCCTGCCCGCTCAACTCCCAGACAGTCCAGGGTCAGTGGTGATCAAGGACCATGATGGCCACTGGGTCAACAGCCTTTTGAAGTAAACAGGAGTCCAGCCGGTCTTATTGGCCACCATCATCACGGTGTCTTTAGGCTTTTCTATGATGACAGTGTGATATACGGTTCCCCCGCCGAGATTATTAGCTCGCCTCTGGGTGCAGTAAGTCCTGCAAGCAGTAGTCTACTCTTTTGGGACACACTCTTGTTGTTTTATGAGAGAAACTCCAGGTCAAGTGATGTTCACACGAGTCGTCATGGTGCCCTGTTGCCCCCGGTTATCTCTCTGGATGTTGGATTTGGAGGGCCTCCTCACTCGAGGTCGGTGTGCCCACGGAGCAAACCCTGCAACTTCAGGGCATGGTTGGTGGTTAGGATCACCACGTGGGGTCCTTTTCCCTTAGGAGGGAGGTGGCCTTTTGGGCTGCTGATTTCCAGGTTTTTAGATACCGCCAGTATCTTGGCCAGATGTGGCAGTGGGCCAAACCCCTTGGTGACCGTAGTTTATCCTACCTGGATGGCATTCTTGCATTGTTCCATTTCAAGTGGTCCCAGTTTTTGCACTAATTCTCCAGTGGCGATTCACCTTTCACCGGGAATGTAAAGGTCAAAGGGTTTAGCTAAATTAGGGAGTTCCAGGGCAAGGGTCTGAATTGACTGCTCTTTCCATTCTTGAAAGGCCACTTCTGGATTCTATTCAAAAGGATCATCACCTTTTCCTTTCAGTGTTTCATATAGAAGCCCAGCTAGTAGACTGTAGTTAGGGATCCAGAAGCAGCAAACCCTGGCCTCCCCAGGAACCCCTAAGCTGTCTTCTAGTTTTAGAAAGGGGTAAGGCTGAAAATGGTTTCTTCCCTTTCCTGGGATGGGCTTCTCCGAACTTCTGTGAGAATGAAGCCCAGGCAGGTCACCGCAGTCTGTGATATTTGAGCTTTTTCTTGGACAACTTCTATCCTTTATTGGCTTGGTAGTTCAGAGGCCTCCTTAGTAGGGCTGGCGATCAGAATGTCATCTGCGTACTGAAGGAGGGTTTCCTTTTCCAGAGGTAGAACTTTTAGGTCTTTAGCTAAGCTTTCCCCAAAGATGGTGTGGGAATTTTTGCACCCTTGGGGCAAGACGGCCCGGAAGTATTGTTTTAGTTGTATGTTGAGTCCTGCCACTCACAAGCCAAAATTTCCTGTGACTCTGGGACTAATGGAATACAAAAGAAGGCATCATTGAAGACTAATACAGAATACCATGTCCTGGTGGTTGGTAGAATGATCAGCAGGGTGTAGGAATTAGGAGCAACTTGAGGTATATCCTCGGTGGCTTCACTGACTGTCCTGACATCCTTTACCAGGTCCCCAGCAGCCCATGGGGCTCTCGTGGTCAGACCAATCCCAGAATATGGAGCTCACCTGGGCAGGTACCCCACCCCAGCCCACGGGGCTCTCGTGGTCAGGCCCCTCCCAGGATACAGAGCTACCCTTGCAGGTACCATGGCAGGGCTGGGCACACAGGAACCGTGCACATAGCCCTCATTGCAGAGCACCCCCAGCTCACCTGTCGCTCAGAGCTGACACAGAGCACCTCAGAGCAGGACTTGAACTAACAAACAGCAGCTGCGACAGGTCTGTGACCCTGGGCATCACTCTGTGCGGCCTCCCTCCACCTGGTCTTCCAGAGACTTCCACTGCACCCGGAGCACCAGGCCTCTGTCTCCAACCACCACCCACCCCTCCTCTCCCTGACTCCTGGGTTCCTCTCATTAGGAGAGGGTTTTCTTGAAGTTGTCTCCCACTCATGGGCCAGATAAAATGATTAGAAAACAAGCCAAAGCTGCAGCCCCTTGTCTATCCTGACTCTCAGGAGCCCACACCTGTTCCTTGGACCTGGCCGGTTCAGCAAGTTCCATTTTCTGCAACTGTGAGCCCCTGAGGGGTGATGATTGGCTGACCTGGGCAGCCTTACCGTGCCGGCCAGCCCTCCCCAGGTGTGCCTGGGTTGAGATCAATATAAATACCACTCCAGGCAGCAAGAGCCCCTGCAGCCATGCCTGACACCATTTTCTCTGCCCTGTCAGCAGTCTCGGGGCTGGGCTGGTGGGAGGGAGTGAGAGGCCACGGCTTTGTGGGTGGCCCAGTGTGAGTGGGGATCTGCTGGACTTTCTGCAGCAGTTGCCAGGCTGCCACCTGCTAAAGAAGAGGATGTGTCACCCATACCTGCTGCTGGAATTTCTCCCTGGGCAGAGGTGAGGAAGGAAAAAAGCAGTGGGGGCAGGGACAGGACGGGTATCTCAGGCAGGGAAATGGAAATCTTCCAGAAGAGCACCCAGGGCCAGGACCATCCTGGCTGGCCTGCAGGCACCAAGTCGGCCGGCATGCTGTCACTCGTGTGGCTCTATGGCCCTTCCTCTAGGCTTTCAAGTCCTTGTATATATTCAGGTGTTTTACCTGGGACGGGTGGGAATAGTTCAGCAGCAACTGGCCTGGGGCTCAGCTCACGTTTACTCACAGATGCCTCAGCACGGTGCCCCAGCTTTGCAATGAGGACGCTTGTTGCGTGGGGGCTGCTGGCTGAATGGGAGACGATTCCCCACCACTGACCAACTTCAGAATTGTTTACAACTGGAGCAAGTGCCCTGATACGGTTTTCCTCTGTGGAACTGGTGGGTTCTGTGTTTTTTTTCTCTTTTTCGTTTTTGGTTCAAGGTAGATTTTATTCCTCTGTTTTGTATTTACAGATATAAGCATGGAAATAATTTATTCATATAAATACATGTATGTGAAGGGAATAATTGTTTTTTCTGTTTTATTTTTTAAATTTTATTTCTTTTTAATTTTGAATTTTATTTTATATTTTTATACAGCAGGTTCTTATTGGTTATCTATTTTATACATATAAATGTATACATGCCAATCCCAGTCTCTCAACTCCTCCCACCACCACCCCCCCAACAGCTTTCCCCCTTGCTGTCCATACGTTTGTTGTCTACATCTGTTGCTCTATTTATGCCTTGCAAAATGGTTAATCTGTACAGTTTTTCTAGGTTCCACATACATGCATGAATATACAAGATTTGTTTTTCTCTTTCTGACTTACTTCACTCTGTATGACAGTCTCTAGATCCATCGACGTCTCTACAAATGACCCAATTTCATTCCTTTTCATGGCTTAGTAATATTCCATTTTATATATGTACCACAGCTTTATGCGTTCGTCTGTCTGTGGGCATTTAGGTTGCTTCCATTACCCCGATATTGTAAATAGTGATGCAATGAACATTGCGGTGAATGTCTCTTTTTCATTTATGGTTTTGTCTGGGTATATGTCCAGTACTGGGATGGGTGTATCATATGGTAATTCTATTGTTAGTTTCTTAAGAAACTCCATATTGTTCTCCATAGTGACTGTATCAGTTTATATTCCCAACAATAGTGGAAGAGGGTTCCTTTTCTCCACAATCTTTCTAGCATTTTTTGTTTGTAGAATTTCTGATGATGCCCATTCTACCAGGTGTGAGGTGATACTTCATTGTTGAGTCCATTTTGTTGAGCAAGGGGTAGCTCTTGTCTATTACATATTTGGCTTATGGAACGGTATCTGTGCTAATTTCAAACTCTGGTTTTATGCAGCACCCCAACTCACCTTCCCCCTTAAGCAAGCATAAGTTGGTTTTCTAAACTTGAGAACCTGTTCTGTTTTGTAATTCAGTTCATGTGTAGCCAAGTTCATATTCCGTGTATTAGTGATACCTTATGATGTTTCTTTTTCTGTGTGACTTATTTCACTTAGAATCATCGTGCCTCAATCTACTCATTATGCTGGTATGTGCCTGGTGACATAGATTGCATTGCTGAGTGGTATACTGTTGTGCGTAAGAACCGCAACTTCTTTATCCATTATTTGCTCTCTGGGATATTTAACTTCTGCTGTACAAGAGATTCCTGTAAAAAGAGCCGTCCCAAATTTTGGAGTGGCTGTGTCTTTTTGATTTTAATTTCCCTAAGCTATAGGACCATATGTGGAAGTGCCCTAGACTCTGTTGTTTTGGTTTTTAGATGTTCCAGGAAACACCATACATTTCTGCCGAGTGGCTGTTGGCAATTTACATCCCGCCCAACAGCATAACAAGGCTCCCAGTTCTCCATGGCCTTTCTTGCCTTTCTGGATTTTACACTTTTTTCAGATGGCCCTTTTGACCGGGGGGAAGTGAGACTTCATTGTAGTGCAGATTTCCTTTGCAAGCTTGCTTGGTTGGACAAAAAGGGCGTATGCGTTTTTTCCTGAATATATTCAGGAAAAAACGCATACGCCCTTATTGGCCAAGTGCATCATTGTGGACGTTCTGCCTCTTTTCCTATGCTTTAAATGCAATTCCAGTCTACCTCCTGAAATCGGTTTCCTGCAATTCTGCCCCGCTTTCAAGTCCTCTTGGCAGCCTTACTTCAGTATATTTTTGGACGATAGCTGTCATTTATAACTCTGCAGGTTTGTGAATTACAGTGCCCCTGAGCTCCTTTCTTCAACTCGCTTTCTTGTGAGCTGGCCGCAACACCGCAGGATTGCTTCAGGCCCTAATCTGGTTCCGGCACGGCACGCTGAGCCTTTGGTTAATTCCTCTTCCTGGTGGGAAATGAGAGTTAAATTTGCCCGTCCACACACCTCAACCTAGTCTCTCACTGGTTCTCCCTATTCCTGTTCATCTTCCGCAGAAATTGCAAACTGGGCCAAACAGGAGGTTAAACGCACTGACTCTCCAAGTCGGGAGAGTGTTAGTAAAGCATCTGGAATGTTGCACCCGAGTACCAGGGGACGAAAACTGAGACATATTTGAACACGTCTCCCGATCACACGGTTGATCATACTCTGGGTTCCACATGCATGTTTTAGCTGAAGGAAGAATCCCTTAAACCTGGAGAGTTGAGACCCGTGGAATGGGTACCATTCAATATGACTTCAAAGGGTCTTCATTTGCTCACCGAACCTCACCAATCCTATGAGCCCCAGGTGTCCAGCCTTATGTGTCACCCAGCTCTGGGTTTCGATGTTGTAAATCCAGGTTGCATCACAAGCCTTGAATGAATTACTTATCTATTGCTCTCTATTTCACTGTCATCGTGTTTTGTTTAAGAAATTTATTTTTATTATGGGATTTAGCTGATTTTCACAGATACGTTAATGCCGCTGTACAGACGCTTGATTCTCTTATGGAGATATATAAATCCATAGGTTTTATGATTCTTACTAGTCAGGTATATTCCTAGGCATTGAATATGTGGTATTGAGTCCATTTCGTTGAGCAAGGACTAGCTCTTGTCTATTACATATTTGGCTTAAGGAACTTTATCTGTGCTCATTTCAATCTCTGGTTTTATGCAGCACCCCAACTCACCTTTCCCCTTAAGCAAGCATAAGTTGGTTTTCTAAATTTGAGACCCTGTTTTGTTTTGTAATTCAGTTCCTGTGTAGCCAAGTTTACATTCCGTGTATTAGTGATATCTTATGATGTTTCTTTTTCTGTGTGACTTATTTCAGTTAGAATCATCATACCTGAATCCACTCATTATGCTGGTATGGGCCTGATGACATAGATTTCATTGCTGAGTGATATTGCATTGTATGTAAGTACCAAAACTTCTTTATCCATTTTTCGCTTTCTGCGATATTGAAGTTGTACCGTAAACGAGGTTCTTGTAAACAGAGCCGTCCCAAACTTTGGGGTGGCTGTGTCTTTTTGATTTTAATTTCTCTAAACTATAGGACCATAAGTGGAAGTGCCCTAGGCTCTGTTGCTTTCTTTTTTAGCTGTTTCTGGAAACACCATACACTTCTCCTGAGTGGCTGTTGGCAATTTACATCCTGCCCATCGGCATAAGAAGGCTCCCAGTTCTCCATGGCCTGTCCTGCCTTTCTGGATTTTACACTTTTTTCAGATGGCCCTTTGACCGGGGAGAAGTGAGACTTCATTGTAGTGCAGATTTCCTTTGCAAGCTTGCTTGGTTGGTCAAAAAGGGCGTATGCGTTTTTTCCTGAATATATTCAGGAAAAAACGCATATGCTCTTTTTGGCCAAGTGCATCATTGTCGAGGTTCTGACTTTCTTCATATGTTTTCAATGTAATTCCAGTCTACCTCCTGAAATCGGTTTCCTGCAATTCTGCCTTGCTTTCATTGCCTCTTCATAGCCTTAGCTCAATATATTTTTTGAAAATAGTTGGCCCTTATAACTCTGCATGTTGTTGAATTGCAGTGGCCCTTAGCTCAATTTTTCAGCTCTTATTTTTGTGATCTTGCCTCATAACCACAGGATTCCTTCAGGCCCTATTCTTCTGGGGCACCTTGCTGTGCCTTTGGTTAATTCTTCTTACTGATGTGAAATTAGAGTGACATGTGCCCATTGAAACCGCTACAGCTAGTTTCTCACTGGTTCCCCCTATTCCCATTCATCCTCCACACTAACTGCAGACTGTGCGATACCAGAACTTAAAGGCATTGACTCTCCATGTGGGGATGTTGTTAGTAAAGCGGCTGGAATGTCGATCCGGAGCCCCAGGAGAGGAAAAATGAGGTGCGTTTTAGAAACCTTTCCCGATCATATGGTATACCAGTCGCTGGGTTTCCCAAGCATGGTTTAGGTGTAGGAAGATTCCCTTCAACCTGGAGTGTTGGGACCCTTGGAATGAGTAGCATGAAGTATTGCATTAAACTTTCGGCAGTTGCTCACCAAAGCTCACCAATCCTCTCAGCCCCAAGTGTCCAGCCTTATGTCTTATCCAGCTGTGGGTTTATATGTGGTCAATCCAGGTTGCATCACAGCCCCTGAGCGAATTTTGTAAGAATTTTTCTCTCTTTCATTGTTTCTGCATTTTGTTTTTAAAATTTATTTCTATAATGGGGTTTAGCTCATTTTCACTGCTGTGTTTGTGCTGCTCTGCACACACTTGATTCCCTTATGGAGATATATCAATACATGGGTTTTAAGACTCTTATTACTCAGATATATTTCTCTGCGGTGTATAGGGTGTGTTGAGGCCAGTTCATTGAGCAAGGTGTAGATCTTGTCTAATACCTATTTGGTTTATTGAACGGTATCTGTGCTAATTTCAAACTCTGGTTTTATGCATCACCCCACCTCTCCTTTCCCCTTAAGCTGACATAAGTGTGTTTTCTAAATGTGAGACACTGTTCTGTTCTGTAATTCATTTCTTGGGCAGCCATATTTACCCTCCCTCTATAGGTGATATCTTATGATATGTTTCTTTTTCTGTTTGACTTATTTCAAGTAGTATTATCGGACCTAAATCCACTCTTTATCCTTCTACTAGCCTTATTACATTGATTTCATGGTGAAGAGATACTCCATTGTACATAAGTACCACATCTTCTTTATCCATTGTTCTCTTTCCTGGGATATTTAAGGTGTACTGAAGTTGAGGTTCTTGTAAACAGAGTAGCCCTAAACTGTGGTGTGCTTGTGTCTTGTTGATTTTTAGACTTCCCTAGATATACTCCCATGATTGGAAGTGTCCTATGCTCTGTAGCTCTGTTTTTTAGATGATTTAGGAACCACCATACACTTCTCCAGAGTGGCTCTCGGCAGTTCACACACTGCCCATCAGCGTATAAAGGCTCCCTGTTCTCCATGGCCTGTCCTGCATTTCTGGTTTTTACAATTTTTTAGGACGGCCCTTTTGACCGGTGGGAAATGAGACTTCTTTGTTGTGCACATTTGCATTGCTTGCTTGCTTCGTTGCCCATAAAGTGCGTATGCGTTTTTTCCTGGATATAATCAGGAAAAAACGCATACGCCCTTTTGGGCCAACTTCATCATTGTCGAAATTCTGCCGCTTTTCATGTGCTTTAAAGACGAGTCCAATCTATCTCTTGAAATCTGTTTCTTGCAATTCTGTCTTGCATTCAGATCCTCTTCTTTGCCTTACCTCAACATATTTTTGGACATTAGTTTTCATTTATAACTCTGCAGGTTTGTGAATTGCAGTGACCCTGAGCTCCATTTTTTAAGTTGCTCTTTTGTGAGCTGGCCTCAAACCCGCAGGATTGCTTCAGGCCGTACTTTGGCTCCGGCGAGGCGGGCTGAGCCTTTTTTCAATTCTTATTCTTAATGGGAAATTAGAGTGATGTGTGCCCGTCCAAACCCCTACAACTATTCTCTCATTGGTTCCCCCTCTTCCCGTTCATCCTCCTCACAATTTGCAAAATGTGTGAAACAGAAGTTGAAATGTGCTGATTCTCCAAGTGGGGAGATTCTAAGTAACGTGGCTGGAATGGTGAACAGGAGCACCAGGAGAGGATAAATGAGCTGCATTTTAGACACATCTCCCGATCACATGGTGTACAGTCCTCTGGGTTTTCCATGCATGTTTTAGCTGTAGGAAGATCCCTTGAACCTGCAGATTTGGGACCCATTGAATGGGTACCAGGTAGTATTACTTTAAAGGGTGTGCATTTCCTCACCCAACCTCACATTTCTCTTAGCGCAAACAGTTTCCAGCCTTATGTCTCATCCTGCTGTGGGTCTAGATGTGTTCAATCCATGTTGCATCACCGTCCTTGAGGAAAAGTTGTAAGAGGTTTTCTCTGTCTCTCTGTCGTTTATTTTTTTCAATTTATTACTATATTGGTTACAGCTGATTTTCAAAGCTCTGTTTCTTGCTGCTGTACATCCACTTGATTCACGTACAGAGAGACATCAGTAAATTCTTTTTCAGATTCTTACCAGTCGTATATATTCTTTTCCGGTGACTTGAGTGTGCTGAGTGCAGTTCTTTTAGCTACCGTGTAGGCCTTGTTGATTATCAGTTTGGTATTTGGAATGGTATCTTTGCTAATTTCAACCTCCTGGATGATGCCTCACCCCTCCCCATCTTTCCCGTTTAGCAGCCTTATGCGTGTTTTCTACATATTTGACTATGTTTTTGTTTTGTAATTTATTTCATGTGTATCCATTTTGGATTCCACCTTTAAGTGATATCTTATGATATGTGTCTTTTTCTTTTTGAATTATGTCACTTAGAATGATCATACGTAACTCCTCCGGAGTTGTTACAACTGGCCATATTTCATTGATTTCCAGGCTGAATAATATTCCACTCTACTTAAGTACCACATCTCTATCCATTTTTTCCCTCCAGAGACATTTAAGTTATATCCTAGTTGAGGATCTTTTAAACAGAGAGGGGGTAAACATTGGGGTGCCTGTGTCCTCTCGATTTTTGTTTCTCCCAAGATATACGCCCATGAGTGCAAGTGCCCTATGCTCTGTAGCTCATTTTTTAGATGCTTTAGTAAACACAATACACTTCTCCAGAATGGCCGTTGGCAATATACATTTCCACTATAAGTCTCACAGGGCTCCCTCTTCTCCTTGCCCTGTCCTGCATTTCTGTTGTTTACGCTTTATGAGGATGGCTCTTCTGACTGATGCGAAGTGATATCTTTTGTAGTATTGATTTCCAGTGCCCACCTGTTTGGTTGGCTAAAAAAGTGTATGCCCTTTTCTTGAATATATACAGAAAAAAACGCATACACCCTTTTTGGCCAACTGCAATGTTGGCAATGTTCAGCTCCTTTTCTTGTGCTTAATGGTGAGTCCTTTCTACCTCCTCAAATCCCTTTCCTGCCATTCTCCCTTGCTTACAAGTCCTTTTCTCTGACTTTCCTCAAGACATTTTTCAGTGATGGATATTTTCAACTCTGCAGTTTCGTGAATTTTACTGCCCCTGAGTTCCATTGCTCAACTTGTGTTTATGGGAACTGACCACAAAGCAGCGGGATTTCCTCAAGCCCTATACTGTTTCCATGGGCAACCCTAGCCTTTGGTCAATTCGTCTTCCTGATTGGAAATTAGAGTGACATGTGCCTGTCTGAACACCTAGGACTTGTCTCTCATTGTTCCTCATCCTTCCGCTTCATCCTCTGGACAAATTCCAAACTGTACGCAACAGGATGTTGACAGTGCTGACATCTCCAAGTGGGGAGACTGTTAGTAAAGACGCTGGAGGGGTGAACCCGAGCACCAGGAGATGAGGAGATGAGATGCCTTTTCCAAACTCTTCCCGATCAGACGGTATACCATCCTCTGGGTGTGACAGACATGTTTTAGCAGTAGGAAGAGTCCCATTCATGTAAGGAGAACACCAGGGCTTTTTCAAAATCAGTGTCTCCCCGAAACCCAAACTGGGGAATTTTTTAAGCTACGGCTACACATATGTTCATTAAGGGCCTTGGGAAGTAGGCAGAGTCCAAACTTTAGATGATTGAAGTCTTCAGGGTCAGAAGCACTCACCACCAGCTTCCCTTAGGTTACACTTTAACTGTCATTGATAGATGATGTCAATAAAAATATCTATTCTTTTTCAGATTATTTCCCCTTATAGGTTATTGCAAAATGTTGAGTGTAGTTCCCTGTGCTATACAGTAGTTCCTTGTTGATGATCTATTTTATACATAGCAGTGTGTATGTGTTAATCCCAAACTGTTAATGTATCCCTCCTCCCACCTTTCCCCTTTGGTAATAATAAATTATAAGATTTTATACTTCTCAGAAATGGGGGAGCTGAAAGAGAGGTATCATTTTCAATGGAAAAGCATTTAAAACAAGATTGAAAGTTTAACCAAGATTATTAGATGTACATCCTTGGAAAGAAATCACTTCGTTTCTCTAATATTGACCTGACAAATAAGACAAACCTTTTCACTGAACTTGCTTATAAAAAGTGATGGAAATATCAAATGGAAGTGTTAAAAACATCTTATTTTACCCGAGCCTTATACACTGTTTTATGTTAACTACAGTTTGGCTCACACATCTGTTCATTGAAGTTACAATAGTCTCAATTTCTGTTACTGATCCTCCAGAGTGGACCCCAACAAGTGTCCCCCTGCCCAGTGTCATTGGGGCCAACAGATCGAGACTGAGTTTGGTTCACAAGCAAAGGAAACTTTATATTTTGATCAGAGAATGGAGAGGTGAGAGCATGCACTACCCCGTGGGCTGTGGGCTGGGCTGCTGTGTAGAGATCCTGTCAGAGTCAGTGGGAGGGAGGGGGCAGAGCTCTCGAGGGCCGGGTTGGCTGCAGCTCAGGCTCTATATCGCGGAGTCTGCACTGGGCCCCAGGAGCTGAGGTGTCGACCCAGCCATTCTGCACTAGGAAATCTGGTCTGAAGTGCCGGGTGTGGAACCTCTGCATGCGGGACCCTAGGAGCACATGAAATTAGACAAAGCACAAAGGATAAAAAAGGTTAGACTTGACTTTATTGCCCAGATTCTATTTTTATCTCCCAGGGATTTTTAATGGGCTTTGCTGGGGACAAACCCCTCCTCTGCTTTTCGTCCCGTTCCTCATTCTTGGAGTGCTGAGGGTGCAGACCCTTCTTCTGTAACTGTTGAGTGCTGAGTTGGGAGCCCTCATACCCGGGGGCGAGGGTCAGAGCTTCTCCCCAGCAGCCTCCAGGTGACGTTGATTGTCCCCAGGCCCCCTGCCTCCCTGCTCGTCCACCTGAGCACCAGCATTGGAAGTGTTATAGATTCTAATGACCTTTAAGGGTCCAGGAAAGAGATGTGCAGAGATGCTGTGGGGGCCGGTTTCACCCCGCCCCACATTTGTTCGGCCACCTTAGGCTGACCGTTTCTGCCAGCCTAGATGCTCTGGCCAGTAGTCTGCGCTTTCTTCAATTAGGCCCCTGAATTAACGTACAAACAGCACCAGGTGTCAGAGCCCTGCCCGCTCAACTCCCAGACAGTCCAGGGTCAGTGGTGATCAAGGACCATGATGGCCACTGGGTCAACAGCCTTTTGAAGTAAACAGGAGTCCAGCCGGTCTTATTGGCCACCATCATCACGGTGTCTTTAGGCTTTTCTATGATGACAGTGTGATATACGGTTCCCCCGCCGAGATTATTAGCTCGCCTCTGGGTGCAGTAAGTCCTGCAAGCAGTAGTCTACTCTTTTGGGACACACTCTTGTTGTTTTATGAGAGAAACTCCAGGTCAAGTGATGTTCACACGAGTCGTCATGGTGCCCTGTTGCCCCCGGTTATCTCTCTGGATGTTGGATTTGGAGGGCCTCCTCACTCGAGGTCGGTGTGCCCACGGAGCAAACCCTGCAACTTCAGGGCATGGTTGGTGGTTAGGATCACCACGTGGGGTCCTTTTCCCTTAGGAGGGAGGTGGCCTTTTGGGCTGCTGATTTCCAGGTTTTTAGATACCGCCAGTATCTTGGCCAGATGTGGCAGTGGGCCAAACCCCTTGGTGACCGTAGTTTATCCTACCTGGATGGCATTCTTGCATTGTTCCATTTCAAGTGGTCCCAGTTTTTGCACTAATTCTCCAGTGGCGATTCACCTTTCACCGGGAATGTAAAGGTCAAAGGGTTTAGCTAAATTAGGGAGTTCCAGGGCAAGGGTCTGAATTGACTGCTCTTTCCATTCTTGAAAGGCCACTTCTGGATTCTATTCAAAAGGATCATCACCTTTTCCTTTCAGTGTTTCATATAGAAGCCCAGCTAGTAGACTGTAGTTAGGGATCCAGAAGCAGCAAACCCTGGCCTCCCCAGGAACCCCTAAGCTGTCTTCTAGTTTTAGAAAGGGGTAAGGCTGAAAATGGTTTCTTCCCTTTCCTGGGATGGGCTTCTCCGAACTTCTGTGAGAATGAAGCCCAGGCAGGTCACCGCAGTCTGTGATATTTGAGCTTTTTCTTGGACAACTTCTATCCTTTATTGGCTTGGTAGTTCAGAGGCCTCCTTAGTAGGGCTGGCGATCAGAATGTCATCTGCGTACTGAAGGAGGGTTTCCTTTTCCAGAGGTAGAACTTTTAGGTCTTTAGCTAAGCTTTCCCCAAAGATGGTGTGGGAATTTTTGCACCCTTGGGGCAAGACGGCCCGGAAGTATTGTTTTAGTTGTATGTTGAGTCCTGCCACTCACAAGCCAAAATTTCCTGTGACTCTGGGACTAATGGAATACAAAAGAAGGCATCATTGAAGACTAATACAGAATACCATGTCCTGGTGGTTGGTAGAATGATCAGCAGGGTGTAGGAATTAGGAGCAACTTGAGGTATATCCTCGGTGGCTTCACTGACTGTCCTGACATCCTTTACCAGGTCCCCAGCAGCCCATGGGGCTCTCGTGGTCAGACCAATCCCAGAATATGGAGCTCACCTGGGCAGGTACCCCACCCCAGCCCACGGGGCTCTCGTGGTCAGGCCCCTCCCAGGATACAGAGCTACCCTTGCAGGTACCATGGCAGGGCTGGGCACACAGGAACCGTGCACATAGCCCTCATTGCAGAGCACCCCCAGCTCACCTGTCGCTCAGAGCTGACACAGAGCACCTCAGAGCAGGACTTGAACTAACAAACAGCAGCTGCGACAGGTCTGTGACCCTGGGCATCACTCTGTGCGGCCTCCCTCCACCTGGTCTTCCAGAGACTTCCACTGCACCCGGAGCACCAGGCCTCTGTCTCCAACCACCACCCACCCCTCCTCTCCCTGACTCCTGGGTTCCTCTCATTAGGAGAGGGTTTTCTTGAAGTTGTCTCCCACTCATGGGCCAGATAAAATGATTAGAAAACAAGCCAAAGCTGCAGCCCCTTGTCTATCCTGACTCTCAGGAGCCCACACCTGTTCCTTGGACCTGGCCGGTTCAGCAAGTTCCATTTTCTGCAACTGTGAGCCCCTGAGGGGTGATGATTGGCTGACCTGGGCAGCCTTACCGTGCCGGCCAGCCCTCCCCAGGTGTGCCTGGGTTGAGATCAATATAAATACCACTCCAGGCAGCAAGAGCCCCTGCAGCCATGCCTGACACCATTTTCTCTGCCCTGTCAGCAGTCTCGGGGCTGGGCTGGTGGGAGGGAGTGAGAGGCCACGGCTTTGTGGGTGGCCCAGTGTGAGTGGGGATCTGCTGGACTTTCTGCAGCAGTTGCCAGGCTGCCACCTGCTAAAGAAGAGGATGTGTCACCCATACCTGCTGCTGGAATTTCTCCCTGGGCAGAGGTGAGGAAGGAAAAAAGCAGTGGGGGCAGGGACAGGACGGGTATCTCAGGCAGGGAAATGGAAATCTTCCAGAAGAGCACCCAGGGCCAGGACCATCCTGGCTGGCCTGCAGGCACCAAGTCGGCCGGCATGCTGTCACTCGTGTGGCTCTATGGCCCTTCCTCTAGGCTTTCAAGTCCTTGTATATATTCAGGTGTTTTACCTGGGACGGGTGGGAATAGTTCAGCAGCAACTGGCCTGGGGCTCAGCTCACGTTTACTCACAGATGCCTCGGCACGGTGCCCCAGCTTTGCAATGAGGACGCTTGTTGCGTGGGGGCTGCTGGCTGAATGGGAGACGATTCCCCACCACTGACCAACTTCAGAATTGTTTACAACTGGAGCAAGTGCCCTGATACGGTTTTCCTCTGTGGAACTGGTGGGTTCTGTGTTTTTTTTCTCTTTTTCGTTTTTGGTTCAAGGTAGATTTTATTCCTCTGTTTTGTATTTACAGATATAAGCATGGAAATAATTTATTCATATAAATACATGTATGTGAAGGGAATAATTGTTTTTTCTGTTTTATTTTTTAAATTTTATTTCTTTTTAATTTTGAATTTTATTTTATATTTTTATACAGCAGGTTCTTATTGGTTATCTATTTTATACATATAAATGTATACATGCCAATCCCAGTCTCTCAACTCCTCCCACCACCACCCCCCCAACAGCTTTCCCCCTTGCTGTCCATACGTTTGTTGTCTACATCTGTTGCTCTATTTATGCCTTGCAAAATGGTTAATCTGTACAGTTTTTCTAGGTTCCACATACATGCATGAATATACAAGATTTGTTTTTCTCTTTCTGACTTACTTCACTCTGTATGACAGTCTCTAGATCCATCGACGTCTCTACAAATGACCCAATTTCATTCCTTTTCATGGCTTAGTAATATTCCATTTTATATATGTACCACAGCTTTATGCGTTCGTCTGTCTGTGGGCATTTAGGTTGCTTCCATTACCCCGATATTGTAAATAGTGATGCAATGAACATTGCGGTGAATGTCTCTTTTTCATTTATGGTTTTGTCTGGGTATATGTCCAGTACTGGGATGGGTGTATCATATGGTAATTCTATTGTTAGTTTCTTAAGAAACTCCATATTGTTCTCCATAGTGACTGTATCAGTTTATATTCCCAACAATAGTGGAAGAGGGTTCCTTTTCTCCACAATCTTTCTAGCATTTTTTGTTTGTAGAATTTCTGATGATGCCCATTCTACCAGGTGTGAGGTGATACTTCATTGTTGAGTCCATTTTGTTGAGCAAGGGGTAGCTCTTGTCTATTACATATTTGGCTTATGGAACGGTATCTGTGCTAATTTCAAACTCTGGTTTTATGCAGCACCCCAACTCACCTTCCCCCTTAAGCAAGCATAAGTTGGTTTTCTAAACTTGAGAACCTGTTCTGTTTTGTAATTCAGTTCATGTGTAGCCAAGTTCATATTCCGTGTATTAGTGATACCTTATGATGTTTCTTTTTCTGTGTGACTTATTTCACTTAGAATCATCGTGCCTCAATCTACTCATTATGCTGGTATGTGCCTGGTGACATAGATTGTATTGCTGAGTGGTATACTGTTGTGCGTAAGAACCGCAACTTCTTTATCCATTATTTGCTCTCTGGGATATTTAACTTCTGCTGTACAAGAGATTCCTGTAAAAAGAGCCGTCCCAAATTTTGGAGTGGCTGTGTCTTTTTGATTTTAATTTCCCTAAGCTATAGGACCATATGTGGAAGTGCCCTAGACTCTGTTGTTTTGGTTTTTAGATGTTCCAGGAAACACCATACACTTCTGCCGAGTGGCTGTTGGCAATTTACATCCCGCCCAACAGCATAACAAGGCTCCCAGTTCTCCATGGCCTTTCTTGCCTTTCTGGATTTTACACTTTTTTCAGATGGCCCTTTTGACCGGGGGGAAGTGAGACTTCATTGTAGTGCAGATTTCCTTTGCAAGCTTGCTTGGTTGGACAAAAAGGGCGTATGCGTTTTTTCCTGAATATATTCAGGAAAAAACGCATACGCCCTTATTGGCCAAGTGCATCATTGTGGACGTTCTGCCTCTTTTCCTATGCTTTAAATGCAATTCCAGTCTACCTCCTGAAATCGGTTTCCTGCAATTCTGCCCCGCTTTCAAGTCCTCTTGGCAGCCTTACTTCAGTATATTTTTGGACGATAGCTGTCATTTATAACTCTGCAGGTTTGTGAATTACAGTGCCCCTGAGCTCCTTTCTTCAACTCGCTTTCTTGTGAGCTGGCCGCAACACCGCAGGATTGCTTCAGGCCCTAATCTGGTTCCGGCACGGCACGCTGAGCCTTTGGTTAATTCCTCTTCCTGGTGGGAAATGAGAGTTAAATTTGCCCGTCCACACACCTCAACCTAGTCTCTCACTGGTTCTCCCTATTCCTGTTCATCTTCCGCAGAAATTGCAAACTGGGCCAAACAGGAGGTTAAACGCACTGACTCTCCAAGTCGGGAGAGTGTTAGTAAAGCATCTGGAATGTTGCACCCGAGTACCAGGGGACGAAAACTGAGACATATTTGAACACGTCTCCCGATCACACGGTTGATCATACTCTGGGTTCCACATGCATGTTTTAGCTGAAGGAAGAATCCCTTAAACCTGGAGAGTTGAGACCCGTGGAATGGGTACCATTCAATATGACTTCAAAGGGTCTTCATTTGCTCACCGAACCTCACCAATCCTATGAGCCCCAGGTGTCCAGCCTTATGTGTCACCCAGCTCTGGGTTTCGATGTTGTAAATCCAGGTTGCATCACAAGCCTTGAATGAATTACTTATCTATTGCTCTCTATTTCACTGTCATCGTGTTTTGTTTAAGAAATTTATTTTTATTATGGGATTTAGCTGATTTTCACAGATACGTTAATGCCGCTGTACAGACGCTTGATTCTCTTATGGAGATATATAAATCCATAGGTTTTATGATTCTTACTAGTCAGGTATATTCCTAGGCATTGAATATGTGGTATTGAGTCCATTTCGTTGAGCAAGGACTAGCTCTTGTCTATTACATATTTGGCTTAAGGAACTTTATCTGTGCTCATTTCAATCTCTGGTTTTATGCAGCACCCCAACTCACCTTTCCCCTTAAGCAAGCATAAGTTGGTTTTCTAAATTTGAGACCCTGTTTTGTTTTGTAATTCAGTTCCTGTGTAGCCAAGTTTACATTCCGTGTATTAGTGATATCTTATGATGTTTCTTTTTCTGTGTGACTTATTTCAGTTAGAATCATCATACCTGAATCCACTCATTATGCTGGTATGGGCCTGATGACATAGATTTCATTGCTGAGTGATATTGCATTGTATGTAAGTACCAAAACTTCTTTATCCATTTTTCGCTTTCTGCGATATTGAAGTTGTACCGTAAACGAGGTTCTTGTAAACAGAGCCGTCCCAAACTTTGGGGTGGCTGTGTCTTTTTGATTTTAATTTCTCTAAACTATAGGACCATAAGTGGAAGTGCCCTAGGCTCTGTTGCTTTCTTTTTTAGCTGTTTCTGGAAACACCATACACTTCTCCTGAGTGGCTGTTGGCAATTTACATCCTGCCCATCGGCATAAGAAGGCTCCCAGTTCTCCATGGCCTGTCCTGCCTTTCTGGATTTTACACTTTTTTCAGATGGCCCTTTGACCGGGGAGAAGTGAGACTTCATTGTAGTGCAGATTTCCTTTGCAAGCTTGCTTGGTTGGTCAAAAAGGGCGTATGCGTTTTTTCCTGAATATATTCAGGAAAAAACGCATATGCTCTTTTTGGCCAAGTGCATCATTGTCGAGGTTCTGACTTTCTTCATATGTTTTCAATGTAATTCCAGTCTACCTCCTGAAATCGGTTTCCTGCAATTCTGCCTTGCTTTCATTGCCTCTTCATAGCCTTAGCTCAATATATTTTTTGAAAATAGTTGGCCCTTATAACTCTGCATGTTGTTGAATTGCAGTGGCCCTTAGCTCAATTTTTCAGCTCTTATTTTTGTGATCTTGCCTCATAACCACAGGATTCCTTCAGGCCCTATTCTTCTGGGGCACCTTGCTGTGCCTTTGGTTAATTCTTCTTACTGATGTGAAATTAGAGTGACATGTGCCCATTGAAACCGCTACAGCTAGTTTCTCACTGGTTCCCCCTATTCCCATTCATCCTCCACACTAACTGCAGACTGTGCGATACCAGAACTTAAAGGCATTGACTCTCCATGTGGGGATGTTGTTAGTAAAGCGGCTGGAATGTCGATCCGGAGCCCCAGGAGAGGAAAAATGAGGTGCGTTTTAGAAACCTTTCCCGATCATATGGTATACCAGTCGCTGGGTTTCCCAAGCATGGTTTAGGTGTAGGAAGATTCCCTTCAACCTGGAGTGTTGGGACCCTTGGAATGAGTAGCATGAAGTATTGCATTAAACTTTCGGCAGTTGCTCACCAAAGCTCACCAATCCTCTCAGCCCCAAGTGTCCAGCCTTATGTCTTATCCAGCTGTGGGTTTATATGTGGTCAATCCAGGTTGCATCACAGCCCCTGAGCGAATTTTGTAAGAATTTTTCTCTCTTTCATTGTTTCTGCATTTTGTTTTTAAAATTTATTTCTATAATGGGGTTTAGCTCATTTTCACTGCTGTGTTTGTGCTGCTCTGCACACACTTGATTCCCTTATGGAGATATATCAATACATGGGTTTTAAGACTCTTATTACTCAGATATATTTCTCTGCGGTGTATAGGGTGTGTTGAGGCCAGTTCATTGAGCAAGGTGTAGATGTTGTCTAATACCTATTTGGTTTATTGAACGGTATCTGTGCTAATTTCAAACTCTGGTTTTATGCATCACCCCACCTCTCCTTTCCCCTTAAGCTGACATAAGTGTGTTTTCTAAATGTGAGACACTGTTCTGTTCTGTAATTCATTTCTTGGGCAGCCATATTTACCCTCCCTCTATAGGTGATATCTTATGATATGTTTCTTTTTCTGTTTGACTTATTTCAAGTAGTATTATCGGACCTAAATCCACTCTTTATCCTTCTACTAGCCTTATTACATTGATTTCATGGTGAAGAGATACTCCATTGTACATAAGTACCACATCTTCTTTATCCATTGTTCTCTTTCCTGGGATATTTAAGGTGTACTGAAGTTGAGGTTCTTGTAAACAGAGTAGCCCTAAACTGTGGTGTGCTTGTGTCTTGTTGATTTTTAGACTTCCCTAGATATACTCCCATGATTGGAAGTGTCCTATGCTCTGTAGCTCTGTTTTTTAGATGATTTAGGAACCACCATACACTTCTCCAGAGTGGCTCTCGGCAGTTCACACACTGCCCATCAGCGTATAAAGGCTCCCTGTTCTCCATGGCCTGTCCTGCATTTCTGGTTTTTACAATTTTTTAGGACGGCCCTTTTGACCGGTGGGAAATGAGACTTCTTTGTTGTGCACATTTGCATTGCTTGCTTGCTTCGTTGCCCATAAAGTGCGTATGCGTTTTTTCCTGGATATAATCAGGAAAAAACGCATACGCCCTTTTGGGCCAACTTCATCATTGTCGAAATTCTGCCGCTTTTCATGTGCTTTAAAGACGAGTCCAATCTATCTCTTGAAATCTGTTTCTTGCAATTCTGTCTTGCATTCAGATCCTCTTCTTTGCCTTACCTCAACATATTTTTGGACATTAGTTTTCATTTATAACTCTGCAGGTTTGTGAATTGCAGTGACCCTGAGCTCCATTTTTTAAGTTGCTCTTTTGTGAGCTGGCCTCAAACCCGCAGGATTGCTTCAGGCCGTACTTTGGCTCCGGCGAGGCGGGCTGAGCCTTTTTTCAATTCTTATTCTTAATGGGAAATTAGAGTGATGTGTGCCCGTCCAAACCCCTACAACTATTCTCTCATTGGTTCCCCCTCTTCCCGTTCATCCTCCTCACAATTTGCAAAATGTGTGAAACAGAAGTTGAAATGTGCTGATTCTCCAAGTGGGGAGATTCTAAGTAACGTGGCTGGAATGGTGAACAGGAGCACCAGGAGAGGATAAATGAGCTGCATTTTAGACACATCTCCCGATCACATGGTGTACAGTCCTCTGGGTTTTCCATGCATGTTTTAGCTGTAGGAAGATCCCTTGAACCTGCAGATTTGGGACCCATTGAATGGGTACCAGGTAGTATTACTTTAAAGGGTGTGCATTTCCTCACCCAACCTCACATTTCTCTTAGCGCAAACAGTTTCCAGCCTTATGTCTCATCCTGCTGTGGGTCTAGATGTGTTCAATCCATGTTGCATCACCGTCCTTGAGGAAAAGTTGTAAGAGGTTTTCTCTGTCTCTCTGTCGTTTATTTTTTTCAATTTATTACTATATTGGTTACAGCTGATTTTCAAAGCTCTGTTTCTTGCTGCTGTACATCCACTTGATTCACGTACAGAGAGACATCAGTAAATTCTTTTTCAGATTCTTACCAGTCGTATATATTCTTTTCCGGTGACTTGAGTGTGCTGAGTGCAGTTCTTTTAGCTACCGTGTAGGCCTTGTTGATTATCAGTTTGGTATTTGGAATGGTATCTTTGCTAATTTCAACCTCCTGGATGATGCCTCACCCCTCCCCATCTTTCCCGTTTAGCAGCCTTATGCGTGTTTTCTACATATTTGACTATGTTTTTGTTTTGTAATTTATTTCATGTGTAGCCATTTTGGATTCCACCTTTAAGTGATATCTTATGATATGTGTCTTTTTCTTTTTGAATTATGTCACTTAGAATGATCATACGTAACTCCTCCGGAGTTGTTACAACTGGCCATATTTCATTGATTTCCAGGCTGAATAATATTCCACTCTACCTAAGTACCACATCTCTATCCATTTTTTCCCTCCAGAGACATTTAAGTTATATCCTAGTCGAGGATCTTTTAAACAGAGAGGGGGTAAACATTGGGGTGCCTGTGTCCTCTCGATTTTTGTTTCTCCCAAGATATACGCCCATGAGTGCAAGTGCCCTATGCTCTGTAGCTCATTTTTTAGATGCTTTAGTAAACACAATACACTTCTCCAGAATGGCCGTTGGCAATATACATTTCCACTATAAGTCTCACAGGGCTCCCTCTTCTCCTTGCCCTGTCCTGCATTTCTGTTGTTTACGCTTTATGAGGATGGCTCTTCTGACTGATGCGAAGTGATATCTTTTGTAGTATTGATTTCCAGTGCCCACCTGTTTGGTTGGCTAAAAAAGTGTATGCCCTTTTCTGGAATATATACAGAAAAAAACGCATACACCCTTTTTGGCCAACTGCAATGTTGGCAATGTTCAGCTCCTTTTCTTGTGCTTAATGGTGAGTCCTTTCTACCTCCTCAAATCCCTTTCCTGCCATTCTCCCTTGCTTACAAGTCCTTTTCTCTGACTTTCCTCAAGACATTTTTCAGTGATGGATATTTTCAACTCTGCAGTTTCGTGAATTTTACTGCCCCTGAGTTCCATTGCTCAACTTGTGTTTATGGGAACTGACCACAAAGCAGCGGGATTTCCTCAAGCCCTATACTGTTTCCATGGGCAACCCTAGCCTTTGGTCAATTCGTCTTCCTGATTGGAAATTAGAGTGACATGTGCCTGTCTGAACACCTAGGACTTGTCTCTCATTGTTCCTCATCCTTCCGCTTCATCCTCTGGACAAATTCCAAACTGTACGCAACAGGATGTTGACAGTGCTGACATCTCCAAGTGGGGAGACTGTTAGTAAAGACGCTGGAGGGGTGAACCCGAGCACCAGGAGATGAGGAGATGAGATGCCTTTTCCAAACTCTTCCCGATCAGACGGTATACCATCCTCTGGGTGTGACAGACATGTTTTAGCAGTAGGAAGAGTCCCATTCATGTAAGGAGAACACCAGGGCTTTTTCAAAATCAGTGTCTCCCCGAAACCCAAACTGGGGAATTTTTTAAGCTACGGCTACACGTATGTTCATTAAGGGCCTTGGGAAGTAGGCAGAGTCCAAACTTTAGATGATTGAAGTCTTCAGGGTCAGAAGCACTCACCACCAGCTTCCCTTAGGTTACACTTTAACTGTCATTGATAGATGATGTCAATAAAAATATCTATTCTTTTTCAGATTATTTCCCCTTATAGGTTATTGCAAAATGTTGAGTGTAGTTCCCTGTGCTATACAGTAGTTCCTTGTTGATGATCTATTTTATACATAGCAGTGTGTATGTGTTAATCCCAAACTGTTAATGTATCCCTCCTCCCACCTTTCCCCTTTGGTAATAATAAATTATAAGATTTTATACTTCTCAGAAATGGGGGAGCTGAAAGAGAGGTATCATTTTCAATGGAAAAGCATTTAAAACAAGATTGAAAGTTTAACCAAGATTATTAGATGTACATCCTTGGAAAGAAATCACTTCGTTTCTCTAATATTGACCTGACAAATAAGACAAACCTTTTCACTGAACTTGCTTATAAAAAGTGATGGAAATATCAAATGGAAGTGTTAAAAACATCTTATTTTACTCGAGCCTTATACACTGTTCTATGTTAACTACAGTTTGGCTCACACATCTGTTCATTGAAGTTACAATAGTCTCAATTTCTGTTACTGATCCTCCAGAGTGGACCCCAACAAGTGTCCCCCTGCCCAGTGTCATTGGGGCCAACAGATCGAGACTGAGTTTGGTTCACAAGCAAAGGAAACTTTATATTTTGATCAGAGAATGGAGAGGTGAGAGCATGCACTACCCCGTGGGCTGTGGGCTGGGCTGCTGTGTAGAGATCCTGTCAGAGTCAGTGGGAGGGAGGGGGCAGAGCTCTCGAGGGCCGGGTTGGCTGCAGCTCAGGCTCTATATCGCGGAGTCTGCACTGGGCCCCAGGAGCTGAGGTGTCGACCCAGCCATTCTGCACTAGGAAATCTGGTCTGAAGTGCCGGGTGTGGAACCTCTGCATGCGGGACCCTAGGAGCACATGAAATTAGACAAAGCACAAAGGATAAAAAAGGTTAGACTTGACTTTATTGCCCAGATTCTATTTTTATCTCCCAGGGATTTTTAATGGGCTTTGCTAGGGACAAACCCCTCCTCTGCTTTTCGTCCCGTTCCTCATTCTTGGAGTGCTGAGGGTGCAGACCCTTCTTCTGTAACTGTTGAGTGCTGAGTTGGGAGCCCTCATACCCGGGGGCGAGGGTCAGAGCTTCTCCCCAGCAGCCTCCAGGTGACGTTGATTGTCCCCAGGCCCCCTGCCTCCCTGCTCGTCCACCTGAGCACCAGCATTGGAAGTGTTATAGATTCTAATGACCTTTAAGGGTCCAGGAAAGAGATGTGCAGAGATGCTGTGGGGGCCGGTTTCACCCCGCCCCACATTTGTTCGGCCACCTTAGGCTGACCGTTTCTGCCAGCCTAGATGCTCTGGCCAGTAGTCTGCGCTTTCTTCAATTAGGCCCCTGAATTAACGTACAAACAGCACCAGGTGTCAGAGCCCTGCCCGCTCAACTCCCAGACAGTCCAGGGTCAGTGGTGATCAAGGACCATGATGGCCACTGGGTCAACAGCCTTTTGAAGTAAACAGGAGTCCAGCCGGTCTTATTGGCCACCATCATCACGGTGTCTTTAGGCTTTTCTATGGTGACAGTGTGATATACGGTTCCCCCGCCGAGATTATTAGCTCCCCTCTGGGTGCAGTAAGTCCTGCAAGCAGTAGTCTACTCTTTTGGGACACACTCTTGTTGTTTTATGAGAGAAACTCCAGGTCAAGTGATGTTCACACGAGTCGTCATGGTGCCCTGTTGCCCCCGGTTCTCTCTGGATGTTGGATTTGGAGGGCCTCCTCACTCGAGGTCGGTGTGCCCACGGAGCAAACCCTGCAACTTCAGGGCATGGTTGGTGGTTAGGATCACCACGTGGGGTCCTTTTCCCTTAGGAGGGAGGTGGCCTTTTGGGCTGCTGATTTCCAGGTTTTTAGATACCGCCAGTATCTTGGCCAGATGTGGCAGTGGGCCAAACCCCTTGGTGACCGTAGTTTATCCTACCTGGATGGCATTCTTGCATTGTTCCATTTCAAGTGGTCCCAGTTTTTGCACTAATTCTCCAGTGGCGATTCACCTTTCACCGGGAATGTAAAGGTCAAAGGGTTTAGCTAAATTAGGGAGTTCCAGGGCAAGGGTCTGAATTGACTGCTCTTTCCATTCTTGAAAGGCCACTTCTGGATTCTATTCAAAAGGATCATCACCTTTTCCTTTCAGTGTTTCATATAGAAGCCCAGCTAGTAGACTGTAGTTAGGGATCCAGAAGCAGCAAACCCTGGCCTCCCCAGGAACCCCTAAGCTGTCTTCTAGTTTTAGAAAGGGGTAAGGCTGAAAATGGTTTCTTCCCTTTCCTGGGATGGGCTTCTCCGAACTTCTGTGAGAATGAAGCCCAGGCAGGTCACCGCAGTCTGTGATATTTGAGCTTTTTCTTGGACAACTTCTATCCTTTATTGGCTTGGTAGTTCAGAGGCCTCCTTAGTAGGGCTGGCGATCAGAATGTCATCTGCGTACTGAAGGAGGGTTTCCTTTTCCAGAGGTAGAACTTTTAGGTCTTTAGCTAAGCTTTCCCCAAAGATGGTGTGGGAATTTTTGCACCCTTGGGGCAAGACGGCCCGGAAGTATTGTTTTAGTTGTATGTTGAGTCCTGCCACTCACAAGCCAAAATTTCCTGTGACTCTGGGACTAATGGAATACAAAAGAAGGCATCATTGAAGACTAATACAGAATACCATGTCCTGGTGGTTGGTAGAATGATCAGCAGGGTGTAGGAATTAGGAGCAACTTGAGGTATATCCTCGGTGGCTTCACTGACTGTCCTGACATCCTTTACCAGGTCCCCAGCAGCCCATGGGGCTCTCGTGGTCAGACCAATCCCAGAATATGGAGCTCACCTGGGCAGGTACCCCACCCCAGCCCACGGGGCTCTCGTGGTCAGGCCCCTCCCAGGATACAGAGCTACCCTTGCAGGTACCATGGCAGGGCTGGGCACACAGGAACCGTGCACATAGCCCTCATTGCAGAGCACCCCCAGCTCACCTGTCGCTCAGAGCTGACACAGAGCACCTCAGAGCAGGACTTGAACTAACAAACAGCAGCTGCGACAGGTCTGTGACCCTGGGCATCACTCTGTGCGGCCTCCCTCCACCTGGTCTTCCAGAGACTTCCACTGCACCCGGAGCACCAGGCCTCTGTCTCCAACCACCACCCACCCCTCCTCTCCCTGACTCCTGGGTTCCTCTCATTAGGAGAGGGTTTTCTTGAAGTTGTCTCCCACTCATGGGCCAGATAAAATGATTAGAAAACAAGCCAAAGCTGCAGCCCCTTGTCTATCCTGACTCTCAGGAGCCCACACCTGTTCCTTGGACCTGGCCGGTTCAGCAAGTTCCATTTTCTGCAACTGTGAGCCCCTGAGGGGTGATGATTGGCTGACCTGGGCAGCCTTACCGTGCCGGCCAGCCCTCCCCAGGTGTGCCTGGGTTGAGATCAATATAAATACCACTCCAGGCAGCAAGAGCCCCTGCAGCCATGCCTGACACCATTTTCTCTGCCCTGTCAGCAGTCTCGGGGCTGGGCTGGTGGGAGGGAGTGAGAGGCCACGGCTTTGTGGGTGGCCCAGTGTGAGTGGGGATCTGCTGGACTTTCTGCAGCAGTTGCCAGGCTGCCACCTGCTAAAGAAGAGGATGTGTCACCCATACCTGCTGCTGGAATTTCTCCCTGGGCAGAGGTGAGGAAGGAAAAAAGCAGTGGGGGCAGGGACAGGACGGGTATCTCAGGCAGGGAAATGGAAATCTTCCAGAAGAGCACCCAGGGCCAGGACCATCCTGGCTGGCCTGCAGGCACCAAGTCGGCCGGCATGCTGTCACTCGTGTGGCTCTATGGCCCTTCCTCTAGGCTTTCAAGTCCTTGTATATATTCAGGTGTTTTACCTGGGACGGGTGGGAATAGTTCAGCAGCAACTGGCCTGGGGCTCAGCTCACGTTTACTCACAGATGCCTCGGCACGGTGCCCCAGCTTTGCAATGAGGACGCTTGTTGCGTGGGGGCTGCTGGCTGAATGGGAGACGATTCCCCACCACTGACCAACTTCAGAATTGTTTACAACTGGAGCAAGTGCCCTGATACGGTTTTCCTCTGTGGAACTGGTGGGTTCTGTGTTTTTTTTCTCTTTTTCGTTTTTGGTTCAAGGTAGATTTTATTCCTCTGTTTTGTATTTACAGATATAAGCATGGAAATAATTTATTCATATAAATACATGTATGTGAAGGGAATAATTGTTTTTTCTGTTTTATTTTTTAAATTTTATTTCTTTTTAATTTTGAATTTTATTTTATATTTTTATACAGCAGGTTCTTATTGGTTATCTATTTTATACATATAAATGTATACATGCCAATCCCAGTCTCTCAACTCCTCCCACCACCACCCCCCCAACAGCTTTCCCCCTTGCTGTCCATACGTTTGTTGTCTACATCTGTTGCTCTATTTATGCCTTGCAAAATGGTTAATCTGTACAGTTTTTCTAGGTTCCACATACATGCATGAATATACAAGATTTGTTTTTCTCTTTCTGACTTACTTCACTCTGTATGACAGTCTCTAGATCCATCGACGTCTCTACAAATGACCCAATTTCATTCCTTTTCATGGCTTAGTAATATTCCATTTTATATATGTACCACAGCTTTATGCGTTCGTCTGTCTGTGGGCATTTAGGTTGCTTCCATTACCCCGATATTGTAAATAGTGATGCAATGAACATTGCGGTGAATGTCTCTTTTTCATTTATGGTTTTGTCTGGGTATATGTCCAGTACAGGGATGGGTGTATCATATGGTAATTCTATTGTTAGTTTCTTAAGAAACTCCATATTGTTCTCCATAGTGACTGTATCAGTTTATATTCCCAACAATAGTGGAAGAGGGTTCCTTTTCTCCACAATCTTTCTAGCATTTTTTGTTTGTAGAATTTCTGATGATGCCCATTCTACCAGGTGTGAGGTGATACTTCATTGTTGAGTCCATTTTGTTGAGCAAGGGGTAGGTCTTGTCTATTACATATTTGGCTTATGGAACGGTATCTGTGCTAATTTCAAACTCTGGTTTTATGCAGCACCCCAACTCACCTTCCCCCTTAAGCAAGCATAAGTTGGTTTTCTAAACTTGAGACCCTGTTCTGTTTTGTAATTCAGTTCATGTGTAGCCAAGTTCATATTCCGTGTATTAGTGATACCTTATGATGTTTCTTTTTCTGTGTGACTTATTTCACTTAGAATCATCGTGCCTCAATCTACTCATTATGCTGGTATGTGCCTGGTGACATAGATTTCATTGCTGAGTGGTATACTGTTGTGCGTAAGAACCGCAACTTCTTTATCCATTATTTGCTCTCTGGGATATTTAACTTGCGTTGTAGAAGAGATTCCTGTAAAAAGAGCCGTCCCAAATTTTGGAGTGGCTGTGTCTTTTTGATTTTAATTTCCCTAAGCTATAGGACCATATGTGGAAGCGCCCTAGACTCTGTTGCTTTGGTTTTTAGATGTTCCAGGAAACACCATACACTTCTCCCGAGTGGCTGTTGGCAATTTACATCCCGCCCAACAGCATAACAAGGCTCCCAGTTCTCCATGGCCAGTCCTGCCTTTCTAGATTTTACACGTTTTTCAGATGGCCCTTTTGACCGGGGGGAAGTGAGACTTCATTGTAGTGCAGATTTCCTTTGCAAGCTTGCTTGGTTGGCCAAAAAGGGCGTACGCGTTTTTTCCTGAATATATTCAGGAAAAAACGCATACGCCCTTTTTGGCCAAGTGCATCATTGTGGACGTTCTGCCTCTTTTCCTATGCTTTAAATGCAATTCCTGTCTACCTCCTGAAATCGGTTTCCTGCAATTCTGCCCTGCTTTCAATTCCTCTTGGCAGCCTTACTTCAGTATATTTTTGGACGATAGCTGTCATTTATAACTCTGCAGGTTTGTGAATTACAGTGCCCCTGAGTTCCTTTCTTCAACTCACTTTCTTGTGAGCTGGCCGCAACACCGCAGGATTGCTTCAGGCCCTAAACTGGTTCCGGCACGGCACGCTGAGCCTTTGGTTAATTCCTCTTCCTGGTGGGAAATGAGAGTTAAATTTGCCCGTCCACACACCTCAACCTAGTCTCTCACTGGTTCTCCCTATTCCTGTTCATCTTCCGCAGAAATTGCAAACTGGGCCAAACAGGAGGTTAAACGCACTGACTCTCCAAGTCGGGAGAGTGTTAGTAAAGCGTCTGGAATGTTGCACCCGAGTACCAGGGGACGAAAACTGAGACATATTTGAACACGTCTCCCGATCACACGGTTGATCATACTCTGGGTTCCACATGCATGTTTAGCTGAAGGAAGAATCCCTTAAACCTGGAGAGTTGAGAACCGTGGAATGGGTACCATGCAATATGAATTCAAAGGGTCTTCATTTGCTCACCGAACATCTCCAATCCTATCACTGCTGCGTTTATGTCCCTGTACACATGCTTGATTCTCTTTCAGAGACATAGCAATCTTAAGGTTTTCAGATGCTAGTCAGGTACATTCTTAGGCGTTTAATGTGGGGTGTTGAGTCCATTTCATTGAGCAAGGAGTAGCTCATGTCTATTACATATTTGGCTTAAGGAACTTTATCTGTGCTCATTTCAATCTCTGGATTTATGCAGCACCCCAACTCACCTTTCCCCTTAAGCAAGCATAAGTTGGTTTTCTAAATTTGAGACCCTGTTCTGTTTCGTAATTCAGTTCCTGTGTAGCCAAGTTTACATTCCGTGTATTAGTGATATCTTATGATGTTTCTTTTTCTGTGTGACTTATTTCAGTTAGAATCATCATACCTGAATCCACTCATTATGCTGCTATGGGCCTGATGACATAGATTTCATTGCTGAGTGATATTGCATTGTACGTAAGTACCACAAATTCTTTATCCATTTTCCACTTTCTGCGATATTGAACTTGTACCGTAAACAAGGTTCTTGTAAACAGAGCCATCCCAAACTTTGGGGTGGCTGTGTCTTTTTGATTTTAATTTCCCCAAGCTATAGGACCATAAGTGGAAGTGCCCTAGGCTTGTTGCGTTGTTTTTTAGATGTTTCAGGAAACACCATACACTTCTCCCGAGTGGCTGTTGGCAATTTACATCCCGCCCATCAGCATAACAAGGCTCCCAGTTCTCCATGGCCTGTCCTGCCTTCTGGATTTTACACTTTTTTCAGATGGCCATTTTGACCGGGGGGAAGTGAGACTTCACTGTAGTGCAGATTTCCTTTGCAAGCTTGCTTGGTTGGCCAAAAAGAGCGTATGCGTTTTTTCCTGAATATATTCAGGAAAAAACGCATACGCCCTTTTTGGCCAAGTGCATCATTGTGGACGTTCTGCCTCTGTTCCTATGCTTTAACTGCAATTCCAGTCTACCTCCTGAAATCGGTTTCCTGCAATTCTGCCCCGCTTTCAAGTCCTCTTGGCAGCCTTACTTCAGTATATTTTTGGACGATAGCTGTCATTTATAACTCTGCAGGTTTGTGAATTACAGTGCCCCTGAGCTCCTTTCTTGAACTCGCTTTCTTGTGAGCTGGCCGCAACACCGCAGGATTGCTTCAGGCCCTAATCTGGTTCCGGCACGGCACGCTGAGCCTTTGGTTAATTCCTCTTCCTGGTGGGAAATGAGAGTTAAATTTGCCCGTCCAGACACCTCCAGCTAGTCTCTCATTGGTTCTCCCTATTCCTGTTCATCTTCCGCAGAAATTGCAAACTGGGCCAAACAGGAGGTTAAAGGCACTGACTCTCCAAGTCGGGAGAGTGTTAGTAAAGCGTCTGGAATGTTGCACCCGAGTACCAGGGGACGAGAACTGAGACATATTTGAACACGTCTCCCGATCACACGGTGGATCATACTCTGGGTTCCACATGCATGTTTTAGCTGAAGGAAGAATCCCTTAAACCTGGAGAGTTGAGACCCGTGGAATGGGTACCATGCAATATGATTTCAAAGGGTCTTCATTTGCTCACTGAACCTCTCCAATCCTATCACTGCTGCGTTTATGCCCCTGTACACATGCTTGATTCTCTTTCGGAGACATAGCAATCCATAGGTTTTAAGATACTTACTAGTCAGGTACATTCTTAGGCGTTTAATATGAGGTGTTGAGTCCATTTCGTTGAGCAAGCAGTAGCTCTTGTCTATTACATATTTGGCTTAAGGAACTTTATCTGTGCCCATTTCAATCTCTGGTTTTAGGCAGCACCTCAACTCACCTTTCCCCTTAGCAAGCATATGTTGGTTTTCTAAATTTGAGACCCTGTTCTGTTTTGTAATTCAGTTCCTGTGTAGCCAAGTTTACATTCCATGTATTAGTGATATCTTATGATGTTTCTTTTTCTGTGTGACTTATTTCAGTTAGAATCATCATACCTGAATCCACTCATTATGCTGCTACGGGCCTGATGACATAGATTTCATTGCTGAGTGATATTGCATTGTACGTAAGTACCACAACTTCTTTATCCATTACTCACTTTCTGCGATATTGAACTTGTACCGTAAACGAGGTTCTTGTAAACAGAGCCGTCCCAAACTTTGGGGTGGCTGTGTCTTTTTGATTTTAATTTCCCTAAGCTATAGGACCATAAGTGGAAGTGCCCTAGGCTCTGTTGCTTTGTTTTTTAGATGTTTCAGGAAACACCATACACTTCTCCCGAGTGGCTGTTGGCAATTTACATCCCGCCCATCAGCATAACAAGGCTCCCAGTTCTCCATGGCCTGTCCTGCCTTCTGGATTTTACACTTTTTTCAGATGGCCCTTTTGACCGGGGGGAAGTGAGACTTCATTGTAGTGCAGATTTCATTTGCAAGCTTGCTTGGTTGGCCAAAAAGGGCGTATGCGTTTCTTCCTGAACATATTCAGGAAAAAACGCATACGCCCTTTTTGGCCAAGTGCATCATTGTGGACGTTCTGCCTCTTTTCCTATGCTTTAAATGCAATTCCAGTCTACCTCCTGAAATCGGTTTCCTGCAATTCTGCCCCGCTTTCAAGTCCTCTTGGCAGCCTTACTTCAGTATATTTTTGGACGATAGCTGTCATTTATAACTCTGCAGGTTTGTGAATTACAGTGCCCCTGAGCTCCTTTCTTCAACTCGCTTTCTTGTGAGCTGGCAGCAACACCGCAGGATTGCTTCAGGCCCTAATCTGGTTCCGGCACGGCACGCTGAGCCTTTGGTTAATTCCTCTTCCTGGTGGGAAATGAGAGTTAAATTTGCCCGTCCAGACACTTCCAGCTAGTCTCTCATTGGTTCTCCCTATTCCTGTTCATCTTCCGCAGAAATTGCAAACTGGGCCAAACAGGAGGTTAAAGGCACTGACTCTCCAAGTCGGGAGAGTGTTAGTAAAGCTTCTGGAATGTTGCACCCGAGTACCAGGGGACGAGAACTGAGACATATTTGAACACGTCTCCCGATCACATGGTTGATCATACTCTGGGTTCCACATGCATGTTTTAGCTGAAGGAAGAATCCCTTAAACCTGGAGAGTTGAGACCCGTGGAATGGGTACCATGCAATATGACTTCAAAGGGTCTTCATTGGCTCACCGAACCTCTCCAATCCTATCACTGCTGCGTTTATGCCCCTGTACACACGCTTGTTTCTCTTTCGAAGACATAGCAATCCATAGGTTTTAAGATACTTACTAGTCAGGTACATTCTTAGGCGTTTAATATGGGGTGTTGAGTCCATTTCGTTGAGCAAAGAGTAGCTCTTGTCTATTACATATTTGGCTTAAGGAACTTTATCTGTGCTCATTTCAATCTCTGGTTTTAGGCAGCACCCCAACTCACCTTTACCCTTAGCAAGCATAAGTTGGTTTTCTAAATTTGAGACCCTGTTCTGTTTTGTAATTCAGTTCCTGTGTAGCCAAGTTTACATTCCATGTATTAGTGATATCTTATGATGTTTCTTTTTCTGTGTGACTTATTTCAGTTAGAATCATCATACCTGAATCCACTCATTATGTTGCTACGGGCCTGATGACATAGATTTCATTGCTGAGTGATATTGCATTGTACGTACGTACCACAACTTGTTTATCCATTATTCACTTTCTGTGATATTGAACTTGTACCATAAATGAGGTTCTTGTAATCAGAGCCGTCCCAAACTGTGGGGTGGCTCTGTCTTTTTGATTTTAATTTCCCTAAGCTATAGGACCATAAGTGGAAATGCCCTAGGCTCTGTTGCTTTGTTTTTTAGATGTTACAGGAAACACCATACACTTCTCCCGAGTGGCTGTTGTCAATTTACATCCCGCCCATCAGCATAACAAGGCTCCCAGATCTCCATGGCCTGTCCTGCCTTATGCATTTTACTCTTTTTTCAGATGGCCCTTTTGACCGGGGGGAAGTGAGACTTCATTGTAGTGCAGATTTCCTTTGCAAGCTTGCTTGGTTGGCCAAAAAGGGCGTATGCGTTTTTTCCTGAATATATTCAGGAAAAAACGCATACGCCCTTTTTGGCCAAGTGCATCATTGTCGACATTCTGCCTATTTTCCTATGTTTAAAATGCAATTCCAGTCTACCTCCTATAATCGGTTTCCTGCAATTCTGCCCCGCTTTCAAGTCCTCTTGGCAGCCTTACTTCAGTATATTTTTGGACGATAGCTGTCATTTATAACTCTGCAGGTTTGTGAATTACAGTGCCTCTGAGCTCCTTTCTTCAACTCGCTTTCTTGTGAGCTGGCCGCAACTCCGCAGGATGGCTTCAGGCCCTAATCTGGTTCCGGCACGGCACGCTGAGCCTTTGGTTAATTCCTCTTCCTGGTGGAAATGAGAGTAAAATTTGCCCGTCCACAAACCTCCAGCTAGTCTCTCATTGGTTCTCCCTATTCCTGTTCATCTTCCACAGAAATTGCAAACTGGGCCAAACAGGAGGTTAAAGGCACTGACTCTCCAAGTGGGGAGAGTGTTAGTAAAGCGTCTGGAATGTTGCACCCGAGTGCCAGGGGTCGAAAACTGAGACATATTTGAACACGTCTCCTGATCACACGGTTGATCATACTCTGGGTTCCACATGCATGTTTTAGCTGAAGGAAGAATCCCTTAAACCTGGAGAGTTGAGACCCGTGGAATGGGTACCATGCAATATGACTTCAAATGGTCTTCATTTGCTCACCGAACCTCTCCAATCCTGTCACTGCTGCGTTTATGCCCCAGTACACACGATTGATTCTCTTTCAGAGACATAGCAATCCATAGGTTTTAAGTTACTTACTAGTCAGGTGCATTCTTAGGCGTTTAATATGGGGTGTTGAGGCCATTTCGTTGAGCAAGGAGTAGCTCTTGTCTATTCCATATTTGGCTTAAGGAACTTTATCTGTGCTCTTTTCAATCTCTGGTTTTAGGCAGCACCCCAACTCACCTTTCCCCTTAGCAAGCATAAGTTGGTTTTCTAAATTTGAGACCCTGTTCTGTTTTGTAATTCAGTTTCTGTGTAGCCAAGTTTACATTCCGTGTATTAGTGATATCTTATGATGTTTCTTTTTCTGTGTGACTTATTTCAGTTAGAATCATCATACCTGAATCCACTCATTATGCTGCTACGGGCCTGATGACATAGATTTCATTGCTGAGTGATATTGCATTGTACGTAAGTACCACAACTTCTTTATCCATTACTCACTTTCTGCGATATTGAACTTGTACCGTAAACGAGGTTCTTGTAAACAGAGCCGTCCCAAACTTTGGGGTGGCTGTGTCTTTTTGATTTTAATTTCCCTAAGCTATAGGACCATAAGTCGAAGTGCCCTAGGCTCTGTTGCTTTGTTTTTTAGATGTTTCAGGAAACACCATACACTTCTCCCGAGTGGCTGTTGGCAATTTACATCCCGCCCATCAGCATAACAAGGCTCCCAGTTCTCCATGGCCTGTCCTGCCTTCTGGATTTTACACTTTTTTCAGATGGCCCTTTTGACCGGGGGGAAGTGAGACTTCATTGTAGTGCAGATTTCATTTGCAAGCTTGCTTGGTTGGCCAAAAAGGGCGTATGCGTTTTTTCCTGAACATATTCAGGAAAAAACGCATACGCCCTTTTTGGCCAAGTGCATCATTGTGGACGTTCTGCCTCTTTTCCTATGCTTTAAATGCAATTCCAGTCTACCTCCTGAAATCGGTTTCCTGCAATTCTGCCCCGCTTTCAAGTCCTCTTGGCAGCCTTACTTCAGTATATTTTTGGACGATAGCTGTCATTTATAACTCTGCAGGTTTGTGAATTACAGTGCCCCTGAGCTCCTTTCTTCAACTCGCTTTCTTGTGAGCTGGCAGCAACACCGCAGGATTGCTTCAGGCCCTAATCTGGTTCCGGCACGGCACGCTGAGCCTTTGGTTAATTCCTCTTCCTGGTGGGAAATGAGAGTTAAATTTGCCCGTCCAGACACTTCCAGCTAGTCTCTCATTGGTTCTCCCTATTCCTGTTCATCTTCCGCAGAAATTGCAAACTGGGCCAAACAGGAGGTTAAAGGCACTGACTCTCCAAGTCGGGAGAGTGTTAGTAAAGCTTCTGGAATGTTGCACCCGAGTACCAGGGGACGAGAACTGAGACATATTTGAACACGTCTCCCGATCACATGGTTGATCATACTCTGGGTTCCACATGCATGTTTTAGCTGAAGGAAGAATCCCTTAAACCTGGAGAGTTGAGACCCGTGGAATGGGTACCATGCAATATGACTTCAAAGGGTCTTCATTGGCTCACCGAACCTCTCCAATCCTATCACTGCTGCGTTTATGCCCCTGTACACACGCTTGTTTCTCTTTCGAAGACATAGCAATCCATAGGTTTTAAGATACTTACTAGTCAGGTACATTCTTAGGCGTTTAATATGGGGTGTTGAGTCCATTTCGTTGAGCAAAGAGTAGCTCTTGTCTATTACATATTTGGCTTAAGGAACTTTATCTGTGCTCATTTCAATCTCTGGTTTTAGGCAGCACCCCAACTCACCTTTCCCCTTAGCAAGCATAAGTTGGTTTTCTAAATTTGAGACCCTGTTCTGTTTTGTAATTCAGTTCCTGTGTAGCCAAGTTTACATTCCATGTATTAGTGATATCTTATGATGTTTCTTTTTCTGTGTGACTTATTTCAGTTAGAATCATCATACCTGAATCCACTCATTATGTTGCGACGGGCCTGATGACATAGATTTCATTGCTGAGTGATATTGCATTGTACGTACGTACCACAACTTGTTTATCCATTATTCACTTTCTGTGATATTGAACTTGTACCATAAATGAGGTTCTTGTAATCAGAGCCGTCCCAAACTGTGGGGTGGCTGTGTCTTTTTGATTTTAATTTCCCTAAGCTATAGGACCATAAGTGGAAATGCCCTAGGCTCTGTTGCTTTGTTTTTTAGATGTTACAGGAAACACCATACACTTCTCCCGAGTGGCTGTTGTCAATTTACATCCCGCCCATCAGCATAACAAGGCTCCCAGATCTCCATGGCCTGTCCTGCCTTATGCATTTTACTCTTTTTTCAGATGGCCCTTTTGACCGGGGGGAAGTGAGACTTCATTGTAGTGCAGATTTCCTTTGCAAGCTTGCTTGGTTGGCCAAAAAGGGCGTATGCGTTTTTTCCTGAATATATTCAGGAAAAAACGCATACGCCCTTTTTGGCCAAGTGCATCATTGTCGACATTCTGCCTATTTTCCTATGTTTAAAATGCAATTCCAGTCTACCTCCTATAATCGGTTTCCTGCAATTCTGCCCCGCTTTCAAGTCCTCTTGGCAGCCTTACTTCAGTATATTTTTGGACGATAGCTGTCATTTATAACTCTGCAGGTTTGTGAATTACAGTGCCTCTGAGCTCCTTTCTTCAACTCGCTTTCTTGTGAGCTGGCCGCAACTCCGCAGGATGGCTTCAGGCCCTAATCTGGTTCCGGCACGGCACGCTGAGCCTTTGGTTAATTCCTCTTCCTGGTGGAAATGAGAGTAAAATTTGCCCGTCCACAAACCTCCAGCTAGTCTCTCATTGGTTCTCCCTATTCCTGTTCATCTTCCACAGAAATTGCAAACTGGGCCAAACAGGAGGTTAAAGGCACTGACTCTCCAAGTGGGGAGAGTGTTATTAAAGCGTCTGGAATGTTGCACCCGAGTACCAGGGGTCGAAAACTGAGACATATTTGAACACGTCTCCTGATCACACGGTTGATCATACTCTGGGTTCCACATGCATGTTTTAGCTGAAGGAAGAATCCCTTAAACCTGGAGAGTTGAGACCCGTGGAATGGGTACCATGCAATATGACTTCAAATGGTCTTCATTGGCTCACCGAACCTCTCCAATCCTGTTACTGCTGCGTTTATGCCCCAGTACACACGATTGATTCTCTTTCAGAGACATAGCAATCCATAGGTTTTAAGTTACTTACTAGTCAGGTACATTCTTAGGCGTTTAATATGGGGTGTTGAGTCCATTTCGTTGAGCAAGGAGTAGCTCTTGTCTATTCCATATTTGGCTTAAGGAACTTTATCTGTGCTCTTTTCAATCTCTGGTTTTAGGCAGCACCCCAACTCACCTTTCCCCTTAGCAAGCATAAGTTGGTTTTCTAAATTTGAGACCCTGTTCTGTTTTGTAATTCAGTTCCTGTGTAGCCAAGTTTACATTCCGTGTATTAGTGATATCTTATGATGTTTCTTTTTCTGTGTGACTTATTTCAGTTAGAATCATCATACCTGAATCCACTCATTATGCTGCTACGGGCCTGATGACATAGATTTCATTGCTGAGTGATATTGCATTGTATGTAAGTACCACAACTTCTTTTTCCATTATTGACTTTCTGCAATATTGAACTTGTACCATAAACGAGGTTCTTGTAAACAGAGCCATCCCAAACTTTGGGGTGGCTGTGTCTTTTTTATTTTAATTTCCCTAAGCTATAGGACCATAAGTGGAAGTGCCCTAGGCTCTGTTGCTTTGTTTTTTAGATGTTTCAGGAAACACCATACACTTCTCCCGAGTGGCTCTTGGCAATTTACATCCCGCCCATCAGCATAACAAGGCTCCCAGTTCTCCATGGCCTGTCCTGCCTTATGCATTTTACTCTTTTTTCAGATGGCCCTTTTGACCGGGGGGAAGTGAGACTTCATTGTAGTGCAGATTTCCTTTGCAAGCTTGCTTGGTTGGACAAAAAGGGCGTATGCGTTTTTTCCTGAATATATTCAGGAAAAAACGCATACGCCCTTTTTGGCCAAGTGCATCATTGTGGACGTTCTGCCTCTTTTCCTATGCTTTAAATGCAATTCCAGTCTACCCCCTGAAATTGGTTTCCTGCAATTCTGCCCCGCTTTCAAGTCCTCTTGGCAGCCTTATTTCAGTATATTTTTGGACGATAGCTGTCATTTATAACTCTGCAGGTTTGTGAATTACAGTGCCCCTGAGCTCCTTTCTTCAACTCGCTTTCTTGTGAGCTGGCCGCAACACCGCAGGATTGCTTCAGGCCCTAATCTGGTTCCGGCACAGCACGCTGAGCCTTTGGTTAATTCCTCTTCCTGGTGGGAAATGAGAGTTAAATTTGCCCGTCCAGACACTTCCAGCTAGTCTCTCATTGGTTCTCCCTATTCCTGTTCATCTTCCACAGAAATTGCAAACTGGGCCAAACAGGAGGTTAAAGGCACTGACTCTCCAAGTCGGGAGAGTGTTAGTAAAGCGTCTGGAATGTTGCACCCGAGTACCAGGGGACGAGAACTGAGACATATTTGAACACGTATCCCGATCACATGGTTGATCATACTCTGGGTTCCACATGCATGTTTTAGCTGAAGGAAGAATCCCTTAAACCTGGAGAGTTGAGACCCGTGGAATGGGTACCATGCAATATGACTTCAAAGGGTCTTCATTGGCTCACCGAACCTCTCCAATCCTATCACTGCTGCGTTTATTCCCCTGTACACACGCTTGATTCTCTTTCGGAGACATAGCAATCCATAGGTTTTAAGATACTTACTAGTCAGGTACATTCTTAGGCGTTTAATATGGGGTGTTGAGTCCATTTCGTTGAGCAAGGAGTAGCTCTTGTCTATTACATATTTGGCTTAAGGAACTTTATCTGTGCTCATTTCAATCTCTGGTTTTAGGCAGCACCCCAACTCACCTTTACCCTTAGCAAGCATAAGTTGGTTTTCTAAATTTGAGACCCTGTTCTGTTTTGTAATTCAGTTCCTGTGTAGCCAAGTTTACATTCAATATATTAGTGATATCTTATGATGTTTCTTTTTCTGTGTGACTTATTTCAGTTAGAATCATCATACCTGAATCCACTCATTATCCTGCTACGGGCCTGATGACATAGATTTCATTGCTGAGTGATATTGCATTGTACGTAACTAACACAACTTCTTTATCCATTACTCACTTTCTGCGATATTGAACTTGTACCGTAAACGAGGTTCTTGTAAACAGAGCCGTCCCAAACTTTGGGGTGGCTGTGTCTTTTTGATTTTAATTTCCCTAAGCTATAGGACCATAAGTCGAAGTGCCCTAGGCTCTGTTGCTTTGTTTTTTAGATGTTTCAGGAAACACCATACACTTCTCCCGAGTGGCTGTTGGCAATTTACATCCCGCCCATCAGCATAACAAGGCTCCCAGTTCTCCATGGCCTGTCCTGCCTTCTGGATTTTACACTTTTTTCAGATGGCCCTTTTGACCGGGGGGAAGTGAGACTTCATTGTAGTGCAGATTTCATTTGCAAGCTTGCTTGGTTGGCCAAAAAGGGCGTATGCGTTTTTTCCTGAACATATTCAGGAAAAAACGCATACGCCCTTTTTGGCCAAGTGCATCATTGTGGACGTTCTGCCTCTTTTCCTATGCTTTAAATGCAATTCCAGTCTACCTCCTGAAATCGGTTTCCTGCAATTCTGCCCCGCTTTCAAGTCCTCTTGGCAGCCTTACTTCAGTATATTTTTGGACGATAGCTGTCATTTATAACTCTGCAGGTTTGTGAATTACAGTGCCCCTGAGCTCCTTTCTTCAACTCGCTTTCTTGTGAGCTGGCCGCAACACCGCAGGATTGCTTCAGGCCCTAATCTGGTTCCGGCACGGCACGCTGAGCCTTTGGTTAATTCCTCTTCCTGGTGGGAAATGAGAGTTAAATTTGCCCGTCCAGACACTTCCAGCTAGTCTCTCATTGGTTCTCCCTATTCCTGTTCATCTTCCGCAGAAATTGCAAACTGGGCCAAACAGGAGGTTAAAGGCACTGACTCTCCAAGTCGGGAGAGTGTTAGTAAAGCTTCTGGAATGTTGCACCCGAGTACCAGGGGACGAGAACTGAGACATATTTGAACACGTCTCCCGATCACATGGTTGATCATACTCTGGGTTCCACATGCATGTTTTAGCTGAAGGAAGAATCCCTTAAACCTGGAGAGTTGAGACCCGTGGAATGGGTACCATGCAATATGACTTCAAAGGGTCTTCATTGGCTCACCGAACCTCTCCAATCCTATCACTGCTGCGTTTATGCCCCTGTACATACGCTTGTTTCTCTTTCGGAGACATAGCAATCCATAGGTTTTAAGATACTTACTAGTCAGGTACATTCTTAGGCGTTTAATATGGGGTGTTGAGTCCATTTCGTTGAGCAAAGAGTAGCTCTTGTCTATTACATATTTGGCTTAAGGAACTTTATCTGTGCTCATTTCAATCTCTGGTTTTAGGCAGCACCCCAACTCACCTTTCCCCTTAGCAAGCATAAGTTGGTTTTCTAAATTTGAGACCCTGTTCTGTTTTGTAATTCAGTTCCTGTGTAGCCAAGTTTACATTCCATGTATTAGTGATATCTTATGATGTTTCTTTTTCTGTGTGACTTATTTCAGTTAGAATCATCATACCTGAATCCACTCATTATGTTGCTACGGGCCTGATGACATAGATTTCATTGCTGAGTGATATTGCACTGTACGTATGTACCACAACTTGTTTATCCATTATTCACTTTCTGTGATATTGAACTTGTACAATAAATGAGGTTCCTGTAATCAGAGCCGTCCCAAACTGTGGGGTGGCTGAGTCTTTTTGATTTTAATTTCCCTAAGCTATAGGACCATAAGTGGAAATGCCCTAGGCTCTGTTGCTTTGTTTTTTAGATGTTACAGGAAACACCATACACTTCTCCCGAGTGGCTGTTGTCAATTTACATCCCGCCCATCAGCATAACAAGGCTCCCAGATCTCCATGGCCTGTCCTGCCTTATGCATTTTACTCTTTTTTCAGATGGCCCTTTTGACCGGGGGGAAGTGAGACTTCATTGTAGTGCAGATTTCCTTTGCAAGCTTGCTTGGTTGGCCAAAAAGGGCGTATGCGTTTTTTCCTGAATATATTCAGGAAAAAACGCATACGCCCTTTTTGGCCAAGTGCATCATTGTCGACATTCTGCCTATTTTCCTATGTTTAAAATGCAATTCCAGTCTACCTCCTATAATCGGTTTCCTGCAATTCTGCCCTGCTTTCAAGTCCTCTTGGCAGCCTTACTTCAGTATATTTTTGGACGATAGCTGTCATTTATAACTCTGCAGGTTTGTGAATTACAGTGCCTCTGAGCTCCTTTCTTTAACTCGCTTTCTTGTGAGCTGGCCGCAACTCCGCAGGATGGATTCAGGTCCTAATCTGGTTCCGGCACGGCACGCTGAGCCTTTGGTTAATTCCTCTTCCTGGTGGAAATGAGAGTAAAATTTGCCCGTCCACAAACCTCCAGCTAGTCTCTCATTGGTTCTCCCTATTCCTGTTCATCTTCCACAGAAATTGCAAACTGGGCCAAACAGGAGGTTAAAGGCACTGACTCTCCAAGTGGGGAGAGTGTTAGTAAAGCGTCTGGAATGTTGCACCCGAGTACCAGGGGTCGAAAACTGAGACATATTTGAACACGTCTCCTGATCACACGGTTGATCATACTCTGGGTTCCACATGCATGTTTTAGCTGAAGGAAGAATCCCTTAAACCTGGAGAGTTGAGACCCGTGGAATGGGTACCATGCAATATGACTTCAAATGGTCTTCATTTGCTCACCGAACCTCTCCAATCCTGTCACTGCTGCGTTTATGCCCCAGTACACACGATTGATTCTCTTTCAGAGACATAGCAATCCATAGGTTTTAAGTTACTTACTAGTCAGGTACATTCTTAGGCGTTTAATATGGGGTGTTGAGTCCATTTCGTTGAGCAAGGAGTAGCTCTTGTCTATTCCATATTTGGCTTAAGGAAATTTATCTGTGCTCTTTTCAATCTCTGGTTTTAGGCAGCACCCCAACTCACCTTTCCCCTTAGCAAGCATAAGTTGGTTTTCTAAATTTGAGACCCTGTTCTGTTTTGTAATTCAGTTCCTGTGTAGCCAAGTTTACATTCCGTGTATTAGTGATATCTTATGATGTTTCTTTTTCTGTGTGACTTATTTCAGTTAGAATCATCATACCTGAATCCACTCATTATGCTGCTACGGGCCTGATGACATAGATTTCATTGCTGAGTGATATTGCATTGTATGTAAGTACCACAACTTCTTTTTCCATTATTGACTTTCTGCAATATTGAACTTGTACCATAAACGAGGTTCTTGTAAACAGAGCCATCCCAAACTTTGGGGTGGCTGTGTCTTTTTTATTTTAATTTCCCTAAGCTATAGGACCATAAGTGGAAGTGCCCTAGGCTCTGTTGCTTTGTTTTTTAGATGTTTCAGGAAACACCATACACTTCTCCCGAGTGGCTCTTGGCAATTTACATCCCGCCCATCAGCATAACAAGGCTCCCAGTTCTCCATGGCCTGTCCTGCCTTATGCATTTTACTCTTTTTTCAGATGGCCCTTTTGACCGGGGGGAAGTGAGACTTCATTGTAGTGCAGATTTCCTTTGCAAGCTTGCTTGGTTGGACAAAAAGGGCGTATGCGTTTTTTCTTGAATATATTCAGGAAAAAACGCATACGCCCTTTTTGGCCAAGTGCATCATTGTGGACGTTCTGCCTCTTTTCCTATGCTTTAAATGCAATTCCAGTCTACCTCCTGAAATTGGTTTCCTGCAATTCTGCCCCGCTTTCAAGTCCTCTTGGCAGCCTTACTTCAGTATATTTTTGGACGATAGCTGTCATTTATAACTCTGCAGTTTTGTGAATTACAGTGCCCCTGAGCTCCTTTCTTCAACTCGCTTTCTTGTGAGCTGGCCGCAACACCGCAGGATTGCTTCAGGCCCTAATCTGGTTCCGGCACGGCACGCTGAGCCTTTGGTTAATTCCTCTTCCTGGTGGGAAATGAGAGTTAAATTTGCCCGTCCAGACACTTCCAGCTAGTCTCTCATTGGTTCTCCCTATTCCTGTTCATCTTCCACAGAAATTGCAAACTGGGCCAAACAGGAGGTTAAAGGCACTGACTCTCCAAGTCGGGAGAGTGTTAGTAAAGCGTCTGGAATGTTGCACCCGAGTACCAGGGGACGAGAACTGAGACATATTTGAACACGTATCCCGATCACATGGTTGATCATACTCTGGGTTCCACATGCATGTTTTAGCTGAAGGAAGAATCCCTTAAACCTGGAGAGTTGAGACCCGTGGAATGGGTACCATGCAATATGACTTCAAAGGGTCTTCATTGGCTCACCGAACCTCTCCAATCCTATCACTGCTGCGTTTATTCCCCTGTACACACGCTTGATTCTCTTTCGGAGACATAGCAATCCATAGGTTTTAAGATACTTACTAGTCAGGTACATTCTTAGGCGTTTAATATGGGGTGTTGAGTCCATTTCGTTGAGCAAGGAGTAGCTCTTGTCTATTACATATTTGGCTTAAGGAACTTTATCTGTGCTCATTTCAATCTCTGGTTTTAGGCAGCACCCCAACTCACCTTTACCCTTAGCAAGCATAAGTTGGTTTTCTAAATTTGAGACCCTGTTCTGTTTTGTAATTCAGTTCCTGTGTAGCCAAGTTTACATTCCATGTATTAGTGATATCTTATGATGTTTCTTTTTCTGTGTGACTTATTTCAGTTAGAATCATCATACCTGAATCCACTCATTATCCTGCTACGGGCCTGATGACATAGATTTCATTGCTGAGTGATATTGCATTGTACGTAAGTACCACAACTTCTTTATCCATTACTCACTTTCTGCGATATTGAACTTGTACCGTAAACGAGGTTCTTGTAAACAGAGCCGTCCCAAACTTTGGGGTGGCTGTGTCTTTTTGATTTTAATTTCCCTAAGCTATAGGACCATAAGTCGAAGTGCCCTAGGCTCTGTTGCTTTGTTTTTTAGATGTTTCAGGAAACACCATACACTTCTCCCGAGTGGCTGTTGGCAATTTACATCCCGCCCATCAGCATAACAAGGCTCCCAGTTCTCCATGGCCTGTCCTGCCTTCTGGATTTTACACTTTTTTCAGATGGCCCTTTTGACCGGGGGGAAGTGAGACTTCATTGTAGTGCAGATTTCATTTGCAAGCTTGCTTGGTTGGCCAAAAAGGGCGTATGCGTTTTTTCCTGAACATATTCAGGAAAAAACGCATACGCCCTTTTTGGCCAAGTGCATCATTGTGGACGTTCTGCCTCTTTTCCTATGCTTTAAATGCAATTCCAGTCTACCTCCTGAAATCGGTTTCCTGCAATTCTGCCCCGCTTTCAAGTCCTCTTGGCAGCCTTACTTCAGTATATTTTTGGACGATAGCTGTCATTTATAACTCTGCAGGTTTGTGAATTACAGTGCCCCTGAGCTCCTTTCTTCAACTCGCTTTCTTGTGAGCTGGCAGCAACACCGCAGGATTGCTTCAGGCCCTAATCTGGTTCCGGCACGGCACGCTGAGCCTTTGGTTAATTCCTCTTCCTGGTGGGAAATGAGAGTTAAATTTGCCCGTCCAGACACTTCCAGCTAGTCTCTCATTGGTTCTCCCTATTCCTGTTCATCTTCCGCAGAAATTGCAAACTGGGCCAAACAGGAGGTTAAAGGCACTGACTCTCCAAGTCGGGAGAGTGTTAGTAAAGCTTCTGGAATGTTGCACCCGAGTACCAGGGGACGAGAACTGAGACATATTTGAACACGTCTCCCGATCACATGGTTGATCATACTCTGGGTTCCACATGCATGTTTTAGCTGAAGGAAGAATCCCTTAAACCTGGAGAGTTGAGACCCGTGGAATGGGTACCATGCAATATGACTTCAAAGGGTCTTCATTGGCTCACCGAACCTCTCCAATCCTATCACTGCTGCGTTTATGCCCCTGTACACACGCTTGTTTCTCTTTCGGAGACATAGCAATCCATAGGTTTTAAGATACTTACTAGTCAGGTACATTCTTAGGCGTTTAATATGGGGTGTTGAGTCCATTTCGTTGAGCAAAGAGTAGCTCTTGTCTATTACATATTTGGCTTAAGGAACTTTATCTGTGCTCATTTCAATCTCTGGTTTTAGGCAGCACCCCAACTCACCTTTCCCCTTAGCAAGCATAAGTTGGTTTTCTAAATTTGAGACCCTGTTCTGTTTTGTAATTCAGTTCCTGTGTAGCCAAGTTTACATTCCATGTATTAGTGATATCTTATGATGTTTCTTTTTCTGTGTGACTTATTTCAGTTAGAATCATCATACCTGAATCCACTCATTATGTTGCTACGGGCCTGATGACATAGATTTCATTGCTGAGTGATATTGCATTGTACGTACGTACCACAACTTGTTTATCCATTATTCACTTTCTGTGATATTGAACTTGTACCATAAATGAGGTTCTTGTAATCAGAGCCGTCCCAAACTGTGGGGTGGCTGTGTCTTTTTGATTTTAATTTCCCTAAGCTATAGGACCATAAGTGGAAATGCCCTAGGCTCTGTTGCTTTGTTTTTTAGATGTTACAGGAAACACCATACACTTCTCCCGAGTGGCTGTTGTCAATTTACATCCCGCCCATCAGCATAACAAGGCTCCCAGATCTCCATGGCCTGTCCTGCCTTATGCATTTTACTCTTTTTTCAGATGGCCCTTTTGACCGGGGGGAAGTGAGACTTCATTGTAGTGCAGATTTCCTTTGCAAGCTTGCTTGGTTGGACAAAAAGGGCGTATGCGTTTTTTCCTGAATATATTCAGGAAAAAACGCATACGCCCTTTTTGGCCAAGTGCATCATTGTCGACATTCTGCCTATTTTCCTATGTTTAAAATGCAATTCCAGTCTACCTCCTATAATCGGTTTCCTGCAATTCTGCCCTGCTTTCAAGTCCTCTTGGCAGCCTTACTTCAGTATATTTTTGGACGATAGCTGTCATTTATAACTCTGCAGGTTTGTGAATTACAGTGCCTCTGAGCTCCTTTCTTCAACTCGCTTTCTTGTGAGCTGGCCGCAACTCCGCAGGATGGCTTCAGGCCCTAATCTGGTTCCGGCACGGCACGCTGAGCCTTTGGTTAATTCCTCTTCCTGGTGGAAATGAGAGTAAAATTTGCCCGTCCACAAACCTCCAGCTAGTCTCTCATTGGTTCTCCCTATTCCTGTTCATCTTCCACAGAAATTGCAAACTGGGCCAAACAGGAGGTTAAAGGCACTGACTCTCCAAGTGGGGAGTGTGTTAGTAAAGCGTCTGGAATGTTGCACCCGAGTACCAGGGGTCGAAAACTGAGACATATTTGAACACGTCTCCTGATCACACGGTTGATCATACTCTGGGTTCCACATGCATGTTTTAGCTGAAGGAAGAATCCCTTAAACCTGGAGAGTTGAGACCCGTGGAATGGGTACCATGCAATATGACTTCAAATGGTCTTCATTTGCTCACCGAACCTCTCCAATCCTGTCACTGCTGCGTTTATGCCCCAGTACACACGATTGATTCTCTTTCAGAGACATAGCAATCCATAGGTTTTAAGTTACTTACTAGTCAGGTACATTCTTAGGCGTTTAATATGGGGTGTTGAGTCCATTTCGTTGAGCAAGGAGTAGCTCTTGTCTATTCCATATTTGGCTTAAGGAACTTTATCTGTGCTCTTTTCAATCTCTGGTTTTAGGCAGCACCCCAACTCACCTTTCCCCTTAGCAAGCATAAGTTGGTTTTCTAAATTTGAGACCCTGTTCTGTTTTGTAATTCAGTTCCTGTGTAGCCAAGTTTACATTCCGTGTATTAGTGATATCTTATGATGTTTCTTTTTCTGTGTGACTTATTTCAGTTAGAATCATCATACCTGAATCCACTCATTATGCTGCTACGGGCCTGATGACATAGATTTCATTGCTGAGTGATATTGCATTGTATGTAAGTACCACAACTTCTTTTTCCATTATTGACTTTCTGCAATATTGAACTTGTACCATAAACGAGGTTCTTGTAAACAGAGCCATCCCAAACTTTGGGGTGGCTGTGTCTTTTTTATTTTAATTTCCCTAAGCTATAGGACCATAAGTGGAAGTGCCCTAGGCTCTGTTGCTTTGTTTTTTAGATGTTTCAGGAAACACCATACACTTCTCCCGAGTGGCTCTTGGCAATTTACATCCCGCCCATCAGCATAACAAGGCTCCCAGTTCTCCATGGCCTGTCCTGCCTTATGCATTTTACTCTTTTTTCAGATGGCCCTTTTGACCGGGGGGAAGTGAGACTTCATTGTAGTGCAGATTTCATTTGCAAGCTTGCTTGGTTGGCCAAAAAGGGCGTATGCGTTTTTTCCTGAACATATTCAGGAAAAAACGCATACGCCCTTTTTGGCCAAGTGCATCATTGTGGACGTTCTGCCTCTTTTCCTATGCTTTAAATGCAATTCCAGTCTACCTCCTGAAATCGGTTTCCTGCAATTCTGCCCCGCTTTCAAGTCCTCTTGGCAGCCTTACTTCAGTATATTTTTGGACGATAGCTGTCATTTATAACTCTGCAGGTTTGTGAATTACAGTGCCCCTGAGCTCCTTTCTTCAACGCGCTTTCTTGTGAGCTGGCAGCAACACCGCAGGATTGCTTCAGGCCCTAATCTGGTTCCGGCACGGCACGCTGAGCCTTTGGTTAATTCCTCTTCCTGGTGGGAAATGAGAGTTAAATTTGCCCGTCCAGACACTTCCAGCTAGTCTCTCATTGGTTCTCCCTATTCCTGTTCATCTTCCGCAGAAATTGCAAACTGGGCCAAACAGGAGGTTAAAGGCACTGACTCTCCAAGTCGGGAGAGTGTTAGTAAAGCTTCTGGAATGTTGCACCCGAGTACCAGGGGACGAGAACTGAGACATATTTGAACACGTCTCCCGATCACATGGTTGATCATACTCTGGGTTCCACATGCATGTTTTAGCTGAAGGAAGAATCCCTTAAACCTGGAGAGTTGAGACCCGTGGAATGGGTACCATGCAATATGACTTCAAAGGGTCTTCATTGGCTCACCGAACCTCTCCAATCCTATCACTGCTGCGTTTATGCCCCTGTACACACGCTTGTTTCTCTTTCGGAGACATAGCAATCCATAGGTTTTAAGATACTTACTAGTCAGGTACATTCTTAGGCGTTTAATATGGGGTGTTGAGTCCATTTCGTTGAGCAAAGAGTAGCTCTTGTCTATTACATATTTGGCTTAAGGAACTTTATCTGTGCTCATTTCAATCTCTGGTTTTAGGCAGCACCCCAACTCACCTTTCCCCTTAGCAAGCATAAGTTGGTTTTCTAAATTTGAGACCCTGTTCTGTTTTGTAATTCAGTTCCTGTGTAGCCAAGTTTACATTCCATGTATTAGTGATATCTTATGATGTTTCTTTTTCTGTGTGACTTATTTCAGTTAGAATCATCATACCTGAATCCACTCATTATGTTGCTACGGGCCTGATGACATAGATTTCATTGCTGAGTGATATTGCATTGTACGTATGTACCACAACTTGTTTATCCATTATTCACTTTCTGTGATATTGAACTTGTACCATAAATGAGGTTCTTGTAATCAGAGCCGTCCCAAACTGTGGGGTGGCTATGTCTTTTTGATTTTCATTTCCCTAAGCTATAGGACCATAAGTGGAAATGCCCTAGGCTCTGTTGCTTTGTTTTTTAGATGTTACAGGAAACACCATACACTTCTCCCGAGTGGCTGTTGTCAATTTACATCCCGCCCATCAGCATAACAAGGCTCCCAGATCTCCATGGCCTGTCCTGCCTTATGCATTTTACTCTTTTTTCAGATGGCCCTTTTGACCGGGGGGAAGTGAGACTTCATTGTAGTGCAGATTTCCTTTGCAAGCTTGCTTGGTTGGACAAAAAGGGCGTATGCGTTTTTTCCTGAATATATTCAGGAAAAAACGCATACGCCCTTTTTGGCCAAGTGCATCATTGTCGACATTCTGCCTATTTTCCTATGTTTAAAATGCAATTCCAGTCTACCTCCTATAATCGGTTTCCTGCAATTCTGCCCTGCTTTCAAGTCCTCTTGGCAGCCTTACTTCAGTATATTTTTGGACGATAGCTGTCATTTATAACTCTGCAGGTTTGTGAATTACAGTGCCTCTGAGCTCCTTTCTTCAACTCGCTTTCTTGTGAGCTGGCCGCAACTCCGCAGGATGGCTTCAGGTCCTAATCTGGTTCCGGCACGGCACGCTGAGCCTTTGGTTAATTCCTCTTCCTGGTGGAAATGAGAGTAAAATTTGCCCGTCCACAAACCTCCAGCTAGTCTCTCATTGGTTCTCCCTATTCCTGTTCATCTTCCACAGAAATTGCAAACTGGGCCAAACAGGAGGTTAAAGGCACTGACTCTCCAAGTGGGGAGAGTGTTAGTAAAGCGTCTGGAATGTTGCACCCGAGTACCAGGGGTCGAAAACTGAGACATATTTGAACACGTCTCCTGATCACACGGTTGATCATACTCTGGGTTCCACATGCATGTTTTAGCTGAAGGAAGAATCCCTTAAACCTGGAGAGTTGAGACCCGTGGAATGGGTACCATGCAATATGACTTCAAATGGTCTTCATTTGCTCACCGAACCTCTCCAATCCTGTCACTGCTGCGTTTATGCCCCAGTACACACGATTGATTCTCTTTCAGAGACATAGCAATCCATAGGTTTTAAGTTACTTACTAGTCAGGTACATTCTTAGGCGTTTAATATGGGGTGTTGAGTCCATTTCGTTGAGCAAGGAGTAGCTCTTGTCTATTCCATATTTGGCTTAAGGAACTTTATCTGTGCTCTTTTCAATCTCTGGTTTTAGGCAGCACCCCAACTCACCTTTCCCCTTAGCAAGCATAAGTTGGTTTTCTAAATTTGAGACCCTGTTCTGTTTTGTAATTCAGTTCCTGTGTAGCCAAGTTTACATTCCGTGTATTAGTGATATCTTATGATGTTTCTTTTTCTGTGTGACTTATTTCAGTTAGAATCATCATACCTGAATCCACTCATTATGCTGCTACGGGCCTGATGACATAGATTTCATTGCTGAGTGATATTGCATTGTATGTAAGTACCACAACTTCTTTTTCCATTATTGACTTTCTGCAATATTGAACTTGTACCATAAACGAGGTTCTTGTAAACAGAGCCATCCCAAACTTTGGGGTGGCTGTGTCTTTTTTATTTTAATTTCCCTAAGCTATAGGACCATAAGTGGAAGTGCCCTAGGCTCTGTTGCTTTGTTTTTTAGATGTTTCAGGAAACACCATACACTTCTCCCGAGTGGCTGTTGGCAATTTACATCCCGCCCATCAGCATAACAAGGCTCCCAGTTCTCCATGGCCTGTCCTGCCTTATGCATTTTACTCTTTTTTCAGATGGCCCTTTTGACCGGGGGGAAGTGAGACTTCATTGTAGTGCAGATTTCCTTTGCAAGCTTGCTTGGTTGGACAAAAAGGGCGTATGCGTTTTTTCCTGAATATATTCAGGAAAAAACGCATACGCCCTTTTTGGCCAAGTGCATCATTGTGGACGTTCTGCCTCTTTTCCTATGCTTTAAATGCAATTCCAGTCTACCTCCTGAAATTGGTTTCCTGCAATTCTGCCCCGCTTTCAAGTCCTCTTGGCAGCCTTACTTCAGTATATTTTTGGACGATAGCTGTCATTTATAACTCTGCAGGTTTGTGAATTACAGTGCCCCTGAGCTCCTTTCTTCAACTCGCTTTCTTGTGAGCTGGCCGCAACACCGCAGGATTGCTTCAGGCCCTAATCTGGTTCCGGCACGGCACGCTGAGCCTTTGGTTAATTCCTCTTCCTGGTGGGAAATGAGAGTTAAATTTGCCCGTCCAGACACTTCCAGCTAGTCTCTCATTGGTTCTCCCTATTCCTGTTCATCTTCCACAGAAATTGCAAACTGGGCCAAACAGGAGGTTAAAGGCACTGACTCTCCAAGTCGGGAGAGTGTTAGTAAAGCGTCTGGAATGTTGCACCCGAGTACCAGGGGACGAGAACTGAGACATATTTGAACACGTATCCCGATCACATGGTTGATCATACTCTGGGTTCCACATGCATGTTTTAGCTGAAGGAAGAATCCCTTAAACCTGGAGAGTTGAGACCCGTGGAATGGGTACCATGCAATATGACTTCAAAGGGTCTTCATTGGCTCACCGAACCTCTCCAATCCTATCACTGCTGCGTTTATTCCCCTGTACACACGCTTGATTCTCTTTCGGAGACATAGCAATCCATAGGTTTTAAGATACTTACTAGTCAGGTACATTCTTAGGCGTTTAATATGGGGTGTTGAGTCCATTTCGTTGAGCAAGGAGTAGCTCTTGTCTATTACATATTTGGCTTAAGGAACTTTATCTGTGCTCATTTCAATCTCTGGTTTTAGGCAGCACCCCAACTCACCTTTACCCTTAGCAAGCATAAGTTGGTTTTCTAAATTTGAGACCCTGTTCTGTTTTGTAATTCAGTTCCTGTGTAGCCAAGTTTACATTCCATGTATTAGTGATATCTTATGATGTTTCTTTTTCTGTGTGACTTATTTCAGTTAGAATCATCATACCTGAATCCACTCATTATCCTGCTACGGGCCTGATGACATAGATTTCATTGCTGAGTGATATTGCATTGTACGTAAGTACCACAACTTCTTTATCCATTACTCACTTTCTGCGATATTGAACTTGTACCGTAAACGAGGTTCTTGTAAACAGAGCCGTCCCAAACTTTGGGGTGGCTGTGTCTTTTTGATTTTAATTTCCCTAAGCTATAGGACCATAAGTCGAAGTGCCCTAGGCTCTGTTGCTTTGTTTTTTAGATGTTTCAGGAAACACCATACACTTCTCCCGAGTGGCTGTTGGCAATTTACATCCCGCCCATCAGCATAACAAGGCTCCCAGTTCTCCATGGCCTGTCCTGCCTTCTGGATTTTACACTTTTTTCAGATGGCCCTTTTGACCGGGGGGAAGTGAGACTTCATTGTAGTGCAGATTTCATTTGCAAGCTTGCTTGGTTGGCCAAAAAGGGCGTATGCGTTTTTTCCTGAACATATTCAGGAAAAAACGCATACGCCCTTTTTGGCCAAGTGCATCATTGTGGACGTTCTGCCTCTTTTCCTATGCTTTAAATGCAATTCCAGTCTACCTCCTGAAATCGGTTTCCTGCAATTCTGCCCCGCTTTCAAGTCCTCTTGGCAGCCTTACTTCAGTATATTTTTGGACGATAGCTGTCATTTATAACTCTGCAGGTTTGTGAATTACAGTGCCCCTGAGCTCCTTTCTTCAACTCGCTTTCTTGTGAGCTGGCAGCAACACCGCAGGATTGCTTCAGGCCCTAATCTGGTTCCGGCACGGCACGCTGAGCCTTTGGTTAATTCCTCTTCCTGGTGGGAAATGAGAGTTAAATTTGCCCGTCCAGACACTTCCAGCTAGTCTCTCATTGGTTCTCCCTATTCCTGTTCATCTTCCGCAGAAATTGCAAACTGGGCCAAACAGGAGGTTAAAGGCACTGACTCTCCAAGTCGGGAGAGTGTTAGTAAAGCTTCTGGAATGTTGCACCCGAGTACCAGGGGACGAGAACTGAGACATATTTGAACACGTCTCCCGATCACATGGTTGATCATACTCTGGGTTCCACATGCATGTTTTAGCTGAAGGAAGAATCCCTTAAACCTGGAGAGTTGAGACCCGTGGAATGGGTACCATGCAATATGACTTCAAAGGGTCTTCATTGGCTCACCGAACCTCTCCAATCCTATCACTGCTGCGTTTATGCCCCTGTACACACGCTTGTTTCTCTTTCGGAGACATAGCAATCCATAGGTTTTAAGATACTTACTAGTCAGGTACATTCTTAGGCGTTTAATATGGGGTGTTGAGTCCATTTCGTTGAGCAAAGAGTAGCTCTTGTCTATTACATATTTGGCTTAAGGAACTTTATCTGTGCTCATTTCAATCTCTGGTTTTAGGCAGCACCCCAACTCACCTTTCCCCTTAGCAAGCATAAGTTGGTTTTCTAAATTTGAGACCCTGTTCTGTTTTGTAATTCAGTTCCTGTGTAGCCAAGTTTACATTCCATGTATTAGTGATATCTTATGATGTTTCTTTTTCTGTGTGACTTATTTCAGTTAGAATCATCATACCTGAATCCACTCATTATGTTGCTACGGGCCTGATGACATAGATTTCATTGCTGAGTGATATTGCATTGTACGTACGTACCACAACTTGTTTATCCATTATTCACTTTCTGTGATATTGAACTTGTACCATAAATGAGGTTCTTGTAATCAGAGCCGTCCCAAACTGTGGGGTGGCTGTGTCTTTTTGATTTTAATTTCCCTAAGCTATAGGACCATAAGTGGAAATGCCCTAGGCTCTGTTGCTTTGTTTTTTAGATGTTACAGGAAACACCATACACTTCTCCCGAGTGGCTGTTGTCAATTTACATCCCGCCCATCAGCATAACAAGGCTCCCAGATCTCCATGGCCTGTCCTGCCTTATGCATTTTACTCTTTTTTCAGATGGCCCTTTTGACCGGGGGGAAGTGAGACTTCATTGTAGTGCAGATTTCCTTTGCAAGCTTGCTTGGTTGGACAAAAAGGGCGTATGCGTTTTTTCCTGAATATATTCAGGAAAAAACGCATACGCCCTTTTTGGCCAAGTGCATCATTGTCGACATTCTGCCTATTTTCCTATGTTTAAAATGCAATTCCAGTCTACCTCCTATAATCGGTTTCCTGCAATTCTGCCCTGCTTTCAAGTCCTCTTGGCAGCCTTACTTCAGTATATTTTTGGACGATAGCTGTCATTTATAACTCTGCAGGTTTGTGAATTACAGTGCCTCTGAGCTCCTTTCTTCAACTCGCTTTCTTGTGAGCTGGCCGCAACTCCGCAGGATGGCTTCAGGCCCTAATCTGGTTCCGGCACGGCACGCTGAGCCTTTGGTTAATTCCTCTTCCTGGTGGAAATGAGAGTAAAATTTGCCCGTCCACAAACCTCCAGCTAGTCTCTCATTGGTTCTCCCTATTCCTGTTCATCTTCCACAGAAATTGCAAACTGGGCCAAACAGGAGGTTAAAGGCACTGACTCTCCAAGTGGGGAGTGTGTTAGTAAAGCGTCTGGAATGTTGCACCCGAGTACCAGGGGTCGAAAACTGAGACATATTTGAACACGTCTCCTGATCACACGGTTGATCATACTCTGGGTTCCACATGCATGTTTTAGCTGAAGGAAGAATCCCTTAAACCTGGAGAGTTGAGACCCGTGGAATGGGTACCATGCAATATGACTTCAAATGGTCTTCATTTGCTCACCGAACCTCTCCAATCCTGTCACTGCTGCGTTTATGCCCCAGTACACACGATTGATTCTCTTTCAGAGACATAGCAATCCATAGGTTTTAAGTTACTTACTAGTCAGGTACATTCTTAGGCGTTTAATATGGGGTGTTGAGTCCATTTCGTTGAGCAAGGAGTAGCTCTTGTCTATTCCATATTTGGCTTAAGGAACTTTATCTGTGCTCTTTTCAATCTCTGGTTTTAGGCAGCACCCCAACTCACCTTTCCCCTTAGCAAGCATAAGTTGGTTTTCTAAATTTGAGACCCTGTTCTGTTTTGTAATTCAGTTCCTGTGTAGCCAAGTTTACATTCCGTGTATTAGTGATATCTTATGATGTTTCTTTTTCTGTGTGACTTATTTCAGTTAGAATCATCATACCTGAATCCACTCATTATGCTGCTACGGGCCTGATGACATAGATTTCATTGCTGAGTGATATTGCATTGTATGTAAGTACCACAACTTCTTTTTCCATTATTGACTTTCTGCAATATTGAACTTGTACCATAAACGAGGTTCTTGTAAACAGAGCCATCCCAAACTTTGGGGTGGCTGTGTCTTTTTTATTTTAATTTCCCTAAGCTATAGGACCATAAGTGGAAGTGCCCTAGGCTCTGTTGCTTTGTTTTTTAGATGTTTCAGGAAACACCATACACTTCTCCCGAGTGGCTCTTGGCAATTTACATCCCGCCCATCAGCATAACAAGGCTCCCAGTTCTCCATGGCCTGTCCTGCCTTATGCATTTTACTCTTTTTTCAGATGGCCCTTTTGACCGGGGGGAAGTGAGACTTCATTGTAGTGCAGATTTCATTTGCAAGCTTGCTTGGTTGGCCAAAAAGGGCGTATGCGTTTTTTCCTGAACATATTCAGGAAAAAACGCATACGCCCTTTTTGGCCAAGTGCATCATTGTGGACGTTCTGCCTCTTTTCCTATGCTTTAAATGCAATTCCAGTCTACCTCCTGAAATCGGTTTCCTGCAATTCTGCCCCGCTTTCAAGTCCTCTTGGCAGCCTTACTTCAGTATATTTTTGGACGATAGCTGTCATTTATAACTCTGCAGGTTTGTGAATTACAGTGCCCCTGAGCTCCTTTCTTCAACGCGCTTTCTTGTGAGCTGGCAGCAACACCGCAGGATTGCTTCAGGCCCTAATCTGGTTCCGGCACGGCACGCTGAGCCTTTGGTTAATTCCTCTTCCTGGTGGGAAATGAGAGTTAAATTTGCCCGTCCAGACACTTCCAGCTAGTCTCTCATTGGTTCTCCCTATTCCTGTTCATCTTCCGCAGAAATTGCAAACTGGGCCAAACAGGAGGTTAAAGGCACTGACTCTCCAAGTCGGGAGAGTGTTAGTAAAGCTTCTGGAATGTTGCACCCGAGTACCAGGGGACGAGAACTGAGACATATTTGAACACGTCTCCCGATCACACGGTTGATCATACTCTGGGTTCCACATGCATGTTTTAGCTGAAGGAAGAATCCCTTAAACCTGGAGAGTTGAGACCCGTGGAATGGGTACCATGCAATATGACTTCAAAGGGTCTTCATTGGCTCACCGAACCTCTCCAATCCTATCACTGCTGCGTTTATGCCCCTGTACACACGCTTGTTTCTCTTTCGGAGACATAGCAATCCATAGGTTTTAAGATACTTACTAGTCAGGTACATTCTTAGGCGTTTAATATGGGGTGTTGAGTCCATTTCGTTGAGCAAAGAGTAGCTCTTGTCTATTACATATTTGGCTTAAGGAACTTTATCTGTGCTCATTTCAATCTCTGGTTTTAGGCAGCACCCCAACTCACCTTTCCCCTTAGCAAGCATAAGTTGGTTTTCTAAATTTGAGACCCTGTTCTGTTTTGTAATTCAGTTCCTGTGTAGCCAAGTTTACATTCCATGTATTAGTGATATCTTATGATGTTTCTTTTTCTGTGTGACTTATTTCAGTTAGAATCATCATACCTGAATCCACTCATTATGTTGCTACGGGCCTGATGACATAGATTTCATTGCTGAGTGATATTGCATTGTACGTATGTACCACAACTTGTTTATCCATTATTCACTTTCTGTGATATTGAACTTGTACCATAAATGAGGTTCTTGTAATCAGAGCCGTCCCAAACTGTGGGGTGGCTGTGTCTTTTTGATTTTAATTTCCCTAAGCTATAGGACCATAAGTGGAAATGCCCTAGGCTCTGTTGCTTTGTTTTTTAGATGTTACAGGAAACACCATACACTTCTCCCGAGTGGCTGTTGTCAATTTACATCCCGCCCATCAGCATAACAAGGCTCCCAGATCTCCATGGCCTGTCCTGCCTTATGCATTTTACTCTTTTTTCAGATGGCCCTTTTGACCGGGGGGAAGTGAGACTTCATTGTAGTGCAGATTTCCTTTGCAAGCTTGCTTGGTTGGCCAAAAAGGGCGTATGCGTTTTTTCCTGAATATATTCAGGAAAAAACGCATACGCCCTTTTTGGCCAAGTGCATCATTGTCGACATTCTGCCTATTTTCCTATGTTTAAAATGCAATTCCAGTCTACCTCCTATAATCGGTTTCCTGCAATTCTGCCCTGCTTTCAAGTCCTCTTGGCAGCCTTACTTCAGTATATTTTTGGACGATAGCTGTCATTTATAACTCTGCAGGTTTGTGAATTACAGTGCCTCTGAGCTCCTTTCTTCAACTCGCTTTCTTGTGAGCTGGCCGCAACTCCGCAGGATGGCTTCAGGTCCTAATCTGGTTCCGGCACGGCACGCTGAGCCTTTGGTTAATTCCTCTTCCTGGTGGAAATGAGAGTAAAATTTGCCCGTCCACAAACCTCCAGCTAGTCTCTCATTGGTTCTCCCTATTCCTGTTCATCTTCCACAGAAATTGCAAACTGGGCCAAACAGGAGGTTAAAGGCACTGACTCTCCAAGTGGGGAGAGTGTTAGTAAAGCGTCTGGAATGTTGCACCCGAGTACCAGGGGTCGAAAACTGAGACATATTTGAACACGTCTCCTGATCACACGGTTGATCATACTCTGGGTTCCACATGCATGTTTTAGCTGAAGGAAGAATCCCTTAAACCTGGAGAGTTGAGACCCGTGGAATGGGTACCATGCAATATGACTTCAAATGGTCTTCATTTGCTCACCGAACCTCTCCAATCCTGTCACTGCTGCGTTTATGCCCCAGTACACACGATTGATTCTCTTTCAGAGACATAGCAATCCATAGGTTTTAAGTTACTTACTAGTCAGGTACATTCTTAGGCGTTTAATATGGGGTGTTGAGTCCATTTCGTTGAGCAAGGAGTAGCTCTTGTCTATTCCATATTTGGCTTAAGGAACTTTATCTGTGCTCTTTTCAATCTCTGGTTTTAGGCAGCACCCCAACTCACCTTTCCCCTTAGCAAGCATAAGTTGGTTTTCTAAATTTGAGACCCTGTTCTGTTTTGTAATTCAGTTCCTGTGTAGCCAAGTTTACATTCCGTGTATTAGTGATATCTTATGATGTTTCTTTTTCTGTGTGACTTATTTCAGTTAGAATCATCATACCTGAATCCACTCATTATGCTGCTACGGGCCTGATGACATAGATTTCATTGCTGAGTGATATTGCATTGTATGTAAGTACCACAACTTCTTTTTCCATTATTGACTTTCTGCAATATTGAACTTGTACCATAAACGAGGTTCTTGTAAACAGAGCCATCCCAAACTTTGGGGTGGCTGTGTCTTTTTTATTTTAATTTCCCTAAGCTATAGGACCATAAGTGGAAGTGCCCTAGGCTCTGTTGCTTTGTTTTTTAGATGTTTCAGGAAACACCATACACTTCTCCCGAGTGGCTGTTGGCAATTTACATCCCGCCCATCAGCATAACAAGGCTCCCAGTTCTCCATGGCCTGTCCTGCCTTATGCATTTTACTCTTTTTTCAGATGGCCCTTTTGACCGGGGGGAAGTGAGACTTCATTGTAGTGCAGATTTCCTTTGCAAGCTTGCTTGGTTGGACAAAAAGGGCGTATGCGTTTTTTCCTGAATATATTCAGGAAAAAACGCATACGCCCTTTTTGGCCAAGTGCATCATTGTGGACGTTCTGCCTCTTTTCCTATGCTTTAAATGCAATTCCAGTCTACCTCCTGAAATTGGTTTCCTGCAATTCTGCCCCGCTTTCAAGTCCTCTTGGCAGCCTTACTTCAGTATATTTTTGGACGATAGCTGTCATTTATAACTCTGCAGGTTTGTGAATTACAGTGCCCCTGAGCTCCTTTCTTCAACTCGCTTTCTTGTGAGCTGGCCGCAACACCGCAGGATTGCTTCAGGCCCTAATCTGGTTCCGGCACGGCACGCTGAGCCTTTGGTTAATTCCTCTTCCTGGTGGGAAATGAGAGTTAAATTTGCCCGTCCAGACACTTCCAGCTAGTCTCTCATTGGTTCTCCCTATTCCTGTTCATCTTCCACAGAAATTGCAAACTGGGCCAAACAGGAGGTTAAAGGCACTGACTCTCCAAGTCGGGAGAGTGTTAGTAAAGCGTCTGGAATGTTGCACCCGAGTACCAGGGGACGAGAACTGAGACATATTTGAACACGTATCCCGATCACATGGTTGATCATACTCTGGGTTCCACATGCATGTTTTAGCTGAAGGAAGAATCCCTTAAACCTGGAGAGTTGAGACCCGTGGAATGGGTACCATGCAATATGACTTCAAAGGGTCTTCATTGGCTCACCGAACCTCTCCAATCCTATCACTGCTGCGTTTATTCCCCTGTACACACGCTTGATTCTCTTTCGGAGACATAGCAATCCATAGGTTTTAAGATACTTACTAGTCAGGTATATTCTTAGGCGTTTAATATGGGGTGTTGAGTCCATTTCGTTGAGCAAGGAGTAGCTCTTGTCTATTACATATTTGGCTTAAGGAACTTTATCTGTGCTCATTTCAATCTCTGGTTTTAGGCAGCACCCCAACTCACCTTTACCCTTAGCAAGCATAAGTTGGTTTTCTAAATTTGAGACCCTGTTCTGTTTTGTAATTCAGTTCCTGTGTAGCCAAGTTTACATTCCATGTATTAGTGATATCTTATGATGTTTCTTTTTCTGTGTGACTTATTTCAGTTAGAATCATCATACCTGAATCCACTCATTATCCTGCTACGGGCCTGATGACATAGATTTCATTGCTGAGTGATATTGCATTGTACGTAAGTACCACAACTTCTTTATCCATTACTCACTTTCTGCGATATTGAACTTGTACCGTAAACGAGGTTCTTGTAAACAGAGCCGTCCCAAACTTTGGGGTGTCTGTGTCTTTTTGATTTTAATTTCCCTAAGCTATAGGACCATAAGTCGAAGTGCCCTAGGCTCTGTTGCTTTGTTTTTTAGATGTTTCAGGAAACACCATACACTTCTCCCGAGTGGCTGTTGGCAAATTACATCCCGCCCATCAGCATAACAAGGCTCCCAGTTCTCCATGGCCTGTCCTGCCTTCTGGATTTTACACTTTTTTCAGATGGCCCTTTTGACCGGGGGGAAGTGAGACTTCATTGTAGTGCAGATTTCATTTGCAAGCTTGCTTGGTTGGCCAAAAAGGGCGTATGCGTTTTTTCCTGAACATATTCAGGAAAAAACGCATACGCCCTTTTTGGCCAAGTGCATCATTGTGGACGTTCTGCCTCTTTTCCTATGCTTTAAATGCAATTCCAGTCTACCTCCTGAAATCGGTTTCCTGCAATTCTGCCCCGCTTTCAAGTCCTCTTGGCAGCCTTACTTCAGTATATTTTTGGACGATAGCTGTCATTTATAACTCTGCAGGTTTGTGAATTACAGTGCCCCTGAGCTCCTTTCTTCAACTCGCTTTCTTGTGAGCTGGCAGCAACACCGCAGGATTGCTTCAGGCCCTAATCTGGTTCCGGCACGGCACGCTGAGCCTTTGGTTAATTCCTCTTCCTGGTGGGAAATGAGAGTTAAATTTGCCCGTCCAGACACTTCCAGCTAGTCTCTCATTGGTTCTCCCTATTCCTGTTCATCTTCCGCAGAAATTGCAAACTGGGCCAAACAGGAGGTTAAAGGCACTGACTCTCCAAGTCGGGAGAGTGTTAGTAAAGCTTCTGGAATGTTGCACCCGAGTACCAGGGGACGAGAACTGAGACATATTTGAACACGTCTCCCGATCACATGGTTGATCATACTCTGGGTTCCACATGCATGTTTTAGCTGAAGGAAGAATCCCTTAAACCTGGAGAGTTGAGACCCGTGGAATGGGTACCATGCAATATGACTTCAAAGGGTCTTCATTGGCTCACCGAACCTCTCCAATCCTATCACTGCTGCGTTTATGCCCCTGTACACACGCTTGTTTCTCTTTCGGAGACATAGCAATCCATAGGTTTTAAGATACTTACTAGTCAGGTACATTCTTAGGCGTTTAATATGGGGTGTTGAGTCCATTTCGTTGAGCAAAGAGTAGCTCTTGTCTATTACATATTTGGCTTAAGGAACTTTATCTGTGCTCATTTCAATCTCTGGTTTTAGGCAGCACCCCAACTCACCTTTCCCCTTAGCAAGCATAAGTTGGTTTTCTAAATTAGAGACCCTGTTCTGTTTTGTAATTCAGTTCCTGTGTAGCCAAGTTTACATTCCATGTATTAGTGATATCTTATGATGTTTCTTTTTCTGTGTGACTTATTTCAGTTAGAATCATCATACCTGAATCCACTCATTATGTTGCTACGGGCCTGATGACATAGATTTCATTGCTGAGTGATATTGCATTGTACGTACGTACCACAACTTGTTTATCCATTATTCACTTTCTGTGATATTGAACTTGTACCATAAATGAGGTTCTTGTAATCAGAGCCGTCCCAAACTGTGGGGTGGCTGTGTCTTTTTGATTTTAATTTCCCTAAGCTATAGGACCATAAGTGGAAATGCCCTAGGCTCTGTTGCTTTGTTTTTTAGATGTTACAGGAAACACCATACACTTCTCCCGAGTGGCTGTTGTCAATTTACATCCCGCCCATCAGCATAACAAGGCTCCCAGATCTCCATGGCCTGTCCTGCCTTATGCATTTTACTCTTTTTTCAGATGGCCCTTTTGACCGGGGGGAAGTGAGACTTCATTGTAGTGCAGATTTCCTTTGCAAGCTTGCTTGGTTGGCCAAAAAGGGCGTATGCGTTTTTTCCTGAATATATTCAGGAAAAAACGCATACGCCCTTTTTGGCCAAGTGCATCATTGTCGACATTCTGCCTATTTTCCTATGTTTAAAATGCAATTCCAGTCTACCTCCTATAATCGGTTTCCTGCAATTCTGCCCTGCTTTCAAGTCCTCTTGGCAGCCTTACTTCAGTATATTTTTGGACGATAGCTGTCATTTATAACTCTGCAGGTTTGTGAATTACAGTGCCTCTGAGCTCCTTTCTTCAACTCGCTTTCTTGTGAGCTGGCCGCAACTCCGCAGGATGGCTTCAGGCCCTAATCTGGTTCCGGCACGGCACGCTGAGCCTTTGGTTAATTCCTCTTCCTGGTGGAAATGAGAGTAAAATTTGCCCGTCCACAAACCTCCAGCTAGTCTCTCATTGGTTCTCCCTATTCCTGTTCATCTTCCACAGAAATTGCAAACTGGGCCAAACAGGAGGTTAAAGGCACTGACTCTCCAAGTGGGGAGAGTGTTAGTAAAGCGTCTGGAATGTTGCACCCGAGTACCAGGGGTCGAAAACTGAGACATATTTGAACACGTCTCCTGATCACACGGTTGATCATACTCTGGGTTCCACATGCATGTTTTAGCTGAAGGAAGAATCCCTTAAACCTGGAGAGTTGAGACCCGTGGAATGGGTACCATGCAATATGACTTCAAATGGTCTTCATTTGCTCACCGAACCTCTCCAATCCTGTCACTGCTGCGTTTATGCCCCAGTACACACGATTGATTCTCTTTCAGAGACATAGCAATCCATAGGTTTTAAGTTACTTACTAGTCAGGTACATTCTTAGGCGTTTAATATGGGGTGTTGAGTCCATTTCGTTGAGCAAGGAGTAGCTCTTGTCTATTCCATATTTGGCTTAAGGAACTTTATCTGTGCTCTTTTCAATCTCTGGTTTTAGGCAGCACCCCAACTCACCTTTCCCCTTAGCAAGCATAAGTTGGTTTTCTAAATTTGAGACCCTGTTCTGTTTTGTAATTCAGTTCCTGTGTAGCCAAGTTTACATTCCGTGTATTAGTGATATCTTATGATGTTTCTTTTTCTGTGTGACTTATTTCAGTTAGAATCATCATACCTGAATCCACTCATTATGCTGCTACGGGCCTGATGACATAGATTTCATAGCTGAGTGATATTGCATTGTATGTAAGTACCACAACTTCTTTTTCCATTATTGACTTTCTGCAATATTGAACTTGTACCATAAACGAGGTTCTTGTAAACAGAGCCATCCCAAACTTTGGGGTGGCTGTGTCTTTTTTATTTTAATTTCCCTAAGCTATAGGACCATAAGTGGAAGTGCCCTAGGCTCTGTTGCTTTGTTTTTTAGATGTTTCAGGAAACACCATACACTTCTCCCGAGTGGCTCTTGGCAATTTACATCCCGCCCATCAGCATAACAAGGCTCCCAGTTCTCCATGGCCTGTCCTGCCTTATGCATTTTACTCTTTTTTCAGATGGCCCTTTTGACCGGGGGGAAGTGAGACTTCATTGTAGTGCAGATTTCCTTTGCAAGCTTGCTTGGTTGGACAAAAAGGGCGTATGCGTTTTTTCCTGAATATATTCAGGAAAAAACGCATACGCCCTTTTTGGCCAAGTGCATCATTGTGGACGTTCTGCCTCTTTTCCTATGCTTTAAATGCAATTCCAGTCTACCTCCTGAAATTGGTTTCCTGCAATTCTGCCCCGCTTTCAAGTCCTCTTGGCAGCCTTACTTCAGTATATTTTTGGACGATAGCTGTCATTTATAACTCTGCAGGTTTGTGAATTACAGTGCCCCTGAGCTCCTTTCTTCAACTCGCTTTCTTGTGAGCTGGCCGCAACACCGCAGGATTGCTTCAGGCCCTAATCTGGTTCCGGCACGGCACGCTGAGCCTTTGGTTAATTCCTCTTCCTGGTGGGAAATGAGAGTTAAATTTGCCCGTCCAGACACTTCCAGCTAGTCTCTCATTGGTTCTCCCTATTCCTGTTCATCTTCCACAGAAATTGCAAACTGGGCCAAACAGGAGGTTAAAGGCACTGACTCTCCAAGTCGGGAGAGTGTTAGTAAAGCGTCTGGAATGTTGCACCCGAGTACCAGGGGACGAGAACTGAGACATATTTGAACACGTATCCCGATCACATGGTTGATCATACTCTGGGTTCCACATGCATGTTTTAGCTGAAGGAAGAATCCCTTAAACCTGGAGAGTTGAGACCCGTGGAATGGGTACCATGCAATATGACTTCAAAGGGTCTTCATTGGCTCACCGAACCTCTCCAATCCTATCACTGCTGCGTTTATTCCCCTGTACACACGCTTGATTCTCTTTCGGAGACATAGCAATCCATAGGTTTTAAGATACTTACTAGTCAGGTACATTCTTAGGCGTTTAATATGGGGTGTTGAGTCCATTTCGTTGAGCAAGGAGTAGCTCTTGTCTATTACATATTTGGCTTAAGGAACTTTATCTGTGCTCATTTCAATCTCTGGTTTTAGGCAGCACCCCAACTCACCTTTACCCTTAGCAAGCATAAGTTGGTTTTCTAAATTTGAGACCCTGTTCTGTTTTGTAATTCAGTTCCTGTGTAGCCAAGTTTACATTCCATGTATTAGTGATATCTTATGATGTTTCTTTTTCTGTGTGACTTATTTCAGTTAGAATCATCATACCTGAATCCACTCATTATCCTGCTACGGGCCTGATGACATAGATTTCATTGCTGAGTGATATTGCATTGTACGTAAGTACCACAACTTCTTTATCCATTACTCACTTTCTGCGATATTGAACTTGTACCGTAAACGAGGTTCTTGTAAACAGAGCCGTCCCAAACTTTGGGGTGGCTGTGTCTTTTTGATTTTAATTTCCCTAAGCTATAGGACCATAAGTCGAAGTGCCCTAGGCTCTGTTGCTTTGTTTTTTAGATGTTTCAGGAAACACCATACACTTCTCCCGAGTGGCTGTTGGCAAATTACATCCCGCCCATCAGCATAACAAGGCTCCCAGTTCTCCATGGCCTGTCCTGCCTTCTGGATTTTACACTTTTTTCAGATGGCCCTTTTGACCGGGGGGAAGTGAGACTTCATTGTAGTGCAGATTTCATTTGCAAGCTTGCTTGGTTGGCCAAAAAGGGCGTATGCGTTTTTTCCTGAACATATTCAGGAAAAAACGCATACGCCCTTTTTGGCCAAGTGCATCATTGTGGACGTTCTGCCTCTTTTCCTATGCTTTAAATGCAATTCCAGTCTACCTCCTGAAATCGGTTTCCTGCAATTCTGCCCCGCTTTCAAGTCCTCTTGGCAGCCTTACTTCAGTATATTTTTGGACGATAGCTGTCATTTATAACTCTGCAGGTTTGTGAATTACAGTGCCCCTGAGCTCCTTTCTTCAACTCGCTTTCTTGTGAGCTGGCAGCAACACCGCAGGATTGCTTCAGGCCCTAATCTGGTTCCGGCACGGCACGCTGAGCCTTTGGTTAATTCCTCTTCCTGGTGGGAAATGAGAGTTAAATTTGCCCGTCCAGACACTTCCAGCTAGTCTCTCATTGGTTCTCCCTATTCCTGTTCATCTTCCGCAGAAATTGCAAACTGGGCCAAACAGGAGGTTAAAGGCACTGACTCTCCAAGTCGGGAGAGTGTTAGTAAAGCTTCTGGAATGTTGCACCCGAGTACCAGGGGACGAGAACTGAGACATATTTGAACACGTCTCCCGATCACATGGTTGATCATACTCTGGGTTCCACATGCATGTTTTAGCTGAAGGAAGAATCCCTTAAACCTGGAGAGTTGAGACCCGTGGAATGGGTACCATGCAATATGACTTCAAAGGGTCTTCATTGGCTCACCGAACCTCTCCAATCCTATCACTGCTGCGTTTATGCCCCTGTACACACGCTTGTTTCTCTTTCGCAGACATAGCAATCCATAGGTTTTAAGATACTTACTAGTCAGGTACATTCTTAGGCGTTTAATATGGGGTGTTGAGTCCATTTCGTTGAGCAAAGAGTAGCTCTTGTCTATTACATATTTGGCTTAAGGAACTTTATCTGTGCTCATTTCAATCTCTGGTTTTAGGCAGCACCCCAACTCACCTTTCCCCTTAGCAAGCATAAGTTGGTTTTCTAAATTTGAGACCCTGTTCTGTTTTGTAATTCAGTTCCTGTGTAGCCAAGTTTACATTCCATGTATTAGTGATATCTTATGATGTTTCTTTTTCTGTGTGACTTATTTCAGTTAGAATCATCATACCTGAATCCACTCATTATGTTGCTACGGGCCTGATGACATAGATTTCATTGCTGAGTGATATTGCATTGTACGTACGTACCACAACTTGTTTATCCATTATTCACTTTCTGTGATATTGAACTTGTACCATAAATGAGGTTCTTGTAATCAGAGCCGTCCCAAACTGTGGGGTGGCTGTGTCTTTTTGATTTTAATTTCCCTAACTATAGGACCATAAGTCGAAGTGCCCTAGGCTCTGTTGCTTTGTTTTTTAGATGTTACAGGAAACACCATACACTTCTCCCGAGTGGCTGTTGTCAATTTACATCCCGCCCATCAGCATAACAAGGCTCCCAGATCTCCATGGCCTGTCCTGCCTTATGCATTTTACTCTTTTTTCAGATGGCCCTTTTGACCGGGGGGAAGTGAGACTTCATTGTAGTGCAGATTTCCTTTGCAAGCTTGCTTGGTTGGCCAAAAAGGGCGTATGCGTTTTTTCCTGAATATATTCAGGAAAAAACGCATACGCCCTTTTTGGCCAAGTGCATCATTTTCGACATTCTGCCTATTTTCCTATGTTTAAAATGCAATTCCAGTCTACCTCCTATAATCGGTTTCCTGCAATTCTGCCCTGCTTTCAAGTCCTCTTGGCAGCCTTACTTCAGTATATTTTTGGACGATAGCTGTCATTTATAACTCTGCAGGTTTGTGAATTACAGTGCCTCTGAGCTCCTTTCTTCAACTCGCTTTCTTGTGAGCTGGCCGCAACTCCGCAGGATGGCTTCAGGCCCTAATCTGGTTCCGGCACGGCATGCTGAGCCTTTGGTTAATTCCTCTTCCTGGTGGAAATGAGAGTAAAATTTGCCCGTCCACAAACCTCCAGCTAGTCTCTCATTGGTTCTCCCTATTCCTGTTCATCTTCCACAGAAATTGCAAACTGGGCCAAACAGGAGGTTAAAGGCACTGACTCTCCAAGTGGGGAGAGTGTTAGTAAAGCGTCTGGAATGTTGCACCCGAGTACCAGGGGTCGAAAACTGAGACATATTTGAACACGTCTCCTGATCACACGGTTGATCATACTCTGGGTTCCACATGCATGTTTTAGCTGAAGGAAGAATCCCTTAAACCTGGAGAGTTGAGACCCGTGGAATGGGTACCATGCAATATGACTTCAAATGGTCTTCATTTGCTCACCGAACCTCTCCAATCCTGTCACTGCTGCGTTTATGCCCCAGTACACACGATTGATTCTCTTTCAGAGACATAGCAATCCATAGGTTTTAAGTTACTTACTAGTCAGGTACATTCTTAGGCGTTTAATATGGGGTGTTGAGTCCATTTCGTTGAGCAAGGAGTAGCTCTTGTCTATTCCATATTTGGCTTAAGGAACTTTATCTGTGCTCTTTTCAATCTCTGGTTTTAGGCAGCACCCCAACTCACCTTTCCCCTTAGCAAGCATAAGTTGGTTTTCTAAATTTGAGACCCTGTTCTGTTTTGTAATTCAGTTCCTGTGTAGCCAAGTTTACATTCCGTGTATTAGTGATATCTTATGATGTTTCTTTTTCTGTGTGACTTATTTCAGTTAGAATCATCATACCTGAATCCACTCATTATGCTGCTACGGGCCTGATGACATAGATTTCATTGCTGAGTGATATTGCATTGTATGTAAGTACCACAACTTCTTTTTCCATTATTGACTTTCTGCAATATTGAACTTGTACCATAAACGAGGTTCTTGTAAACAGAGCCATCCCAAACTTTGGGGTGGCTGTGTCTTTTTTATTTTAATTTCCCTAAGCTATAGGACCATAAGTGGAAGTGCCCTAGGCTCTGTTGCTTTGTTTTTTAGATGTTTCAGGAAACACCATACGCTTCTCCCGAGTGGCTCTTGGCAATTTACATCCCGCCCATCAGCATAACAAGGCTCCCAGTTCTCCATGGCCTGTCCTGCCTTATGCATTTTACTCTTTTTTCAGATGGCCCTTTTGACCGGGGGGAAGTGAGACTTCATTGTAGTGCAGATTTCCTTTGCAAGCTTGCTTGGTTGGACAAAAAGGGCGTATGCGTTTTTTCCTGAATATATTCAGGAAAAAACGCATACGCCCTTTTTGGCCAAGTGCATCATTGTGGACGTTCTGCCTCTTTTCCTATGCTTTAAATGCAATTCCAGTCTACCTCCTGAAATTGGTTTCCTGCAATTCTGCCCCGCTTTCAAGTCCTCTTGGCAGCCTTACTTCAGTATATTTTTGGACGATAGCTGTCATTTATAACTCTGCAGGTTTGTGAATTACAGTGCCCCTGAGCTCCTTTCTTCAACTCGCTTTCTGGTGAGCTGGCCGCAACACCGCAGGATTGCTTCAGGCCCTAATCTGGTTCTGGCACGGCACGCTGAGCCTTTGGTTAATTCCTCTTCCTGGTGGGAAATGAGAGTTAAATTTGCCCGTCCAGACACTTCCAGCTAGTCTCTCATTGGTTCTCCCTATTCCTGTTCATCTTCCGCAGAAATTGCAAACTGGGCCAAACAGGAGGTTAAAGGCACTGACTCTCCAAGTCGGGAGAGTGTTAGTAAAGCGTCTGGAATGTTGCACCCGAGTACCAGGGGACGAGAACTGAGACATATTTGAACACGTATCCCGATCACATGGTTGATCATACTCTGGGTTCCACATGCATGTTTTAGCTGAAGGAAGAATCCCTTAAACCTGGAGAGTTGAGACCCGTGGAATGGGTACCATGCAATATGACTTCAAAGGGTCTTCATTGGCTCACCGAACCTCTCCAATCCTATCACTGCTGCGTTTATTCCCCTGTACACACGCTTGATTCTCTTTCGGAGACATAGCAATCCATAGGTTTTAAGATACTTACTAGTCAGGTACATTCTTAGGCGTTTAATATGGGGTGTTGAGTCCATTTCGTTGAGCAAGGAGTAGCTCTTGTCTATTACATATTTGGCTTAAGGAACTTTATCTGTGCTCATTTCAATCTCTGGTTTTAGGCAGCACCCCAACTCACCTTTACCCTTAGCAAGCATAAGTTGGTTTTCTAAATTTGAGACCCTGTTCTGTTTTGTAATTCAGTTCCTGTGTAGCCAAGTTTACATTCCATGTATTAGTGATATCTTATGATGTTTCTTTTTCTGTGTGACTTATTTCAGTTAGAATCATCATACCTGAATCCACTCATTATCCTGCTACGGGCCTGATGACATAGATTTCATTGCTGAGTGATATTGCATTGTACGTAAGTACCACAACTTCTTTATCCATTACTCACTTTCTGCGATATTGAACTTGTACCGTAAACGAGGTTCTTGTAAACAGAGCCGTCCCAAACTTTGGGGTGGCTGTGTCTTTTTGATTTTAATTTCCCTAAGCTATAGGACCATAAGTCGAAGTGCCCTAGGCTCTGTTGCTTTGTTTTTTAGATGTTTCAGGAAACACCATACACTTCTCCCGAGTGGCTGTTGGCAATTTACATCCCGCCCATCAGCATAACAAGGCTCCCAGTTCTCCATGGCCTGTCCTGCCTTCTGGATTTTACACTTTTTTCAGATGGCCCTTTTGACCGGGGGGAAGTGAGACTTCATTGTAATGCAGATTTCATTTGCAAGCTTGCTTGGTTGGCCAAAAAGGGCGTATGCGTTTTTTCCTGAACATATTCAGGAAAAAACGCATACGCCCTTTTTGGCCAAGTGCATCATTGTGGACGTTCTGCCTCTTTTCCTATGCTTTAAATGCAATTCCAGTCTACCTCCTGAAATCGGTTTCCTGCAATTCTGCCCCGCTTTCAAGTCCTCTTGGCAGCCTTACTTCAGTATATTTTTGGACGATAGCTGTCATTTATAACTCTGCAGGTTTGTGAATTACAGTGCCCCTGAGCTCCTTTCTTCAACTCGCTTTCTTGTGAGCTGGCAGCAACACCGCAGGATTGCTTCAGGCCCTAATCTGGTTCCGGCACGGCACGCTGAGCCTTTGGTTAATTCCTCTTCCTGGTGGGAAATGAGAGTTAAATTTGCCCGTCCAGACACTTCCAGCTAGTCTCTCATTGGTTCTCCCTATTCCTGTTCATCTTCCGCAGAAATTGCAAACTGGGCCAAACAGGAGGTTAAAGGCACTGACTCTCCAAGTCGGGAGAGTGTTAGTAAAGCTTCTGGAATGTTGCACCCGAGTACCAGGGGACGAGAACTGAGACATATTTGAACACGTCTCCCGATCACATGGTTGATCATACTCTGGGTTCCACATGCATGTTTTAGCTGAAGGAAGAATCCCTTAAACCTGGAGAGTTGAGACCCGTGGAATGGGTACCATGCAATATGACTTCAAAGGGTCTTCATTGGCTCACCGAACCTCTCCAATCCTATCACTGCTGCGTTTATGCCCCTGTACACACGCTTGTTTCTCTTTCGCAGACATAGCAATCCATAGGTTTTAAGATACTTACTAGTCAGGTACATTCTTAGGCGTTTAATATGGGGTGTTGAGTCCATTTCGTTGAGCAAAGAGTAGCTCTTGTCTATTACATATTTGGCTTAAGGAACTTTATCTGTGCTCATTTCAATCTCTGGTTTTAGGCAGCACCCCAACTCACCTTTCCCCTTAGCAAGCATAAGTTGGTTTTCTAAATTTGAGACCCTGTTCTGTTTTGTAATTCAGTTCCTGTGTAGCCAAGTTTACATTCCATGTATTAGTGATATCTTATGATGTTTCTTTTTCTGTGTGACTTATTTCAGTTAGAATCATCATACCTGAATCCACTCATTATGTTGCTACGGGCCTGATGACATAGATTTCATTGCTGAGTGATATTGCATTGTACGTACGTACCACAACTTGTTTATCCATTATTCACTTTCTGTGATATTGAACTTGTACCATAAATGAGGTTCTTGTAATCAGAGCCGTCCCAAACTGTGGGGTGGCTGTGTCTTTTTGATTTTAATTTCCCTAAGCTATAGGACCATAAGTGGAAGTGCCCTAGGCTCTGTTGCTTTGTTTTTTAGATGTTACAGGAAACACCATACACTTCTCCCGAGTGGCTGTTGTCAATTTACATCCCGCCCATCAGCATAACAAGGCTCCCAGATCTCCATGGCCTGTCCTGTCTTATGCATTTTACTCTTTTTTCAGATGGCCCTTTTGACCGGGGGGAAGTGAGACTTCATTGTAGTGCAGATTTCCTTTGCAAGCTTGCTTGGTTGGCCAAAAAGGGCGTATGCGTTTTTTCCTGAATATATTCAGGAAAAAACGCATACGCCCTTTTTGGCCAAGTGCATCATTGTCGACATTCTGCCTATTTTCCTATGTTTAAAATGCAATTCCAGTCTACCTCCTATAATCGGTTTCCTGCAATTCTGCCCTGCTTTCAAGTCCTCTTGGCAGCCTTACTTCAGTATATTTTTGGACGATAGCTGTCATTTATAACTCTGCAGGTTTGTGAATTACAGTGCCTCTGAGCTCCTTTCTTCAACTCGCTTTCTTGTGAGCTGGCCGCAACTCCGCAGGATGGCTTCAGGCCCTAATCTGGTTCCGGCACGGCATGCTGAGCCTTTGGTTAATTCCTCTTCCTGGTGGAAATGAGAGTAAAATTTGCCCGTCCACAAACCTCCAGCTAGTCTCTCATTGGTTCTCCCTATTCCTGTTCATCTTCCACAGAAATTGCAAACTGGGCCTAACAGGAGGTTAAAGGCACTGACTCTCCAAGTGGGGAGAGTGTTAGTAAAGCGTCTGGAATGTTGCACCCGAGTACCAGGGGTCGAAAACTGAGACATATTTGAACACGTCTCCTGATCACACGGTTGATCATACTCTGGGTTCCACATGCATGTTTTAGCTGAAGGAAGAATCCCTTAAACCTGGAGAGTTGAGACCCGTGGAATGGGTACCATGCAATATGACTTCAAATGGTCTTCATTTGCTCACCGAACCTCTCCAATCCTGTCACTGCTGCGTTTATGCCCCAGTACACACGATTGATTCTCTTTCAGAGACATAGCAATCCATAGGTTTTAAGTTACTTACTAGTCAGGTACATTCTTAGGCGTTTAATATGGGGTGTTGAGTCCATTTCGTTGAGCAAGGAGTAGCTCTTGTCTATTCCATATTTGGCTTAAGGAACTTTATCTGTGCTCTTTTCAATCTCTGGTTTTAGGCAGCACCCCAACTCACCTTTCCCCTTAGCAAGCATAAGTTGGTTTTCTAAATTTGAGACCCTGTTCTGTTTTGTAATTCAGTTCCTGTGTAGCCAAGTTTACATTCCGTGTATTAGTGATATCTTATGATGTTTCTTTTTCTGTGTGACTTATTTCAGTTAGAATCATCATACCTGAATCCACTCATTATCCTGCTACGGGCCTGATGACATAGATTTCATTGCTGAGTGATATTGCATTGTACGTAAGTACCACAACTTCTTTATCCATTACTCACTTTCTGCGATATTGAACTTGTACCGTAAACGAGGTTCTTGTAAACAGAGCCGTCCCAAACTTTGGGGTGGCTGTGTCTTTTTGATTTTAATTTCCCTAAGCTATAGGACCATAAGTCGAAGTGCCCTAGGCTCTGTTGCTTTGTTTTTTAGATGTTTCAGGAAACACCATACACTTCTCCCGAGTGGCTGTTGGCAAATTACATCCCGCCCATCAGCATAACAAGGCTCCCAGTTCTCCATGGCCTGTCCTGCCTTCTGGATTTTACACTTTTTTCAGATGGCCCTTTTGACCGGGGGGAAGTGAGACTTCATTGTAGTGCAGATTTCATTTGCAAGCTTGCTTGGTTGGCCAAAAAGGGCGTATGCGTTTTTTCCTGAACATATTCAGGAAAAAACGCATACGCCCTTTTTGGCCAAGTGCATCATTGTGGACGTTCTGCCTCTTTTCCTATGCTTTAAATGCAATTCCAGTCTACCTCCTGAAATCGGTTTCCTGCAATTCTGCCCCGCTTTCAAGTCCTCTTGGCAGCCTTACTTCAGTATATTTTTGGACGATAGCTGTCATTTATAACTCTGCAGGTTTGTGAATTACAGTGCCCCTGAGCTCCTTTCTTCAACTCGCTTTCTTGTGAGCTGGCAGCAACACCGCAGGATTGCTTCAGGCCCTAATCTGGTTCCGGCACGGCACGCTGAGCCTTTGGTTAATTCCTCTTCCTGGTGGGAAATGAGAGTTAAATTTGCCCGTCCAGACACTTCCAGCTAGTCTCTCATTGGTTCTCCCTATTCCTGTTCATCTTCCGCAGAAATTGCAAACTGGGCCAAACAGGAGGTTAAAGGCACTGACTCTCCAAGTCGGGAGAGTGTTAGTAAAGCTTCTGGAATGTTGCACCCGAGTACCAGGGGACGAGAACTGAGACATATTTGAACACGTCTCCCGATCACATGGTTGATCATACTCTGGGTTCCACATGCATGTTTTAGCTGAAGGAAGAATCCCTTAAACCTGGAGAGTTGAGACCCGTGGAATGGGTACCATGCAATATGACTTCAAAGGGTCTTCATTGGCTCACCGAACCTCTCCAATCCTATCACTGCTGCGTTTATGCCCCTGTACACACGCTTGTTTCTCTTTCGCAGACATAGCAATCCATAGGTTTTAAGATACTTACTAGTCAGGTACATTCTTAGGCGTTTAATATGGGGTGTTGAGTCCATTTCGTTGAGCAAAGAGTAGCTCTTGTCTATTACATATTTGGCTTAAGGAACTTTATCTGTGCTCATTTCAATCTCTGGTTTTAGGCAGCACCCCAACTCACCTTTCCCCTTAGCAAGCATAAGTTGGTTTTCTAAATTAGAGACCCTGTTCTGTTTTGTAATTCAGTTCCTGTGTAGCCAAGTTTACATTCCATGTATTAGTGATATCTTATGATGTTTCTTTTTCTGTGTGACTTATTTCAGTTAGAATCATCATACCTGAATCCACTCATTATGTTGCTACGGGCCTGATGACATAGATTTCATTGCTGAGTGATATTGCATTGTACGTACGTACCACAACTTGTTTATCCATTATTCACTTTCTGTGATATTGAACTTGTACCATAAATGAGGTTCTTGTAATCAGAGCCGTCCCAAACTGTGGGGTGGCTGTGTCTTTTTGATTTTAATTTCCCTAACTATAGGACCATAAGTCGAAGTGCCCTAGGCTCTGTTGCTTTGTTTTTTAGATGTTACAGGAAACACCATACACTTCTCCCGAGTGGCTGTTGTCAATTTACATCCCGCCCATCAGCATAACAAGGCTCCCAGATCTCCATGGCCTGTCCTGCCTTATGCATTTTACTCTTTTTTCAGATGGCCCTTTTGACCGGGGGGAAGTGAGACTTCATTGTAGTGCAGATTTCCTTTGCAAGCTTGCTTGGTTGGCCAAAAAGGGCGTATGCGTTTTTTCCTGAATATATTCAGGAAAAAACGCATACGCCCTTTTTGGCCAAGTGCATCATTTTCGACATTCTGCCTATTTTCCTATGTTTAAAATGCAATTCCAGTCTACCTCCTATAATCGGTTTCCTGCAATTCTGCCCTGCTTTCAAGTCCTCTTGGCAGCCTTACTTCAGTATATTTTTGGACGATAGCTGTCATTTATAACTCTGCAGGTTTGTGAATTACAGTGCCTCTGAGCTCCTTTCTTCAACTCGCTTTCTTGTGAGCTGGCCGCAACTCCGCAGGATGGCTTCAGGCCCTAATCTGGTTCCGGCACGGCATGCTGAGCCTTTGGTTAATTCCTCTTCCTGGTGGAAATGAGAGTAAAATTTGCCCGTCCACAAACCTCCAGCTAGTCTCTCATTGGTTCTCCCTATTCCTGTTCATCTTCCACAGAAATTGCAAACTGGGCCAAACAGGAGGTTAAAGGCACTGACTCTCCAAGTGGGGAGAGTGTTAGTAAAGCGTCTGGAATGTTGCACCCGAGTACCAGGGGTCGAAAACTGAGACATATTTGAACACGTCTCCTGATCACACGGTTGATCATACTCTGGGTTCCACATGCATGTTTTAGCTGAAGGAAGAATCCCTTAAACCTGGAGAGTTGAGACCCGTGGAATGGGTACCATGCAATATGACTTCAAATGGTCTTCATTTGCTCACCGAACCTCTCCAATCCTGTCACTGCTGCGTTTATGCCCCAGTACACACGATTGATTCTCTTTCAGAGACATAGCAATCCATAGGTTTTAAGTTACTTACTAGTCAGGTACATTCTTAGGCGTTTAATATGGGGTGTTGAGTCCATTTCGTTGAGCAAGGAGTAGCTCTTGTCTATTCCATATTTGGCTTAAGGAACTTTATCTGTGCTCTTTTCAATCTCTGGTTTTAGGCAGCACCCCAACTCACCTTTCCCCTTAGCAAGCATAAGTTGGTTTTCTAAATTTGAGACCCTGTTCTGTTTTGTAATTCAGTTCCTGTGTAGCCAAGTTTACATTCCGTGTATTAGTGATATCTTATGATGTTTCTTTTTCTGTGTGACTTATTTCAGTTAGAATCATCATACCTGAATCCACTCATTATGCTGCTACGGGCCTGATGACATAGATTTCATTGCTGAGTGATATTGCATTGTATGTAAGTACCACAACTTCTTTTTCCATTATTGACTTTCTGCAATATTGAACTTGTACCATAAACGAGGTTCTTGTAAACAGAGCCATCCCAAACTTTGGGGTGGCTGTGTCTTTTTTATTTTAATTTCCCTAAGCTATAGGACCATAAGTGGAAGTGCCCTAGGCTCTGTTGCTTTGTTTTTTAGATGTTTCAGGAAACACCATACGCTTCTCCCGAGTGGCTCTTGGCAATTTACATCCCGCCCATCAGCATAACAAGGCTCCCAGTTCTCCATGGCCTGTCCTGCCTTATGCATTTTACTCTTTTTTCAGATGGCCCTTTTGACCGGGGGGAAGTGAGACTTCATTGTAGTGCAGATTTCCTTTGCAAGCTTGCTTGGTTGGACAAAAAGGGCGTATGCGTTTTTTCCTGAATATATTCAGGAAAAAACGCATACGCCCTTTTTGGCCAAGTGCATCATTGTGGACGTTCTGCCTCTTTTCCTATGCTTTAAATGCAATTCCAGTCTACCTCCTGAAATTGGTTTCCTGCAATTCTGCCCCGCTTTCAAGTCCTCTTGGCAGCCTTACTTCAGTATATTTTTGGACGATAGCTGTCATTTATAACTCTGCAGGTTTGTGAATTACAGTGCCCCTGAGCTCCTTTCTTCAACTCGCTTTCTTGTGAGCTGGCCGCAACACCGCAGGATTGCTTCAGGCCCTAATCTGGTTCTGGCACGGCACGCTGAGCCTTTGGTTAATTCCTCTTCCTGGTGGGAAATGAGAGTTAAATTTGCCCGTCCAGACACTTCCAGCTAGTCTCTCATTGGTTCTCCCTATTCCTGTTCATCTTCCGCAGAAATTGCAAACTGGGCCAAACAGGAGGTTAAAGGCACTGACTCTCCAAGTCGGGAGAGTGTTAGTAAAGCGTCTGGAATGTTGCACCCGAGTACCAGGGGACGAGAACTGAGACATATTTGAACACGTCTCCCGATCACATGGTTGATCATACTCTGGGTTCCACATGCATGTTTTAGCTGAAGGAAGAATCCCTTAAACCTGGAGAGTTGAGACCCGTGGAATGGGTACCATGCAATATGACTTCAAAGGGTCTTCATTGGCTCACCGAACCTCTCCAATCCTATCACTGCTGCGTTTATTCCCCTGTACACACGCTTGATTCTCTTTCGGAGACATAGCAATCCATAGGTTTTAAGATACTTACTAGTCAGGTACATTCTTAGGCGTTTAATATGGGGTGTTGAGTCCATTTCGTTGAGCAAGGAGTAGCTCTTGTCTATTACATATTTGGCTTAAGGAACTTTATCTGTGCTCATTTCAATCTCTGGTTTTAGGCAGCACCCCAACTCACCTTTACCCTTAGCAAGCATAAGTTGGTTTTCTAAATTTGAGACCCTGTTCTGTTTTGTAATTCAGTTCCTGTGTAGCCAAGTTTACATTCCATGTATTAGTGATATCTTATGATGTTTCTTTTTCTGTGTGACTTATTTCAGTTAGAATCATCATACCTGAATCCACTCATTATCCTGCTACGGGCCTGATGACATAGATTTCATTGCTGAGTGATATTGCATTGTACGTAAGTACCACAACTTCTTTATCCATTACTCACTTTCTGCGATATTGAACTTGTACCGTAAACGAGGTTCTTGTAAACAGAGCCGTCCCAAACTTTGGGGTGGCTGTGTCTTTTTGATTTTAATTTCCCTAAGCTATAGGACCATAAGTCGAAGTGCCCTAGGCTCTGTTGCTTTGTTTTTTAGATGTTTCAGGAAACACCATACACTTCTCCCGAGTGGCTGTTGGCAATTTACATCCCGCCCATCAGCATAACAAGGCTCCCAGTTCTCCATGGCCTGTCCTGCCTTCTGGATTTTACACTTTTTTCAGATGGCCCTTTTGACCGGGGGGAAGTGAGACTTCATTGTAATGCAGATTTCATTTGCAAGCTTGCTTGGTTGGCCAAAAAGGGCGTATGCGTTTTTTCCTGAACATATTCAGGAAAAAACGCATACGCCCTTTTTGGCCAAGTGCATCATTGTGGACGTTCTGCCTCTTTTCCTATGCTTTAAATGCAATTCCAGTCTACCTCCTGAAATCGGTTTCCTGCAATTCTGCCCCGCTTTCAAGTCCTCTTGGCAGCCTTACTTCAGTATATTTTTGGACGATAGCTGTCATTTATAACTCTGCAGGTTTGTGAATTACAGTGCCCCTGAGCTCCTTTCTTCAACTCGCTTTCTTGTGAGCTGGCAGCAACACCGCAGGATTGCTTCAGGCCCTAATCTGGTTCCGGCACGGCACGCTGAGCCTTTGGTTAATTCCTCTTCCTGGTGGGAAATGAGAGTTAAATTTGCCCGTCCAGACACTTCCAGCTAGTCTCTCATTGGTTCTCCCTATTCCTGTTCATCTTCCGCAGAAATTGCAAACTGGGCCAAACAGGAGGTTAAAGGCACTGACTCTCCAAGTCGGGAGAGTGTTAGTAAAGCTTCTGGAATGTTGCACCCGAGTACCAGGGGACGAGAACTGAGACATATTTGAACACGTCTCCCGATCACATGGTTGATCATACTCTGGGTTCCACATGCATGTTTTAGCTGAAGGAAGAATCCCTTAAACCTGGAGAGTTGAGACCCGTGGAATGGGTACCATGCAATATGACTTCAAAGGGTCTTCATTGGCTCACCGAACCTCTCCAATCCTATCACTGCTGCGTTTATGCCCCTGTACACACGCTTGTTTCTCTTTCGCAGACATAGCAATCCATAGGTTTTAAGATACTTACTAGTCAGGTACATTCTTAGGCGTTTAATATGGGGTGTTGAGTCCATTTCGTTGAGCAAAGAGTAGCTCTTGTCTATTACATATTTGGCTTAAGGAACTTTATCTGTGCTCATTTCAATCTCTGGTTTTAGGCAGCACCCCAACTCACCTTTCCCCTTAGCAAGCATAAGTTGGTTTTCTAAATTTGAGACCCTGTTCTGTTTTGTAATTCAGTTCCTGTGTAGCCAAGTTTACATTCCATGTATTAGTGATATCTTATGATGTTTCTTTTTCTGTGTGACTTATTTCAGTTAGAATCATCATACCTGAATCCACTCATTATGTTGCTACGGGCCTGATGACATAGATTTCATTGCTGAGTGATATTGCATTGTACGTACGTACCACAACTTGTTTATCCATTATTCACTTTCTGTGATATTGAACTTGTACCATAAATGAGGTTCTTGTAATCAGAGCCGTCCCAAACTGTGGGGTGGCTGTGTCTTTTTGATTTTAATTTCCCTAAGCTATAGGACCATAAGTGGAAGTGCCCTAGGCTCTGTTGCTTTGTTTTTTAGATGTTACAGGAAACACCATACACTTCTCCCGAGTGGCTGTTGTCAATTTACATCCCGCCCATCAGCATAACAAGGCTCCCAGATCTCCATGGCCTGTCCTGTCTTATGCATTTTACTCTTTTTTCAGATGGCCCTTTTGACCGGGGGGAAGTGAGACTTCATTGTAGTGCAGATTTCCTTTGCAAGCTTGCTTGGTTGGCCAAAAAGGGCGTATGCGTTTTTTCCTGAATATATTCAGGAAAAAACGCATACGCCCTTTTTGGCCAAGTGCATCATTGTCGACATTCTGCCTATTTTCCTATGTTTAAAATGCAATTCCAGTCTACCTCCTATAATCGGTTTCCTGCAATTCTGCCCTGCTTTCAAGTCCTCTTGGCAGCCTTACTTCAGTATATTTTTGGACGATAGCTGTCATTTATAACTCTGCAGGTTTGTGAATTACAGTGCCTCTGAGCTCCTTTCTTCAACTCGCTTTCTTGTGAGCTGGCCGCAACTCCGCAGGATGGCTTCAGGCCCTAATCTGGTTCCGGCACGCCATGCTGAGCCTTTGGTTAATTCCTCTTCCTGGTGGAAATGAGAGTAAAATTTGCCCGTCCACAAACCTCCAGCTAGTCTCTCATTGGTTCTCCCTATTCCTGTTCATCTTCCACAGAAATTGCAAACTGGGCCTAACAGGAGGTTAAAGGCACTGACTCTCCAAGTGGGGAGAGTGTTAGTAAAGCGTCTGGAATGTTGCACCCGAGTACCAGGGGTCGAAAACTGAGACATATTTGAACACGTCTCCTGATCACACGGTTGATCATACTCTGGGTTCCACATGCATGTTTTAGCTGAAGGAAGAATCCCTTAAACCTGGAGAGTTGAGACCCGTGGAATGGGTACCATGCAATATGACTTCAAATGGTCTTCATTTGCTCACCGAACCTCTCCAATCCTGTCACTGCTGCGTTTATGCCCCAGTACACACGATTGATTCTCTTTCAGAGACATAGCAATCCATAGGTTTTAAGTTACTTACTAGTCAGGTACATTCTTAGGCGTTTAATATGGGGTGTTGAGTCCATTTCGTTGAGCAAGGAGTAGCTCTTGTCTATTCCATATTTGGCTTAAGGAACTTTATCTGTGCTCTTTTCAATCTCTGGTTTTAGGCAGCACCCCAACTCACCTTTCCCCTTAGCAAGCATAAGTTGGTTTTCTAAATTTGAGACCCTGTTCTGTTTTGTAATTCAGTTCCTGTGTAGCCAAGTTTACATTCCGTGTATTAGTGATATCTTATGATGTTTCTTTTTCTGTGTGACTTATTTCAGTTAGAATCATCATACCTGAATCCACTCATTATGCTGCTACGGGCCTGATGACATAGATTTCATTGCTGAGTGATATTGCATTGTATGTAAGTACCACAACTTCTTTTTCCATTATTGACTTTCTGCAATATTGAACTTGTACCATAAACGAGGTTCTTGTAAACAGAGCCATCCCAAACTTTGGGGTGGCTGTGTCTTTTTTATTTTAATTTCCCTAAGCTATAGGACCATAAGTGGAAGTGCCCTAGGCTCTGTTGCTTTGTTTTTTAGATGTTTCAGGAAACACCATACACTTCTCCCGAGTGGCTCTTGGCAATTTACATCCCGCCCATCAGCATAACAAGGCTCCCAGTTCTCCATGGCCTGTCCTGCCTTATGCATTTTACTCTTTTTTCAGATGGCCCTTTTGACCGGGGGGAAGTGAGACTTCATTGTAGTGCAGATTTCCTTTGCAAGCTTGCTTGGTTGGACAAAAAGGGCGTATGCGTTTTTTCCTGAACATATTCAGGAAAAAACGCATACGCCCTTTTTGGCCAAGTGCATCATTGTGGACGTTCTGCCTCTTTTCCTATGCTTTAAATGCAATTCCAGTCTACCTCCTGAAATCGGTTTCCTGCAATTCTGCCCCGCTTTCAAGTCCTCTTGGCAGCCTTACTTCAGTATATTTTTGGACGATAGCTGTCATTTATAACTCTGCAGGTTGGTGAATTACAGTGCCCCTGAGCTCCTTTCTTCAACTCGCTTTCTTGTGAGCTGGCCGCAACACCGCAGGATTGCTTCAGGCCCTAATCTGGTTCCGGCACGGCACGCTGAGCCTTTGGTTAATTCCTCTTCCTGGTGGGAAATGAGAGTTAAATTTGCCCGTCCAGACACTTCCAGCTAGTCTCTCATTGGTTCTCCCTATTCCTGTTCATCTTCCACAGAAATTGCAAACTGGGCCAAACAGGAGGTTAAAGGCACTGACTCTCCAAGTCGGGAGAGTGTTAGTAAAGCGTCTGGAATGTTGCACCCGAGTACCAGGGGACGAGAACTGAGACATATTTGAACACGTATCCCGATCACATGGTTGATCATACTCTGGGTTCCACATGCATGTTTTAGCTGAAGGAAGAATCCCTTAAACCTGGAGAGTTGAGACCCGTGGAATGGGTACCATGCAATATGACTTCAAAGGGTCTTCATTGGCTCACCGAACCTCTCCAATCCTATCACTGCTGCGTTTATTCCCCTGTACACACGCTTGATTCTCTTTCGGAGACATAGCAATCCATAGGTTTTAAGATACTTACTAGTCAGGTACATTCTTAGGCGTTTAATATGGGGTGTTGAGTCCATTTCGTTGAGCAAGGAGTAGCTCTTCTCTATTACATATTTGGCTTAAGGAACTTTATCTGTGCTCATTTCAATCTCTGGTTTTAGGCAGCACCCCAACTCACCTTTACCCTTAGCAAGCATAAGTTGGTTTTCTAAATTTGAGACCCTGTTCTGTTTTGTAATTCAGTTCCTGTGTAGCCAAGTTTACATTCCATGTATTAGTGATATCTTATGATGTTTCTTTTTCTGTGTGACTTATTTCAGTTAGAATCATCATACCTGAATCCACTCATTATCCTGCTACGGGCCTGATGACATAGATTTCATTGCTGAGTGATATTGCATTGTACGTAAGTACCACAACTTCTTTATCCATTACTCACTTTCTGCGATATTGAACTTGTACCGTAAACGAGGTTCTTGTAAACAGAGCCGTCCCAAACTTTGGGGTGGCTGTGTCTTTTTGATTTTAATTTCCCTAAGCTATGGGACCATAAGTGGAAGTGCCCTAGGTTCTGTTGCTTTGTTTTTTAGATGTTTCAGGAAACACCATACACTTCTCCCGAGTGGCTGTTGGCAATTTACATCCCGCCCATCAGCATAACAAGGCTCCCAGTTCTCCATGGCCTGTCCTGCCTTCTGGATTTTACACTTTTTTCAGATGGCCCTTTTGACCGGGGGGAAGTGAGACTTCATTGTAGTGCAGATTTCATTTGCAAGCTTGCTTGGTTGGCCAAAAAGGGCGTATGCGTTTTTTCCTGAACATATTCAGGAAAAAACGCATACGCCCTTTTTGGCCAAGTGCATCATTGTGGACGTTCTGCCTCTTTTCCTATGCTTTAAATGCAATTCCAGTCTACCTCCTGAAATCGGTTTCCTGCAATTCTGCCCCGCTTTCAAGTCCTCTTGGCAGCCTTACTTCAGTATATTTTTGGACGATAGCTGTCATTTATAACTCTGCAGGTTTGTGAATTACAGTGCCCCTGAGCTCCTTTCTTCAATTCGCTTTCTTGTGAGCTGGCAGCAACACCGCAGGATTGCTTCAGGCCCTAATCTGGTTCCGGCACGGCACGCTGAGCCTTTGGTTAATTCCTCTTCCTGGTGGGAAATGAGAGTTAAATTTGCCCGTCCAGACACTTCCAGCTAGTCTCTCATTGGTTCTCCCTATTCCTGTTCATCTTCCGCAGAAATTGCAAACTGGGCCAAACAGGAGGTTAAAGGCACTGACTCTCCAAGTCGGGAGAGTGTTAGTAAAGCGTCTGGAATGTTGCACCCGAGTACCAGGGGACGAGAACTGAGACATATTTGAACACGTCTCCCGATCACATGGTTGATCATACTCTGGGTTCCACATGCATGTTTTAGCTGAAGGAAGAATCCCTTAAACCTGGAGAGTTGAGACCCGTGGAATGGGTACCATGCAATATGACTTCAAAGGGTCTTCATTGGCTCACCGAACCTCTCCAATCCTATCACTGCTGCGTTTATGCCCCCGTACACACGCTTGTTTCTCTTTCGGAGACATAGCAATCCATAGGTTTTAAGATACTTACTAGTCAGGTACATTCTTAGGCGTTTAATATGGGGTGTTGAGTCCATTTCGTTGAGCAAAGAGTAGCTCTTGTCTATTACATATTTGGCTTAAGGAACTTTATCTGTGCTCATTTCAATCTCTGGTTTTAGGCAGCACCCCAACTCACCTTTCCCCTTAGCAAGCATAAGTTGGTTTTCTAAATTAGAGACCCTGTTCTGTTTTGTAATTCAGTTCCTGTGTAGCCAAGTTTACATTCCATGTATTAGTGATATCTTATGATGTTTCTTTTTCTGTGTGACTTATTTCAGTTAGAATCATCATACCTGAATCCACTCATTATGTTGCTACGGGCCTGATGACATAGATTTCATTGCTGAGTGATATTGCATTGTACGTACGTACCACAACTTGTTTATCCATTATTCACTTTCTGTGATATTGAACTTGTACCATAAATGAGGTTCTTGTAATCAGAGCCGTCCCAAACTGTGGGGTGGCTGTGTCTTTTTGATTTTAATTTCCCTAAGCTATAGGACCATAAGTGGAAGTGCCCTAGGCTCTGTTGCTTTGTTTTTTAGATGTTACAGGAAACACCATACACTTCTCCCGAGTGGCTGTTGTCAATTTACATCCCGCCCATCAGCATAACAAGGCTCCCAGATCTCCATGGCCTGTCCTGCCTTATGCATTTTACTCTTTTTTCAGATGGCCCTTTTGACCGGGGGGAAGTGAGACTTCATTGTAGTGCAGATTTCCTTTGCAAGCTTGCTTGGTTGGCCAAAAAGGGCGTATGCGTTTTTTCCTGAATATATTCAGGAAAAAACGCATACGCCCTTTTTGGCCAAGTGCATCATTGTCGACATTCTGCCTATTTTCCTATGTTTAAAATGCAATTCCAGTCTACCTCCTATAATCGGTTTCCTGCAATTCTGCCCTGCTTTCAAGTCCTCTTGGCAGCCTTACTTCAGTATATTTTTGGACGATAGCTGTCATTTATAACTCTGTAGGTTTGTGAATTACAGTGCCTCTGAGCTCCTTTCTTCAACTCGCTTTCTTGTGAGCTGGCCGCAACTCCGCAGGATGGCTTCAGGCCCTAATCTGGTTCCGGCACGGCACGCTGAGCCTTTGGTTAATTCCTCTTCCTGGTGGAAATGAGAGTAAAATTTGCCCGTCCACAAACCTCCAGCTAGTCTCTCATTGGTTCTCCCTATTCCTGTTCATCTTCCACAGAAATTGCAAACTGGGCCAAACAGGAGGTTAAAGGCACTGACTCTCCAAGTGGGGAGAGTGTTAGTAAAGCGTCTGGAATGTTGCACCCGAGTACCAGGGGTCGAAAACTGAGACATATTTGAACACGTCTCCTGATCACACGGTTGATCATACTCTGGGTTCCACATGCATGTTTTAGCTGAAGGAAGAATCCCTTAAACCTGGAGAGTTGAGACCCGTGGAATGGGTACCATGCAATATGACTTCAAATGGTCTTCATTTGCTCACCGAACCTCTCCAATCCTGTCACTGCTGCGTTTATGCCCCAGTACACACGATTGATTCTCTTTCAGAGACATAGCAATCCATAGGTTTTAAGTTACTTACTAGTCAGGTACATTCTTAGGCGTTTAATATGGGGTGTTGAGTCCATTTCGTTGAGCAAGGAGTAGCTCTTGTCTATTCCATATTTGGCTTAAGGAACTTTATCTGTGCTCTTTTCAATCTCTGGTTTTAGGCAGCACCCCAACTCACCTTTCCCCTTAGCAAGCATAAGTTGGTTTTCTAAATTTGAGACCCTGTTCTGTTTTGTAATTCAGTTCCTCTGTAGCCAAGTTTACATTCCGTGTATTAGTGATATCTTTTGATGTTTCTTTTTCTGTGTGACTTATTTCAGTTAGAATCATCATACCTGAATCCACTCATTATGCTGCAACGGGCCTGATGACATAGATTTCATTGCTGAGTGATATTGCATTGTATGTAAGTACCACAACTTCTTTTTCCATTATTGACTTTCTGCAATATTGAACTTGTACCATAAACGAGGTTCTTGTAAACAGAGCCATCCCAAACTTTGGGGTGGCTGTGTCTTTTTTATTTTAATTTCCCTAAGCTATAGGACCATAAGTGGAAGTGCCCTAGGCTCTGTTGCTTTGTTTTTTAGATGTTTCAGGAAACACCATACACTTCTCCCGAGTGGCTCTTGGCAATTTACATCCCGCCCATCAGCATAACAAGGCTCCCAGTTCTCCATGGCCTGTCCTGCCTTATGCATTTTACTCTTTTTTCAGATGGCCCTTTTGACCGGGGGGAAGTGAGACTTCATTGTAGTGCAGATTTCCTTTGCAAGCTTGCTTGGTTGGACAAAAAGGGCGTATGCGTTTTTTCCTGAATATATTCAGGAAAAAACGCATACGCCCTTTTTGGCCAAGTGCATCATTGTGGACGTTCTGCCTCTTTTCCTATGCTTTAAATGCAATTCCAGTCTACCTCCTGAAATTGGTTTCCTGCAATTCTGCCCCGCTTTCAAGTCCTCTTGGCAGCCTTACTTCAGTATATTTTTGGACGATAGCTGTCATTTATAACTCTGCAGGTTTGTGAATTACAGTGCCCCTGAGCTCCTTTCTTCAACTCGCTTTCTTGTGAGCTGGCCGCAACACCGCAGGATTGCTTCAGGCCCTAATCTGGTTCCGGCACGGCACGCTGAGCCTTTGGTTAATTCCTCTTCCTGGTGGGAAATGAGAGTTATATTTGCCCGTCCAGACACTTCCAGCTAGTCTCTCATTGGTTCTCCCTATTCCTGTTCATCTTCCACAGAAATTGCAAACTGGGCCAAACAGGAGGTTAAAGGCACTGACTCTCCAAGTCGGGAGAGTGTTAGTAAAGCGTCTGGAATGTTGCACCCGAGTACCAGGGGACGAGAACTGAGACATATTTGAACACGTATCCCGATCACATGGTTGATCATACTCTGGGTTCCACATGCATGTTTTAGCTGAAGGAAGAATCCCTTAAACCTGGAGAGTTGAGACCCGTGGAATGGGTACCATGCAATATGACTTCAAAGGGTCTTCATTGGCTCACCGAACCTCTCCAATCCTATCACTGCTGCGTTTATTCCCCTGTACACACGCTTGATTCTCTTTCGGAGACATAGCAATCCATAGGTTTTAAGATACTTACTAGTCAGGTACATTCTTAGGCGTTTAATATGGGGTGTTGAGTCCATTTCGTTGAGCAAGGAGTAGCTCTTGTCTATTACATATTTGGCTTAAGGAACTTTATCTGTGCTCATTTCAATCTCTGGTTTTAGGCAGCACCCCAACTCACCTTTACCCTTAGCAAGCATAAGTTGGTTTTCTAAATTTGAGACCCTGTTCTGTTTTGTAATTCAGTTCCTGTGTAGCCAAGTTTACATTCCATGTATTAGTGATATCTTATGATGTTTCTTTTTCTGTGTGACTTATTTCAGTTAGAATCATCATACCTGAATCCACTCATTATCCTGCTACGGGCCTGATGACATAGATTTCATTGCTGAGTGATATTGCATTGTACGTAAGTACCACAACTTCTTTATCCATTACTCACTTTCTGCGATATTGAACTTGTACCGTAAACGAGGTTCTTGTAAACAGAGCCGTCCCAAACTTTGGGGTGGCTGTGTCTTTTTGATTTTAATTTCCCTAAGCTATGGGACCATAAGTGGAAGTGCCCTAGGTTCTGTTGCTTTGGTTTTTAGATGTTTCAGGAAACACCATACACTTAGCCCGAGTGGCTGTTGGCAATTTACATCCCGCCCATCAGCATAACAAGGCTCCCAGTTCTCCATGGCCTGTCCTGCCTTTCTGGATTTTACACTTTTTTAGATGGCCCTTTTGACCGGGGGGAAGTGAGACTTCATTTTAGTGCAGATTTCCTTTGCAAGCTTGCTTGGTTGACCAAAAAGGGCGTATGCGTTTTTTCCTGAATATATTCAGGAAAAAACGCATATGCACTTTTTGGCCAAGTGCATCATTGTCGACATTCTGCCTACTTTCCTATGTTTAAAATGCAATTCCAGTCTACCTCCTATAATCGGTTTCCTGCAGTTCTGCCCTGCTTTCAATTCCTCTTGGCAGCCTTACTTCAGTATATTTTTGGACGATAGCTGTCATTTATAACGCTGCAGGTTTGTGAATTACAGTGCCCCTGAGCTCCTTTCTTCAACTCGCTTTCTTGTGACCTGGCCGCAACTCCGCAGGATGGCTTCAGGCCCTAATCTGGTTCCGGCACGGCACACTGAGCCTTTGGTTAATTCCTCTTCCTGGTGGGAAATGAGAGTTAAATTTGCCGGTCCAGACACCTCCAGCTAGTCTCTCATGGGTTCTCCCTATTCCTGTTCATCTTCCACAGAAATTGCAAACTGGGCCAAACAGTAGGTTAAAGGCACTGACTCTCCAAGTGGGGAGAGTGTTAGTAAAGCGTCTGGAATGTTGCACCCGAGTACCAGAGGTCGAAAACTGAGACATATTTGAACACGTCTCCTGATCACACGGTGGATCATACTCTGGGTTCCACATGCATGTTTTCGCTGAAGGAAGAATCCCTTAAACCTGGAGAGTTGAGACCCGTGGAATGGGTACCATGCAATATGACTTCAAATGGTCTTCATTTGCTCACCGAACCTCTCCAATCCTGTCACTGCTGCGTTTATGCCCCCGTACACACGATTGATTCTCTTTCAGAGACATAGCAATCCATAGGTTTTAAGATACTTACTAGTCAGGTACATTCTTAGGCGTTTAATATGGGGTGTTGAGTCCATTTCGTTGAGCAAGGAGTAGCTCTTGTCTATTCCATATTTGGCTTAAGGAACTTTATCTGTGTTCATTTCAATCTCTGGTTTTAGGCAGCACCCCAACTCACCTTTCCCCTTAGCAAGCATAAGTTGGTTTTCTAAATTTGAGACCCTGTTCTGTTTTGTAATTCAGTTCCTGTGTAGCCAAGTTTACATTCCGTGTATTAGTGATATCTTATGATGTTTCTTTTTCTGTGTGACTTATTTCAGTTAGAATCATCATACCTGAATCCACTCATTATGCTGCTACGGGCCTGATGACATAGATTTCATTGCTGAGTGATATTGCATTGTATGTAAGTACCACAACTTCTTTTTCCATTATTGACTTTCTGCAATATTGAACTTGTACCATAAACGAGGTTCTTGTAAACAGAGCCGTCCCAAACTTTGGGGTGGCTGTGTCTTTTTGATTTTAATTTCCCTAAGCTATAGGACCATAAGTGGAAGTGCCCTAGGCTCTGTTGCTTTGTTTTTTTGATGTTTCAGGAAACACCATACACTTCTCCCGAGTGTCTGTTGGCAATTTATATCCCGCCCATCAGCATAACAAGGCTCCCAGTTCTCCATGGCCTGTCCTGCCTTCTGGATTTTACACTTTCTTCAGAGGGCCCTTTTGACCGGGGGGAAGTGAGACTTCATTGTAGTGCAGATTTCCTTTGCAAGCTTGCTTGGTTGGCCAAAAAGGGCGTATGCGTTTTTTCCTGAATATATTCAGGAAAAAACGCATACGCCCTTTTTGGCCAAGTGCATCATTGTGGACGTTCTGCCTCTTTTCCTATGCTTTAACTTCAATTCCAGTCTACCTGTGAAATCGGTTTCCTGCAATTCTGCCCCTCTTTCAAGTCCTCTTGGCAGCCTTACTTCAGTATATTTTTGGATGATAGCTGTCATTTATAACTCTGCAGGTTTGTGAATTACAGTGCCCCTGAGCTCCTTTCTTCAACTCGCTTTCTTTTGAGCTGGCCGCAACACCGCAGGACTGCTTCAGGCCCTAATCTGGTTCCGGCACGGCACGCTGAGCCTTTGGTTAATTCCTCTTCCTGGTGGGAAATGAGAGTTAAATTTGCCCGTCCAGACACCTCCAGCTAGTCTCTCATTGGTTCTCCCTATTCCTGTTCATCTTCCGCAGAAAATGCAAACTGGGCCAAACAGGAGGTTAAAGGCACTGGAATGTTGCACCCGAGTACCAGGGGACGAGAACTGAGACATATTTTAACACGTCTCCCGATCACATGGTTGATCATACTCTGGGTTCCACATGCATGTTTTAGCTGAAGGAAGAATCCCTTAAACCTGGAGAGTTGAGACCCATGGAATGGGTACCATGCAATATGACTTCAGAGGGTCTTCATTTGCTCACTGAACCTCTCCAATCCTATCACTGCTGCGTTTATGCCCCTGAACACATGCTTGATTCTCTTTCGGAGACATAGCAATCCATAGGTTTTAAGATACTTACTAGTCAGGTACATTCTTAGGCATTTAATATGAGGTGTTGAGTCCATTTCGTTGAGCAAGGTGTAGCTCTTGTCTATTCCATATTTGGCTTAAGGAACTTTATCTGTGCTCATTTCAATCTCTGGTTTTAGGCAGCACGCCAACTCACCTTTCCCCTTAGCAAGCATAAGTTGGTTTTCTAAATTTGAGACCCTGTTCTATTTTGTAATTCAGTTCCTGTGTAGCCAAGTTTACATTCCGTGTATTAGTGATATCTTATGATGTTTCTTTTTCTGTGTGACTTATTTCAGTTAGAATCATCATAGCTGAATCCACTCATTATGCTGCTACGGGCCTGATGACATAGATTTCATTGCTGAGTGATATTGCATTGTACGTAAATACCACAACTTCTTTATCCATTACTCACTTTCTGCGATATTGAACTTGTACCGTAAACGAGGTTCTTGTAAACAGAGCCGTCCCAAACTTTGGGGTGGCTGTGTCTTTTTGATTTTAATTTCCCTAAGCTATAGGACCATAAGTGGAAGTGCCCTAGGCTCTGTTGCTTTGTTTTTTAGATGTTTCAGGAAACACCATACACTTCTCCCAAGTGGGTGTTGGCAATTTACATCCCGCCCATCAGCATAACAAGGCTCCCAGTTCTCCATGGCCTGTCCTGCCTTCTGGATTTTACACTTTTTTCAGATGGCCCTTTTGACCGGGGGGAAGTGAGACTTCATTGTAGTGCAGATTTCCTTTGCAAGCTTGCTTGGTTGGCCAAAAAGGGCGTATGCGTTTTTTCCTGAATATATTCAGGAAAAAACGCATATGCCCTTTTTGGCCAAGTGCATCATTGTGGTCGTTCTGCCTCTTCTCCTATGCTTTCAATGCAATTCCAGTCTACCTCCTGAAATCGGTTTCCTGCAATTCTGCCCCGCTTTCAAGTCCTCTTGGCAGCCTTACTTCAGTATATTTTTGGACGATTGCTGTCATTTATAACTCTGCAGGTTTGTGAATTACAGTGCCCCTGAGCTCCTTTCTTCAACTCGCTTTCTTGTAAGCTGGCCGCAACACCGCAGGATTGCTTCAGGCCCTAATCTGGTTCCGGCACGGCACGCTGAGCCTTTGGTTAATTCCTCTTCCTGGTGGGAAATGAGAGTTAAATTTGCCCGTCCAGACACTTCCAGCTAGTCTCTCATTGGTTCTCCCTATTCCTGTTCATCTTCCACAGAAATTGCAAACTGGGCCAAACAGGAGGTTAAAGGCACTGACTCTTCAAGTCGGGAGAGTGTTAGTAAAGCGTCTGGAATGTTGCACCCGAGTACCAGGGGTCGAAAACTGAGACATATTTAAACACGTCTCCCGATCACACGGTTGATCATACTCTGGGTTCCACATGCATGTTTTAGCTGAAGGAAGAATCCCTTAAACCTGGAGAGTTGAGACCCGTGGAATGGGTACCATGCAATATGACTCAAAGGGTCTTCATTTGCTCACCGAACCTCTCCAATCCTATCACTGCTGCGTTTATGCCCCTGTACACACGCTTGATTCTCTTTCGGAGACATAGCAATCCATAGGTTTTAAGATACTTACTAGTCAGGTACATTCTTAGGCGTTTAATATGGGGTGTTGAGTCCATTTCGTTGAGCAAGGAGTAGCTCTTGTCTATTCCATATTTGGCTTAAGGAACTTTATCTGTGCTCATTTCAATCTCTGGTTTTAAGCAGCACCCCAACTCACCTTTCCCCTTAAGCAAGCATAAGTTGGTTTTCTAAATTAGAGACCCTGTTCTGTTTTGTAATTCAGTTCCTGTGTAGCCAAGTTTACATTCCGTGTATTAGTGATATCTTATGATGTTTCTTTTTCTGTGTGACTTATTTCAGTTAGAATCATCATACCTGAATCCACTCATTATGCTGCTACGGGCCTGATGACATAGATTTCATTGCTGAGTGATATTGCATTATACGTAAGTACCACAACTTCTTTATCCGTTTTTCACTTTCTGCGATACTGCACTTGTACCGTAAGCGAGGTTCTTGTAAACAGAGCCGTCCCAAAATTTGGGGTGGCTGTGTCTTTTTGATTTTAATTTCCCTAAGCTATAGGACCATAAGTGGAAGTGCCCTAGGCTCTGTTGCTTTGTTTTTTAGATGTTTCAGGAAACACCATACACTTCTCCCGAGTGGCTCTTGGCAATTTACATCCCGCCCATCAGCAAAACAAGGCTCCCAGTTCTCCATGTCCTGTCCTGCCTTCTGGATTTTACACTTTTTTCAGATGGCCCTTTTGACCGGGGGGAAGTGAGACTTCATTGTAGTGCAGATTTCCCTTGCAAGCTTGCTTGGTTGGCCAAAAAGTGCGTATGCGTTTTTTCCTGAATACATTCAGGAAAAAACGCATACGCCCTTTTTGGCCAAGTGCATCATTGTGGACGTTCTGCCTCTTTTCCTATGCTTTAACTGCAATTCCAGTGTACCTCCTAAAATCGGTTTCCTGCAATTCTGCCCCGCTTTCAAGTCCTCTTGGCAGCCTTACTTCAGTATATTTTTGGACGATTGCTGTCATTTATAACTCTGCAGGTTTGTGAATTACAGTGCCCCTGAGCTCCTTTCTTCAACTGGCTTTCTTGTGAGCTGGCCGCAACACCGCAGGATTGCTTCAGGCCCTAATCTTGTTCTGGCACGGCACGCTGAGCCTTTGGTTAATTCTTCTTCCTGGTGGGAAATGAGAGTTAAATTTGCCCGTCCAGACACTTCCAGCTAGTCTCTCATTGGTTCTCCCTATTCCTGTTCATCTTCCACAGAAATTGCAAACTGGGCCAAACAGGAGGTTAAAGGCACTGACTCTCCAAGTCAGGAGAGTGTTAGTAAAGCGTCTGGAATGTTGCACCCGAGTACCAGGGGTTGAAAACTGAGACATATTTGAACACGTCTCCCGATCACATGGTTGATCATACTCTGGGTTCCACATGCATGTTTTAGCTGAAGGAAGAATCCCTTAAACCTGGAGAGTTGAGACCCGTGGAATGGGTACCATGCAATATGACTTCAAATGGTCTTCATTTGCTCACCGAACCTCTCCAATCCTATCACAGCTGCGTTTATGGCCCTGTACACATGCTTGTTTCTCTTTCGAAGACATAGCAATCCATAGGTTTTAAGATACTTACCAGTCAGGTGCATTCTTAGGCGTTTAATATGGGGTGTTGAGCCCATTTCATTGAGCAAGGAGTAGCTCTTGTCTATTCCATATTTGGCTTAAGGAACTTTATCTGTGCTCATTTCAATCTCTGGTTTTAGGCAGCACCCCAACTCACCTTTCCCCTTAGCAAGCATAAGTTGGTTTTCTAAATTTGAGACCCTGTTCTGTTTTGTAATTCAGTTCCTGTGTAGCCAAGTTTACATTCCGTGTATTAGTGATATCTTATGATGTTTCTTTTTCTGTGTGACTTATTTCAGTTAGAATCATCATACTTGAATCCACTCATTATGCTGCTACGGGCCTGATGACATAGATTTCATTGCTGAGTGATATTGCATTGTACGTAAGTACCACAACTTCTTTTTCCATTATTGACTTTCTGCAATATTGAACTTGTACCGTAAACGAGGTTCTTGTAAACAGAGCCGTCCCAAACTTTGGGCTGGCTGTGTCTTTTTGATTTTAATTTTCCTAAGCTATGGGACTATAAGTGGAAGTGCCCTAGGCTCTGTTGCTTTGGTTTTTAGATGTTTCAGGAAACACCATACACTTCTCCCGAGTGGCTGTTGGCAATTTACATCCCGCCCATCAGCATAACAAGGCTCCCAGTTCTCCATGGCCTGTCCTGCCTTTCTGGATTTTACACTTTTTTCAGAAGGCCCTTTTGACCGGGGGAAGTGAGACTTCATTGTAGTGCAGATTTCCTTTGCAAGCTTGCTTGGTTGGCCAAAAAGGGCGTATGCATTTTTTCCTGAATATATTCAGGAAAAAACGCATACGCCCTTTTTGGCCAAGTGCATCATTGTCGACATTCTGCCTATTTTCCTATGTTTAAAATGCAATTCCAGTCTACCTCCTATAATAGGTTTCCTGCAGTTCTGCCCTGCTTTCAAGTCCTCTTGGCAGCCTTACTTCAGTATATTTTTGGACAATTGCTGTCATTTATAACTCTGCAGGTTTGTGAATTACAGTGCCCCTGAGCTCCTTTCTTCAACTCGCTTTCTTGTGACCTGGCCGCTACTCCGCAGGATGGCTTCAGGCCCTAATCTGGTTCCGGCACGGCACACTGAGCCTTTGGTTAATTCCTCTTCCTGGTGGGAAATGAGAGTTAAATTTGCCCGTCCAGACACCTCCAGCTAGTCTCTCATTGGTTCTCCCTATTCCTGTTCCTCTTCCACAGAAATTGCAAACTGGGCCAAACAGTAGGTTAAAGGCACTGACTCTCCAAGTGGAGAGAGTGTTAGTAAAGCGTCTGGAATGTTGCACCCGAGTACCAGGGGTCGAAAACTGAGACATATTTGAACACGTCTCCTGATCACACGGTGGATCATACTCTGGGTTCCACATGCATGTTTTCGCTGAAGGAAGAATCCCTTAAACCTGGAGAGTTGAGACCCGTGGAATGGGTACATTGCAATATGACTTCAAATGGTCTTCATTTGCTCACCGAACCTCTCCAATCCTGTCACTGCTGCGTTTATGCCCCCGTACACACGATTGATTCTCTTTCAGAGACATAGCAATCCATAGGTTTTAAGATACTTACTAGTCAGGTACATTCTTAGGCGTTTAATATGGGGTGTTGAGTCCATTTCGTTGAGCAAGGAGTAGCTCTTGTCTATTCCATATTTGGCTTAAGGAACTTTATCTGTGTTCATTTCAATCTCTGGTTTTAGGCAGCACCCCAACTCACCTTTCCCCTTAGCAAGCATAAGTTGGTTTTCTAAATTTGAGACCCTGTTCTGTTTTGTAATTCAGTTCCTGTGTAGCCAAGTTTACATTCCGTGTATTAGTGATATCTTATGATGTTTCTTTTTCTGTGTGACTTATTTCAGTTAGAATCATCATACCTGAATCCACTCATTATGCTGCTACGGGCCTGATGACATAGATTTCATTGCTGAGTGATATTGCATTGTATGTAAGTACCACAACTTCTTTTTCCATTATTGACTTTCTGCAATATTGAACTTGTACCATAAACGAGGTTCTTGTAAACAGAGCCGTCCCAAACTTTGGGGTGGCTGTGTCTTTTTGATTTTAATTTCCCTAAGCTATAGGACCATAAGTGGAAGTGCCCTAGGCTCTGTTGCTTTGTTTTTTAGATGTTTCAGGAAACACCATACACTTCTCCCGAGTGGCTGTTGACAATTTACATCCCGCCCATCAGCATAACAAGGCTCCCAGTTCTCCATGGCCTGTCCTGCCTTTCTGGATTTTACACTTTTTTTAGATGGCCCTTTTGACCGGGGGGAAGTGAGACTTCATTGTAGTGCAGATTTCCTTTGCAAGTTTGCTTGGTTGGACAAAAAGGGCATATGCGTTTTTTCCTGAATATATTCAGGAAAAAACGCATATGCCCATTTTGGCCAAGTGCATCATTGTGGACGTTCTGCCTCTTCTCCTATGCTTTCAATGCAATTCCAGTCTACCTCCTGAAATCGGTTTCCTGCAATTCTGCCCCGCTTTCAAGTCCTCTTGGCAGCCTTACTTCAGTATATTTTTGGACGATAGCTGTCATTTATAACTCTGCAGTTTTGTGAATTACAGTGCCCCTGAGCTCCTTTCTTCAACTTGCTTTCTTTTGAGCTGGCCGCAACACCGCAGGATGGCTTCAGGCCCTAATCTGGTTCCGGCACGGCACGCTGAGCCTTTGGTTAATTCCTCTTCCTGGTGGGAAATGAGAGTTAAATTTGCCCGTCCAGACACCTCCAGCTAGTCTCTCATTGGTTCTCCCTATTCCTTTTAATCTTCCACAGAAATTGCAAACTGGGCCAAACAGGAGGTTAAAGGCACTGACTCTCCAAGTCAGGAGAGTGTTAGTAAAGCGTCTGGAATGTTGCACCCCAGTACCAGGGGTCGAAAACTGAGACATATTTGAACACGTCTCCCGATCACACGGTTGATCATACTCTGGGTTCCACATGCATGTTTTAGCTGAAGGAAGAATCCCTTAAACCTGGAGAGTTGAGACCCGTGGAATGGGTACCATGCAATATGACTTCAAAGGGTCTTCATTGGCTCACCGAACCTCTCCAAACCTATCACTGCTGCGTTTATGCCCCTGTACACACGTTTGATTCTCTTTCGGAGACATAGCAATCCATAGGTTTTAAGGTACTTACTAGTCAGGTACATTCTTAGGCGTTTAATATGGGGTGTTGAGTCGATTTCATTGAGCAAGGTGTAGCTCTTGTCTATTCCATATTTGGCTTAAGGAACTTTATCTGTGCTCATTTCAATCTCTGGTTTTAGGCAGCACCCCAACTCACCTTTCCCCTTAGCATGCATAAGTTGGTTTTCTAAATTTGAGACCCTGTTCTATTTTGTAATTCAGTTCCTGTGTAGCCAAGTTTACATTCCGTGTATTAGTGATATCTTATGATGTTTCTTTTTCTGTGTGACTTACTTCAGTTAGAATCATCATACCTGAATCCACTCATTATGCTGCTATGGGCCTGATGACATAGATTTCATTGCTGAGTGATATTGCATTGTACGTAAGTACCACAACTTCTTTATCCATTATTCACTCTCTGCGATATTGAACTTGTACCGTAAACGAGGTTCTTGTAAACAGAGCCGTCCCAAACTTTGGGGTGGCTGTGTCTTTTTGATTTTAATTTCCCTAATCTATGGACCATAAGTGGAAGTGCCCTAGGCTCTGTTGCTTTGTTTTTTAGATGTTTCAGGAAACAACATACACTTCTCCCAAGTGGCTGTTGGCAATTTACATCCCGCCCATCAGCATAACAAGGCTCCCAGTTCTCCATGGCCTGTCCTGCCTTTCTGGATTTTACACTTTTTTCAGAAGGCCCTTTTGACCGGGGGAAGTGAGACTTCATTGTAGTGCAGATTTCCTTTGCAAGCTTGCTTGGTTGGCCAAAAAGGGCGTATGCATTTTTTCCTGAATATATTCAGGAAAAAACGCATATGCCCTTTTTGGCCAAGTGCATCATTGTCGACATTCTGCCTATTTTCCTATGTTTAAAATGCAATTCCAGTCTACCTCCTATAATCGGTTTCCTGCAGTTCTGCCCTGCTTTCAAGTCCTCTTGGCAGCCTTACTTCAGTATATTTTTGGACAATTGCTGTCATTTATAACTCTGCAGGTTTGTGAATTACAGTGCCCCTGAGCTCCTTTCTTCAACTCGCTTTCTTGTGACCTGGCCGCTACTCCGCAGGATGGCTTCAGGCCCTAATCTGGTTCCGGCACGGCACACTGAGCCTTTGGTTAATTCCTCTTCCTGGTGGGAAATGAGAGTTAAATTTGCCCGTCCAGACACCTCCAGCTAGTCTCTCATTGGTTCTCCCTATTCCTGTTCCTCTTCCACAGAAATTGCAAACTGGGCCAAACAGTAGGTTAAAGGCACTGACTCTCCAAGTGGGGAGAGTGTTAGTAAAGCGTCTGGAATGTTGCACCCGAGTACCAGGGGTCGAAAACTGAGACATATTTGAACACGTCTCCTGATCACACGGTGGATCATACTCTGGGTTCCACATGCATGTTTTCGCTGAAGGAAGAATCCCTTAAACCTGGAGAGTTGAGACCCGTGGAATGGGTACATTGCAATATGACTTCAAATGGTCTTCATTTGCTCACCGAACCTCTCCAATCCTGTCACTGCTGCGTTTATGCCCCAGTACACACGATTGATTCTCTTTCAGAGACATAGCAATCCATAGGTTTTAAGATACTTACTAGTCAGGTACATTCTTAGGCGTTTAATATGGGGTGTTGAGTCCATTTCGTTGAGCAAGGAGTAGCTCTTGTCTATTCCATATTTGGCTTAAGGAAATTTATCTGTGTTCATTTCAATCTCTGGTTTTAGGCAGCACCCCAACTCACCTTTCCCCTTAGCAAGCATAAGTTGGTTTTCTAAATTTGAAACCCTGTTCTGTTTTGTAATTCAGTTCCTGTGTAGCCAAGTTTACATTCCGTGTATTAGTGATATCTTATGATGTTTCTTTTTCTGTGTGACTTATTTCAGTTAGAATCATCATACCTGAATCCACTCATTATGCTGCTACGGGCCTGATGACATAGATTTCATTGCTGAGTGATATTGCATTGTACGTAAGTACCACAACTTCTTTATCCATTATTCACTTTCTGCGATATTGAACTTGTACCGTAAACGAGGTTCTTGTAAACAGAGCCGTCCCAAACTTTGGGGTGGCTGTGTCTTTTTGATTTTAATTTCCCTAAGCTATGGACCATAAGTGGAAGTGCCCTAGGCTCTGTTGCTTTGTTTTTTATATGTTTCAGGAAACAACATACACTTCTCCCAAGTGGCTGTTGGCAATTTACATCCCGCCCATCAGCATAACAAGGCTCCCAGTTCTCCATGGCCTGTCCTGCCTTTCTGGATTTTACACTTTTTTCAGAAGGCCCTTTTGACCGGGGGAAGTGAGACTTCATTGTAGTGCAGATTTCCTTTGCAAGCTTGCTTGGTTGGCCAAAAAGGGCGTATGCATTTTTTCCTGAATATATTCAGGAAAAAACGCATACGCCCTTTTTGGCCAAGTGCATCATTGTCGACATTCTGCCTATTTTCCTATGTTTAAAATGCAATTCCAGTCTACCTCCTATAATCGGTTTCCTGCAGTTCTGCCCTTCTTTCAAGTCCTCTTGGCAGCCTTACTTCAGTATATTTTTGGACAATTGCTGTCATTTATAACTCTGCAGGTTTGTGAATTACAGTGCCCCTGAGCTCCTTTCTTCAACTCGCTTTCTTGTGACCTGGCCGCTACTCCGCAGGATGGCTTCAGGCCCTAATCTGGTTCCGGCACGGCACACTGAGCCTTTGGTTAATTCCTCTTCCTGGTGGGAAATGAGAGTTAAATTTGCCCGTCCAGACACCTCCAGCTAGTCTCTCATTGGTTCTCCCTATTCCTGTTCCTCTTCCACAGAAATTGCAAACTGGGCCAAACAGTAGGTTAAAGGCACTGACTCTCCAAGTGGGGAGAGTGTTAGTAAAGCGTCTGGAATGTTGCACCCGAGTACCAGGGGTCGAAAACTGAGACATATTTGAACACGTCTCCTGATCACACGGTGGATCATACTCTGGGTTCCACATGCATGTTTTCGCTGAAGGAAGAATCCCTTAAACCTGGAGAGTTGAGACCCGTGGAATGGGTACATTGCAATATGACTTCAAATGGTCTTCATTTGCTCACCGAACCTCTCCAATCCTGTCACTGCTGCGTTTATGCCCCCGTACACACGATTGATTCTCTTTCAGAGACATAGCAATCCATAGGTTTTAAGATACTTACTAGTCAGGTACATTCTTAGGCGTTTAATATGGGGTGTTGAGTCCATTTCGTTGAGCAAGGAGTAGCTCTTGTCTATTCCATATTTGGCTTAAGGAACTTTATCTGTGTTCATTTCAATCTCTGGTTTTAGGCAGCACCCCAACTCACCTTTCCCCTTAGCAAGCATAAGTTGGTTTTCTAAATTTGAGACCCTGTTCTGTTTTGTAATTCAGTTCCTGTGTAGCCAAGTTTACATTCCGTGTATTAGTGATATCTTATGATGTTTCTTTTTCTGTGTGACTTATTTCAGTTAGAATCATCATACCTGAATCCACTCATTATGCTGCTACGGGCCTGATGACATAGATTTCATTGCTGAGTGATATTGCATTGTATGTAAGTACCACAACTTCTTTTTCCATTATTGACTTTCTGCAATATTGAACTTGTACCATAAACGAGGTTCTTGTAAACAGAGCCGTCCCAAACTTTGGGGTGGCTGTGTCTTTTTGATTTTAATTTCCCTAAGCTATAGGACCATAAGTGGAAGTGCCCTAGGCTCTGTTGCTTTGTTTTTTAGATGTTTCAGGAAACACCATACACTTCTCCCGAGTGGCTGTTGACAATTTACATCCCGCCCATCAGCATAACAAGGCTCCCAGTTCTCCATGGCCTGTCCTGCCTTTCTGGATTTTACACTTTTTTTAGATGGCCCTTTTGACCGGGGGGAAGTGAGACTTCATTGTAGTGCAGATTTCCTTTGCAAGTTTGCTTGGTTGGACAAAAAGGGCATATGCGTTTTTTCCTGAATATATTCAGGAAAAAACGCATATGCCCATTTTGGCCAAGTGCATCATTGTGGACGTTCTGCCTCTTCTCCTATGCTTTCAATGCAATTCCAGTCTACCTCCTGAAATCGGTTTCCTGCAATTCTGCCCCGCTTTCAAGTCCTCTTGGCAGCCTTACTTCAGTATATTTTTGGACGATAGCTGTCATTTATAACTCTGCAGTTTTGTGAATTACAGTGCCCCTGAGCTCCTTTCTTCAACTTGCTTTCTTTTGAGCTGGCCGCAACACCGCAGGATGGCTTCAGGCCCTAATCTGGTTCCGGCACGGCACGCTGAGCCTTTGGTTAATTCCTCTTCCTGGTGGGAAATGAGAGTTAAATTTGCCCGTCCAGACACCTCCAGCTAGTCTCTCATTGGTTCTCCCTATTCCTTTTAATCTTCCACAGAAATTGCAAACTGGGCCAAACAGGAGGTTAAAGGCACTGACTCTCCAAGTCAGGAGAGTGTTAGTAAAGCGTCTGGAATGTTGCACCCGAGTACCAGGGGTCGAAAACTGAGACATATTTGAACACGTCTCCCGATCACACGGTTGATCATACTCTGGGTTCCACATGCATGTTTTAGCTGAAGGAAGAATCCCTTAAACCTGGAGAGTTGAGACCCGTGGAATGGGTACCATGCAATATGACTTCAAAGGGTCTTCATTGGCTCACCGAACCTCTCCAAACCTATCACTGCTGCGTTTATGCCCCTGTACACACGTTTGATTCTCTTTCGGAGACATAGCAATCCATAGGTTTTAAGGTACTTACTAGTCAGGTACATTCTTAGGCGTTTAATATGGGGTGTTGAGTCGATTTCACTGAGCAAGGTGTAGCTCTTGTCTATTCCATATTTGGCTTAAGGAACTTTATCTGTGCTCATTTCAATCTCTGGTTTTAGGCAGCACCCCAACTCACCTTTCCCCTTAGCATGCATAAGTTGGTTTTCTAAATTTGAGACACTGTTCTGTTTTGTATTTCAGTTCCTGTGTAGCCAAGTTTACATTCCGTGTATTAGTGATATCTTATGATGTTTCTTTTTCTGTGTGACTTACTTCAGTTAGAATCATCATACCTGAATCCACTCATTATGCTGCTATGGGCCTGATGACATAGATTTCATTGCTGAGTGATATTGCATTGTACGTAAGTACCACAACTTCTTTATCCATTATTCACTTTCTGTGATATTGAACTTGTACCGTAAACGAGGTTCTTGTAAACAGAGCCGTCCCAAACTTTGGGGTGGCTGTGTCTTTTTGATTTTAATTTCCCTAAGCTATGGACCATAAGTGGAAGTGCCCTAGGCTCTGTTGCTTTGTTTTTTAGATGTTTCAGGAAACAACATACACTTCTCCCAAGTGGCTGTTGGCAATTTACATCCCGCCCATCAGCATAACAAGGCTCCCAGTTCTCCATGGCCTGTCCTGCCTTTCTGGATTTTACACTTTTTTCAGAAGGCCCTTTTGACCGGGGGAAGTGAGACTTCATTGTAGTGCAGATTTCCTTTGCAAGCTTGCTTGGTTGGCCAAAAAGGGCGTATGCATTTTTTCCTGAATACATTCAGGAAAAAACGCATATGCCCTTTTTGGCCAAGTGCATCATTGTCGACATTCTGCCTATTTTCCTATGTTTAAAATGCAATTCCAGTCTACCTTCTATAATCGGTTTCCTGCAGTTCTGCCCTGCTTTCAAGTCCTCTTGGCAGCCTTACTTCAGTATATTTTTGGACAATTGCTGTCATTTATAACTCTGCAGGTTTGTGAATTACAGTGCCCCTGAGCTCCTTTCTTCAACTCGCTTTCTTGTGACCTGGCCGCTACTCCGCAGGATGGCTTCAGGCCCTAATCTGGTTCCGGCACGGCACACTGAGCCTTTGGTTAATTCCTCTTCCTGGTGGGAAATGAGAGTTAAATTTGCCCGTCCAGACACCTCCAGCTAGTCTCTCATTGGTTCTCCCTATTCCTGTTCCTCTTCCACAGAAATTGCAAACTGGGCCAAACAGTAGGTTAAAGGCACTGACTCTCCAAGTGGGGAGAGTGTTAGTAAAGCGTCTGGAATGTTGCACCCGAGTACCAGGGGTCGAAAACTGAGACATATTTGAACACGTCTCCTGATCACACGGTGGATCATACTCTGGGTTCCACATGCATGTTTTCGCTGAAGGAAGAATCCCTTAAACCTGGAGAGTTGAGACCCGTGGAATGGGTACATTGCAATATGACTTCAAATGGTCTTCATTTGCTCACCGAACCTCTCCAATCCTGTCACTGCTGCGTTTATGCCCCCGTACACATGATTGATTCTCTTTCAGAGACATAGCAATCCATAGGTTTTAAGATACTTACTAGTCAGGTACATTCTTAGGCGTTTAATATGGGGTGTTGAGTCCATTTCGTTGAGCAAGGAGTAGCTCTTGTCTATTCCATATTTGGCTTAAGGAACTTTATCTGTGTTCATTTCAATCTCTGGTTTTAGGCAGCACCCCAACTCACCTTTCCCCTTAGCAAGCATAAGTTGGTTTTCTAAATTTGAGACCCTGTTCTGTTTTGTAATTCAGTTCCTGTGTAGCCAAGTTTACATTCCGTGTATTAGTGATATCTTATGATGTTTCTTTTTCTGTGTGACTTATTTCAGTTAGAATCATCATACCTGAATCCACTCATTATGCTGCTACGGGCCTGATGACATAGATTTCATTGCTGAGTGATATTGCATTGTATGTAAGTACCACAACTTCTTTTTCCATTATTGACTTTCTGCAATATTGAACTTGTACCATAAACGAGGTTCTTGTAAACAGAGCCGTCCCAAACTTTGGGGTGGCTGTGTCTTTTTGATTTTAATTTCCCTAAGCTATAGGACCATAAGTGGAAGTGCCCTAGGCTCTGTTGCTTTGTTTTTTAGATGTTTCAGGAAACACCATACACTTCTCCCGAGTGGCTGTTGACAATTTACATCCCGCCCATCAGCATAACAAGGCTCCCAGTTCTCCATGGCCTGTCCTGCCTTTCTGGATTTTACACTTTTTTTAGATGGCCCTTTTGACCGGGGGGAAGTGAGACTTCATTGTAGTGCAGATTTCCTTTGCAAGTTTGCTTGGTTGGACAAAAAGGGCATATGCGTTTTTTCCTGAATATATTCAGGAAAAAACGCATATGCCCATTTTGACCAAGTGCATCATTGTGGACGTTCTGCCTCTTCTCCTATGCTTTCAATGCAATTCCAGTCTACCTCCTGAAATCGGTTTCCTGCAATTCTGCCCCGCTTTCAAGTCCTCTTGGCAGCCTTACTTCAGTATATTTTTGGACGATAGCTGTCATTTATAACTCTGCAGTTTTGTGAATTACAGTGCCCCTGAGCTCCTTTCTTCAACTTGCTTTCTTTTGAGCTGGCCGCAACACCGCAGGATGGCTTCAGGCCCTAATCTGGTTCCGGCACGGCACGCTGAGCCTTTGGTTAATTCCTCTTCCTGGTGGGAAATGAGAGTTAAATTTGCCCGTCCAGACACCTCCAGCTAGTCTCTCATTGGTTCTCCCTATTCCTGTTAATCTTCCACAGAAATTGCAAACTGGGCCAAACAGGAGGTTAAAGGCACTGACTCTCCAAGTCAGGAGAGTGTTAGTAAAGCGTCTGGAATGTTGCACCCGAGTACCAGGGGTCGAAAACTGAGACATATTTGAACACGTCTCCCGATCACACGGTTGATCATACTCTGGGTTCCACATGCATGTTTTAGCTGAAGGAAGAATCCCTTAAACCTGGAGAGTTGAGACCCGTGGAATGGGTACCATGCAATATGACTTCAAAGGGTCTTCATTTGCTCACCGAACCTCTCCAAACCTATCACTGCTGCGTTTATGCCCCTGTACACACGTTTGATTCTCTTTCGGAGACATAGCAATCCATAGGTTTTAAGGTACTTACTAGTCAGGTACATTCTTAGGCGTTTAATATGGGGTGTTGAGTCGATTTCGTTGAGCAAGGTGTAGCTCTTGTCTATTCCATATTTGGCTTAAGGAACTTTATCTGTGCTCATTTCAATCTCTGGTTTTAGGCAGCACCCCAACTCACCTTTCCCCTTAGCAAGCATAAGTTGGTTTTCTAAATTTGAGACCCTGTTCTGTTTTGTAATTCAGTTCCTGTGTAGCCAAGTTTACATTCCGTGTATTAGTGATATCTTATGATGTTTCTTTTTCTGTGTGACTTATTTCAGTTAGAATCATCATACCAGAATCCACTCATTATGCTGCTACGGGCCTGATGACATAGATTTCATTGCTGAGTGATATTGCATTGTACGTAAGTACCACAACTTCTTTATCCATTACTCACTTTCTGCGATATTGAACTTGTACCGTAAACGAGGTTCTTGTAAACAGAGCCGTCCCAAACTTTGGGGTGGCTGTGTCTTTTTGATTTTAATTTCTCTAAGCTATAGGACCATAAGTGGAAGTGCCCTAGGCTCTGTTGCTTTGTTTTTTTGATGTTTCAGGAAACACCATACACTTCTCCCGAGTGGCTGTTGGCAATTTATATCCCGCCCATCAGCATAACAAGGCTCCCAGTTCTCCATGGCCTGTCCTGCCTTATGGATTTTACACTTTTTTCAGATGGCCCTTTTGACCGGGGGGAAGTGAGACTTCATTGTAGTGCAGATTTCCTTTGCAAGCTTGCTTGGTTGGCCAAAAAGGGCGTATGCGTTTTTTCCTGAATATATTCAGGAAAAAACGCATATGCCCATTTTGGCCAAGTGCATCATTGTGGACGTTCTGCCTCTTCTCCTATGCTTTCAATGCAATTCCAGTCTACCTCCTGAAATCGGTTTCCTGCAATTCTGCCCCGCTTTCAAGTCCTCTTGGCAGCCTTACTTCAGTATATTTTTGGACGATAGCTGTCATTTATAACTCTGCAGGTTTGTGAATTACAGTGCCCCTGAGCTCCTTTCTTCAACTCGCTTTCTTGTGAGCTGGCCGCAACACCGCAGGATTGCTTCAGGCCCTAATCTGGTTCCGGCACGGCACGCTGAGCCTTTGGTTAATTCCTCTTCCTGGTGGGAAATGAGAGTTAAATGTGCCCGTCCAGACACCTCCAGCTAGTCTCTCATTGGTTCTCCCTATTCCTGTTCATCTTCCGCAGAAATTGCCAACTGGGCCAAACAGGAGGTTAAAGGCACTGGAATGTTGCACCCGAGTACCAGGGGTCGAAAACTGAGACATATTTGAACACGTCTCCCGATCACACGGTTGATCATACTCTGGGTTCCACATGCATGTTTTAGCTGAAGGAAGAATCCCTTAAACCTGGAGAGTTGAGACCCGTGGAATGGGTACCATGCAATATGACTTCAAAGGGTCTTCATTTGCTCACCGAACCTCTCCAAACCTATCACTGCTGCGTTTATGCCCCTGTACACACGTTTGATTCTCTTTCGGAGACATAGCAATCCATAGGTTTTAAGGTACTTACTAGTCAGGTACATTCTTAGGCGTTTAATATGGGGTGTTGAGTCGATTTCGTTGAGCAAGGTGTAGCTCTTGTCTATTCCATATTTGGCTTAAGGAACTTTATCTGTGCTCATTTCAATCTCTGGTTTTAGGCAGCACCCCAACTCACCTTTCCCCTTAGCATGCATAATTTGGTTTTCTAAATTTGAGACCCTGTTCTATTTTGTATTTCAGTTCCTGTGTAGCCAAGTTTACATTCCGTGTATTAGTGATATCTTATGATGTTTCTTTTTCTGTGTGACTTACTTCAGTTAGAATCATCATACCTGAATCCACTCATTATGCTGCTATGGGCCTGATGACATAGATTTCATTGCTGAGTGATATTGCATTGTACGTAAGTACCACAACTTCTTTATCCATTATTCACTTTCTGCGATATTGAACTTGTACCGTAAACGAGGTTCTTGTAAACAGAGCCGTCCCAAACTTTGGGGTGGCTGTGTCTTTTTGATTTTAATTTCCCTAAGCTATGGACCATAAGTGGAAGTGCCCTAGGCTCTGTTGCTTTGTTTTTTAGATGTTTCAGGAAACAACATACACTTCTCCCAAGTGGCTGTTGGCAATTTACATCCCGCCCATCAGCATAACAAGGCTCCCAGTTCTCCATGGCCTGTCCTACCTTTCTGGGTTTTACACTTTTTTCAGAAGGCCCTTTTGACCGGGGGAAGTGAGACTTCATTGTAGTGCAGATTTCCTTTGCAAGCTTGCTTGGTTGGCCAAAAAGGGCGTATGCATTTTTTCCTGAATATATTCAGGAAAAAACGCATATGCCCTTTTTGGCCAAGTGCATCATTGTCGATATTCTGCCTATTTTCCTATGTTTAAAATGCAATTCCATTCTACCTCCTATAATCGGTTTCCTGCAGTTCTGCCCTGCTTTCAAGTCCTCTTGGCAGCCTTACTTCAGTATATTTTTGGACAATTGCTGTCATTTATAACTCTGCAGGTTTGTGAATTACAGTGCTCCTGAGCTCCTTTCTTCAACTCGCTTTCTTGTGACCTGGCCGCTACTCCGCAGGATGGCTTCAGGCCCTAATCTGGTTCCGGCACGGCACACTGAGCCTTTGGTTAATTCCTCTTCCTGGTGGGAAATGAGAGTTAAATTTGCCCGTCCAGACACCTCCAGCTAGTCTCTCATTGGTTCTCCCTATTCCTGTTCCTCTTCCACAGAAATTGCAAACTGGGCCAAACAGTAGGTTAAAGGCACTGACTCTCCAAGTGGGGAGAGTGTTAGTAAAGCGTCTGGAATGTTGCACCCGAGTACCAGGGGTCGAAAACTGAGACATATTTGAACACGTCTCCTGATCACACGGTGGATCATACTCTGGGTTCCACATGCATGTTTTCGCTGAAGGAAGAATCCCTTAAACCTGGAGAGTTGAGACCCGTGGAATGGGTACATTGCAATATGACTTCAAATGGTCTTCATTTGCTCACCGAACCTCTCCAATCCTGTCACTGCTGCGTTTATGCCCCCGTACACATGATTGATTCTCTTTCAGAGACATAGCAATCCATAGGTTTTAAGATACTTACTAGTCAGGTACATTCTTAGGCGTTTAATATGGGGTGTTGAGTCCATTTCGTTGAGCAAGGAGTAGCTCTTGTCTATTCCATATTTGGCTTAAGGAACTTTATCTGTGTTCATTTCAATCTCTGGTTTTAGGCAGCACCCCAACTCACCTTTCCCCTTAGCAAGCATAAGTTGGTTTTCTAAATTTGAGACCCTGTTCTGTTTTGTAATTCAGTTCCTGTGTAGCCAAGGTTACATTCCGTGTATTAGTGATATCTTATGATGTTTCTTTTTCTGTGTGACTTATTTCAGTTAGAATCATCATACCTGAATCCACTCATTATGCTGCTACGGGCCTGATGACATAGATTTCATTGCTGAGTGATATTGCATTGTATGTAAGTACCACAACTTCTTTTTCCATTATTGACTTTCTGCAATATTGAACTTGTACCATAAACGAGGTTCTTGTAAACAGAGCCGTCCCAAACTTTGGGGTGGCTGTGTCTTTTTGATTTTAATTTCCCTAAGCTATAGGACCATAAGTGGAAGTGCCCTAGGCTCTGTTGCTTTGTTTTTTAGATGTTTCAGGAAACACCATACACTTCTCCCGAGTGGCTGTTGACAATTTACATCCCGCCCATCAGCATAACAAGGCTCCCAGTTCTCCATGGCCTGTCCTGCCTTTCTGGATTTTACACTTTTTTTAGATGGCCCTTTTGACTGGGGGGAAGTGAGACTTCATTGTAGTGCAGATTTCCTTTGCAAGTTTGCTTGGTTGGACAAAAAGTGCATATGCGTTTTTTCCTGAATATATTCAGGAAAAAACGCATATGCCCATTTTGGCCAAGTGCATCATTGTGGACGTTCTGCCTCTTCTCCTATGCTTTCAATGCAATTCCAGTCTACCTCCTGAAATCGGTTTCCTGCAATTCTGCCCCGCTTTCAAGTCCTCTTGGCAGCCTTACTTCAGTATATTTTTGGACGATAGCTGTCATTTATAACTCTGCAGGTTTGTGAATTACAGTGCCCCTGAGCTCCTTTCTTCAACTCGCTTTCTTGTGAGCTGGCCGCAACACCGCAGGATTGCTTCAGGCCCTAATCTGGTTCCGGCACGGCACGCTGAGCCTTTGGTTAATTCCTCTTCCTGGTGGGAAATGAGAGTTAAATGTGCCCGTCCAGACACCTCCAGCTAGTCTCTCATTGGTTCTCCCTATTCCTGTTCATCTTCCGCAGAAATTGCCAACTGGGCCAAACAGGAGGTTAAAGGCACTGGAATGTTGCACCCGAGTACCAGGGGTCGAAAACTGAGACATATTTGAACACGTCTCCCGATCACACGGTTGATCATACTCTGGGTTCCACATGCATGTTTTAGCTGAAGGAAGAATCCCTTAAACCTGGAGAGTTGAGACCCGTGGAATGGGTACCATGCAATATGACTTCAAAGGGTCTTCATTTGCTCACCGAACCTCTCCAAACCTATCACTGCTGCGTTTATGCCCCTGTACACACGTTTGATTCTCTTTCGGAGACATAGCAATCCATAGGTTTTAAGGTACTTACTAGTCAGGTACATTCTTAGGCGTTTAATATGGGGTGTTGAGTCGATTTCGTTGAGCAAGGTGTAGCTCTTGTCTATTCCATATTTGGCTTAAGGAACTTTATCTGTGCTCATTTCAATCTCTGGTTTTAGGCAGCACCCCAACTCACCTTTCCCCTTAGCAAGCATAAGTTGGTTTTCTAAATTTGAGACCCTGTTCTGTTTTGTAATTCAGTTCCTGTGTAGCCAAGTTTACATTCCGTGTATTAGTGATATCTTATGATGTTTCTTTTTCTGTGTGACTTATTTCAGTTAGAATCATCATACCAGAATCCACTCATTATGCTGCTACGGGCCTGATGACATAGATTTCATTGCTGAGTGATATTGCATTGTACGTAAGTACCACAACTTCTTTATCCATTACTCACTTTCTGCGATATTGAACTTGTACCGTAAACGAGGTTCTTGTAAACAGAGCCGTCCCAAACTTTGGGGTGGCTGTGTCTTTTTGATTTTAATTTCTCTAAGCTATAGGACCATAAGTGGAAGTGCCCTAGGCTCTGTTGCTTTGTTTTTTTGATGTTTCAGGAAACACCATACACTTCTCCCGAGTGGCTGTTGGCAATTTATATCCCGCCCATCAGCATAACAAGGCTCCCAGTTCTCCATGGCCTGTCCTGCCTTATGGATTTTACACTTTTTTCAGATGGCCCTTTTGACCGGGGGGAAGTGAGACTTCATTGTAGTGCAGATTTCCTTTGCAAGCTTGCTTGGTTGGCCAAAAAGGGCGTATGCGTTTTTTCCTGAATATATTCAGGAAAAAACGCATATGCCCATTTTGGCCAAGTGCATCATTGTGGACGTTCTGCCTCTTCTCCTATGCTTTCAATGCAATTCCAGTCTACCTCCTGAAATCGGTTTCCTGCAATTCTGCCCCGCTTTCAAGTCCTCTTGGCAGCCTTACTTCAGTATATTTTTGGACGATAGCTGTCATTTATAACTCTGCAGGTTTGTGAATTACAGTGCCCCTGAGCTCCTTTCTTCAACTCGCTTTCTTGTGAGCTGGCCGCAACACCGCAGGATTGCTTCAGGCCCTAATCTGGTTCCGGCACGGCACGCTGAGCCTTTGGTTAATTCCTCTTCCTGGTGGGAAATGAGAGTTAAATGTGCCCGTCCAGACACCTCCAGCTAGTCTCTCATTGGTTCTCCCTATTCCTGTTCATCTTCCGCAGAAATTGCCAACTGGGCCAAACAGGAGGTTAAAGGCACTGGAATGTTGCACCCGAGTACCAGGGGTCGAAAACTGAGACATATTTGAACACGTCTCCCGATCACACGGTTGATCATACTCTGGGTTCCACATGCATGTTTTAGCTGAAGGAAGAATCCCTTAAACCTGGAGAGTTGAGACCCGTGGAATGGGTACCATGCAATATGACTTCAAAGGGTCTTCATTTGCTCACCGAACCTCTCCAAACCTATCACTGCTGCGTTTATGCCCCTGTACACACGTTTGATTCTCTTTCGGAGACATAGCAATCCATAGGTTTTAAGGTACTTACTAGTCAGGTACATTCTTAGGCGTTTAATATGGGGTGTTGAGTCGATTTCGTTGAGCAAGGTGTAGCTCTTGTCTATTCCATATTTGGCTTAAGGAACTTTATCTGTGCTCATTTCAATCTCTGGTTTTAGGCAGCACCCCAACTCACCTTTCCCCTTAGCATGCATAATTTGGTTTTCTAAATTTGAGACCCTGTTCTATTTTGTATTTCAGTTCCTGTGTAGCCAAGTTTACATTCCGTGTATTAGTGATATCTTATGATGTTTCTTTTTCTGTGTGACTTACTTCAGTTAGAATCATCATACCTGAATCCACTCATTATGCTGCTATGGGCCTGATGACATAGATTTCATTGCTGAGTGATATTGCATTGTACGTAAGTACCACAACTTCTTTATCCATTATTCACTTTCTGCGATATTGAACTTGTACCGTAAACGAGGTTCTTGTAAACAGAGCCGTCCCAAACTTTGGGGTGGCTGTGTCTTTTTGATTTTAATTTCCCTAAGCTATGGACCATAAGTGGAAGTGCCCTAGGCTCTGTTGCTTTGTTTTTTAGATGTTTCAGGAAACAACATACACTTCTCCCAAGTGGCTGTTGGCAATTTACATCCCGCCCATCAGCATAACAAGGCTCCCAGTTCTCCATGGCCTGTCCTACCTTTCTGGATTTTACACTTTTTTCAGAAGGCCCTTTTGACCGGGGGAAGTGAGACTTCATTGTAGTGCAGATTTCCTTTGCAAGCTTGCTTGGTTGGCCAAAAAGGGCGTATGCATTTTTTCCTGAATATATTCAGGAAAAAACGCATATGCCCTTTTTGGCCAAGTGCATCATTGTCGATATTCTGCCTATTTTCCTATGTTTAAAATGCAATTCCATTCTACCTCCTATAATCGGTTTCCTGCAGTTCTGCCCTGCTTTCAAGTCCTCTTGGCAGCCTTACTTCAGTATATTTTTGGACAATTGCTGTCATTTATAACTCTGCAGGTTTGTGAATTACAGTGCTCCTGAGCTCCTTTCTTCAACTCGCTTTCTTGTGACCTGGCCGCTACTCCGCAGGATGGCTTCAGGCCCTAATCTGGTTCCGGCACGGCACACTGAGCCTTTGGTTAATTCCTCTTCCTGGTGGGAAATGAGAGTTAAATTTGCCCGTCCAGACACCTCCAGCTAGTCTCTCATTGGTTCTCCCTATTCCTGTTCCTCTTCCACAGAAATTGCAAACTGGGCCAAACAGTAGGTTAAAGGCACTGACTCTCCAAGTGGGGAGAGTGTTAGTAAAGCGTCTGGAATGTTGCACCCGAGTACCAGGGGTCGAAAACTGAGACATATTTGAACACGTCTCCTGATCACACGGTGGATCATACTCTGGGTTCCACATGCATGTTTTCGCTGAAGGAAGAATCCCTTAAACCTGGAGAGTTGAGACCCGTGGAATGGGTACATTGCAATATGACTTCAAATGGTCTTCATTTGCTCACCGAACCTCTCCAATCCTGTCACTGCTGCGTTTATGCCCCCGTACACACGATTGATTCTCTTTCAGAGACATAGCAATCCATAGGTTTTAAGATACTTACTAGTCAGGTACATTCTTAGGCGTTTAATATGGGGTGTTGAGTCCATTTCGTTGAGCAAGGAGTAGCTCTTGTCTATTCCATATTTGGCTTAAGGAACTTTATCTGTGTTCATTTCAATCTCTGGTTTTAGGCAGCACCCCAACTCACCTTTCCCCTTAGCAAGCATAAGTTGGTTTTCTAAATTTGAGACCCTGTTCTGTTTTGTAATTCAGTTCCTGTGTAGCCAAGGTTACATTCCGTGTATTAGTGATATCTTATGATGTTTCTTTTTCTGTGTGACTTATTTCAGTTAGAATCATCATACCTGAATCCACTCATTATGCTGCTATGGGCCTGATGACATAGATTTCATTGCTGAGTGATATTGCATTGTATGTAAGTACCACAACTTCTTTTTCCATTATTGACTTTCTGCAATATTGAACTTGTACCATAAACGAGGTTCTTGTAAACAGAGCCGTCCCAAACTTTGGGGTGGCTGTGTCTTTTTGATTTTAATTTCCCTAAGCTATAGGACCATAAGTGGAAGTGCCCTAGGCTCTGTTGCTTTGTTTTTTAGATGTTTCAGGAAACACCATACACTTCTCCCGAGTGGCTGTTGACAATTTACATCCCGCCCATCAGCATAACAAGGCTCCCAGTTCTCCATGGCCTGTCCTGCCTTTCTGGATTTTACACTTTTTTTAGATGGCCCTTTTGACTGGGGGGAAGTGAGACTTCATTGTAGTGCAGATTTCCTTTGCAAGTTTGCTTGGTTGGACAAAAAGTGCATATGCGTTTTTTCCTGAATATATTCAGGAAAAAACGCATATGCCCATTTTGGCCAAGTGCATCATTGTGGACGTTCTGCCTCTTCTCCTATGCTTTCAATGCAATTCCAGTCTACCTCCTGAAATCGGTTTCCTGCAATTCTGCCCCGCTTTCAAGTCCTCTTGGCAGCCTTACTTCAGTATATTTTTGGACGATAGCTGTCATTTATAACTCTGCAGGTTTGTGAATTACAGTGCCCCTGAGCTCCTTTCTTCAACTCGCTTTCTTGTGAGCTGGCCGCAACACCGCAGGATTGCTTCAGGCCCTAATCTGGTTCCGGCACGGCACGCTGAGCCTTTGGTTAATTCCTCTTCCTGGTGGGAAATGAGAGTTAAATGTGCCCGTCCAGACACCTCCAGCTAGTCTCTCATTGGTTCTCCCTATTCCTGTTCATCTTCCGCAGAAATTGCCAACTGGGCCAAACAGGAGGTTAAAGGCACTGGAATGTTGCACCCGAATACCAGGGGTCGAAAACTGAGACATATTTGAACACGTCTCCCGATCACACGGTTGATCATACTCTGGGTTCCACATGCATGTTTTAGCTGAAGGAAGAATCCCTTAAACCTGGAGAGTTGAGACCCGTGGAATGGGTACCATACAATATGACTTCAAAGGGTCTTCATTTGCTCACCGAACCTCTCCAAACCTATCACTGCTGCGTTTATGCCCCTGTACACACGTTTGATTCTCTTTCGGAGACATAGCAATCCATAGGTTTTAAGGTACTTACTAGTCAGGTACATTCTTAGGCGTTTAATATGGGGTGTTGAGTCGATTTCGTTGAGCAAGGTGTAGCTCTTGTCTATTCCATATTTGGCTTAAGGAACTTTATCTGTGCTCATTTCAATCTCTGGTTTTAGGCAGCACCCCAACTCACCTTTCCCCTTAGCATGCATAAGTTGGTTTTCTAAATTTGAGACCCTGTTCTATTTTGTATTTCAGTTCCTGTGTAGCCAAGTTTACATTCCGTGTATTAGTGATATCTTATGATGTTTCTTTTTCTGTGTGACTTACTTCAGTTAGAATCATCATACCTGAATCCACTCATTATGCTGCTATGGGCCTGATGACATAGATTTCATTGCTGAGTGATATTGCATTGTACGTAAGTACCACAACTTCTTTATCCATTATTCACTTTCTGCGATATTGAACTTGTACCGTAAACGAGGTTCTTGTAAACAGAGCCGTCCCAAACTTTGGGGTGGCTGTGTCTTTTTGATTTTAATTTCCCTAAGCTATGGACCATAAGTGGAAGTGCCCTAGGCTCTGTTGCTTTGTTTTTTAGATGTTTCAGGAAACAACATACACTTCTCCCAAGTGGCTGTTGGCAATTTACATCCCGCCCATCAGCATAACAAGGCTCCCAGTTCTCCATGGCCTGTCCTACCTTTCTGGATTTTACACTTTTTTCAGAAGGCCCTTTTGACCGGGGGAAGTGAGACTTCATTGTAGTGCAGATTTCCTTTGCAAGCTTGCTTGGTTGGCCAAAAAGGGCGTATGCATTTTTTCCTGAATATATTCAGGAAAAAACGCATATGCCCTTTTTGGCCAAGTGCATCATTGTCGACATTCTGCCTATTTTCCTATGTTTAAAATGCAATTCCAGTCTACCTCCTATAATCGGTTTCCTGCAGTTCTGCCCTGCTTTCAAGTCCTCTTGGCAGCCTTACTTCAGTATATTTTTGGACAATTGCTGTCATTTATAACTCTGCAGGTTTGTGAATTACAGTGCTCCTGAGCTCCTTTCTTCAACTCGCTTTCTTGTGACCTGGCCGCTACTCCGCAGGATGGCTTCAGGCCCTAATCTGGTTCCGGCACGGCACACTGAGCCTTTGGTTAATTCCTCTTCCTGGTGGGAAATGAGAGTTAAATTTGCCCGTCCAGACACCTCCAGCTAGTCTCTCATTGGTTCTCCCTATTCCTGTTCCTCTTCCACAGAAATTGCAAACTGGGCCAAACAGTAGGTTAAAGGCACTGACTCTCCAAGTGGGGAGAGTGTTAGTAAAGCGTCTGGAATGTTGCACCCGAGTACCAGGGGTCGAAAACTGAGACATATTTGAACACGTCTCCTGATCACACGGTGGATCATACTCTGGGTTCCACATGCATGTTTTCGCTGAAGGAAGAATCCCTTAAACCTGGAGAGTTGAGACCCGTGGAATGGGTACATTGCAATATGACTTCAAAGGGTCTTCATTTGCTCACCGAACCTCTCCAATCCTGTCACTGCTGCGTTTATGCCCCCGTACACACGATTGATTCTCTTTCAGAGACATAGCAATCCATAGGTTTTAAGATACTTACTAGTCAGGTACATTCTTAGGCGTTTAATATGGGGTGTTGAGTCCATTTCGTTGAGCAAGGAGTAGCTCTTGTCTATTCCATATTTGGCTTAAGGAACTTTATCTGTGTTCATTTCAATCTCTGGTTTTAGGCAGCACCCCAACTCACCTTTCCCCTTAGCAAGCATAAGTTGGTTTTCTAAATTTGAGACCCTGTTCTGTTTTGTAATTCAGTTCCTGTGTAGCCAAGTTTACATTCCGTGTATTAGTGATATCTTATGATGTTTCTTTTTCTGTGTGACTTATTTCAGTTAGAATCATCATACCTGAATCCACTCATTATGCTGCTACGGGCCTGATGACATAGATTTCATTGCTGAGTGATATTGCATTGTATGTAAGTACCACAACTTCTTTTTCCATTATTGACTTTCTGCAATATTGAACTTGTACCATAAACGAGGTTCTTGTAAACAGAGCCGTCCCAAACTTTGGGGTGGCTGTGTCTTTTTTATTTTAATTTCCCTAAGCTATAGGACCATAAGTGGAAGTGCCCTAGGCTCTGTTGCTTTGTTTTTTAGATGTTTCAGGAAACACCATACACTTCTCCCGAGTGGCTGTTGACAATTTACATCCCGCCCATCAGCATAACAAGGCTCCCAGTTCTCCATGGCCTGTCCTGCCTTTCTGGATTTTACACTTTTTTTAGATGGCCCTTTTGACTGGGGGGAAGTGAGACTTCATTGTAGTGCAGATTTCCTTTGCAAGTTTGCTTGGTTGGACAAAAAGGGCATATGCGTTTTTTCCTGAATATATTCAGGAAAAAACGCATATGCCCATTTTGGCCAAGTGCATCATTGTGGACGTTCTGCCTCTTCTCCTATGCTTTCAATGCAATTCCAGTCTACCTCCTGAAATCGGTTTCCTGCAATTCTGCCCCGCTTTCAAGTCCTCTTGGCAGCCTTACTTCAGTATATTTTTGGACGATAGCTGTCATTTATAACTCTGCAGTTTGGTGAATTACACTGCCCCTGAGCTCCTTTCTTCAACTTGCTTTCTTTTGAGCTGGCCGCAACACCGCAGGATGGCTTCAGGCCCTAATCTGGTTCCGGCACGGCACGCTGAGCCTTTGGTTAATTCCTCTTACTGGTGGGAAATGAGAGTTAAATTTGCCCGTCCAGACACCTCCAGCTAGTCTCTCATTGGTTCTCCCTATTCCTGTTAATCTTCCACAGAAATTGCAAACTGGGCCAAACAGGAGGTTAAAGGCACTGACTCTCCAAGTCGGGAGAGTGTTAGTAAAGCGTCTGGAATGTTGCACCCGAGTACCAGGGGTCGAAAACTGAGACATATTTGAACACGTCTCCCGATCACACGGTTGATCATACTCTGGGTTCCACATGCATGTTTTAGCTGAAGGAAGAATCCCTTAAACCTGGAGAGTTGAGACCCGTGGAATGGGTACCATACAATATGACTTCAAAGGGTCTTCATTTGCTCACCGAACCTCTCCAAACCTATCACTGCTGCGTTTATGCCCCTGTACACACGTTTGATTCTCTTTCGGAGACATAGCAATCCATAGGTTTTAAGGTACTTACTAGTCAGGTACATTCTTAGGCGTTTAATATGGGGTGTTGAGTCGATTTTGTTGAGCAAGGTGTAGCTCTTGTCTATTCCATATTTGGCTTAAGGAACTTTATCTGTGCTCATTTCAATCTCTGGTTTTAGGCAGCACCCCAACTCACCTTTCCCCTTAGCATGCATAAGTTGGTTTTCTAAATTTGAGACCCTGTTCTATTTTGTATTTCAGTTCCTGTGTAGCCAAGTTTACATTCCGTGTATTAGTGATATCTTATGATGTTTCTTTTTCTGTGTGACTTACTTCAGTTAGAATCATCATACCTGAATCCACTCATTATGCTGCTATGGGCCTGATGACATAGATTTCATTGCTGAGTGATATTGCATTGTACGTAAGTACCACAACTTCTTTATCCATTATTCACTTTCTGCGATATTGAACTTGTACCGTAAACGAGGTTCTTGTAAACAGAGCCGTCCCAAACTTTGGGGTGGCTGTGTCTTTTTGATTTTAATTTCCCTAAGCTATGGACCATAAGTGGAAGTGCCCTAGGCTCTGTTGCTTTGTTTTTTAGATGTTTCAGGAAACAACATACACTTCTCCCAAGTGGCTGTTGGCAATTTACATCCCGCCCATCAGCATAACAAGGCTCCCAGTTCTCCATGGCCTGTCCTACCTTTCTGGATTTTACACTTTTTTCAGAAGGCCCTTTTGACCGGGGGAAGTGAGACTTCATTGTAGTGCAGATTTCCTTTGCAAGCTTGCTTGGTTGGCCAAAAAGGGCGTATGCATTTTTTCCTGAATATATTCAGGAAAAAACGCATATGCCCTTTTTGGCCAAGTGCATCATTGTCGACATTCTGCCTATTTTCCTATGTTTAAAATGCAATTCCAGTCTACCTCCTATAATCGGTTTCCTGCAGTTCTGCCCTGCTTTCAAGTCCTCTTGGCAGCCTTACTTCAGTATATTTTTGGACAATTGCTGTCATTTATAACTCTGCAGGTTTGTGAATTACAGTGCTCCTGAGCTCCTTTCTTCAACTCGCTTTCTTGTGACCTGGCCGCTACTCCGCAGGATGGCTTCAGGCCCTAATCTGGTTCCGGCACGGCACACTGAGCCTTTGGTTAATTCCTCTTCCTGGTGGGAAATGAGAGTTAAATTTGCCCGTCCAGACACCTCCAGCTAGTCTCTCATTGGTTCTCCCTATTCCTGTTCCTCTTCCACAGAAATTGCAAACTGGGCCAAACAGTAGGTTAAAGGCACTGACTCTCCAAGTGGGGAGAGTGTTAGTAAAGCGTCTGGAATGTTGCACCCGAGTACCAGGGGTCGAAAACTGAGACATATTTGAACACGTCTCCTGATCACACGGTGGATCATACTCTGGGTTCCACATGCATGTTTTCGCTGAAGGAAGAATCCCTTAAACCTGGAGAGTTGAGACCCGTGGAATGGGTACATTGCAATATGACTTCAAAGGGTCTTCATTTGCTCACCGAACCTCTCCAATCCTGTCACTGCTGCGTTTATGCCCCCGTACACACGATTGATTCTCTTTCAGAGACATAGCAATCCATAGGTTTTAAGATACTTACTAGTCAGGTACATTCTTAGGCGTTTAATATGGGGTGTTGAGTCCATTTCGTTGAGCAAGGAGTAGCTCTTGTCTATTCCATATTTGGCTTAAGGAACTTTATCTGTGTTCATTTCAATCTCTGGTTTTAGGCAGCACCCCAACTCACCTTTCCCCTTAGCAAGCATAAGTTGGTTTTCTAAATTTGAGACCCTGTTCTGTTTTGTAATTCAGTTCCTGTGTAGCCAAGTTTACATTCCGTGTATTAGTGATATCTTATGATGTTTCTTTTTCTGTGTGACTTATTTCAGTTAGAATCATCATACCTGAATCCACTCATTATGCTGCTACGGGCCTGATGACATAGATTTCATTGCTGAGTGATATTGCATTGTATGTAAGTACCACAACTTCTTTTTCCATTATTGACTTTCTGCAATATTGAACTTGTACCATAAACGAGGTTCTTGTAAACAGAGCCGTCCCAAACTTTGGGGTGGCTGTGTCTTTTTTATTTTAATTTCCCTAAGCTATAGGACCATAAGTGGAAGTGCCCTAGGCTCTGTTGCTTTGTTTTTTAGATGTTTCAGGAAACACCATACACTTCTCCCGAGTGGCTGTTGACAATTTACATCCCGCCCATCAGCATAACAAGGCTCCCAGTTCTCCATGGCCTGTCCTGCCTTTCTGGATTTTACACTTTTTTTAGATGGCCCTTTTGACTGGGGGGAAGTGAGACTTCATTGTAGTGCAGATTTCCTTTGCAAGTTTGCTTGGTTGGACAAAAAGGGCATATGCGTTTTTTCCTGAATATATTCAGGAAAAAACGCATATGCCCATTTTGGCCAAGTGCATCATTGTGGACGTTCTGCCTCTTCTCCTATGCTTTCAATGCAATTCCAGTCTACCTCCTGAAATCGGTTTCCTGCAATTCTGCCCCGCTTTCAAGTCCTCTTGGCAGCCTTACTTCAGTATATTTTTGGACGATAGCTGTCATTTATAACTCTGCAGTTTGGTGAATTACACTGCCCCTGAGCTCCTTTCTTCAACTTGCTTTCTTTTGAGCTGGCCGCAACACCGCAGGATGGCTTCAGGCCCTAATCTGGTTCCGGCACGGCACGCTGAGCCTTTGGTTAATTCCTCTTACTGGTGGGAAATGAGAGTTAAATTTGCCCGTCCAGACACCTCCAGCTAGTCTCTCATTGGTTCTCCCTATTCCTGTTAATCTTCCACAGAAATTGCAAACTGGGCCAAACAGGAGGTTAAAGGCACTGACTCTCCAAGTCGGGAGAGTGTTAGTAAAGCGTCTGGAATGTTGCACCCGAGTACCAGGGGTCGAAAACTGAGACATATTTGAACACGTCTCCCGATCACACGGTTGATCATACTCTGGGTTCCACATGCATGTTTTAGCTGAAGGAAGAATCCCTTAAACCTGGAGAGTTGAGACCCGTGGAATGGGTACCATGCAATATGACTTCAAAGGGTCTTCATTTGCTCACCGAACCTCTCCAAACCTATCACTGCTGCGTTTATGCCCCTGTACACACGTTTGATTCTCTTTCGGAGACATAGCAATCCATAGGTTTTAAGGTACTTACTAGTCAGGTACATTCTTAGGCGTTTAATATGGGGTGTTGAGTCGATTTCGTTGAGCAAGGTGTAGCTCTTGTCTATTCCATATTTGGCTTAAGGAACTTTATCTGTGCTCATTTCAATCTCTGGTTTTAGGCAGCACCCCAACTCACCTTTCCCCTTAGCAAGCATAAGTTGGTTTTCTAAATTTGAGACCCTGTTCTGTTTTGTAATTCAGTTCCTGTGTAGCCAAGTTTACATTCCGTGTATTAGTGATATCTTATGATGTTTCTTTTTCTGTGTGACTTATTTCAGTTAGAATCATCATACCTGAATCCACTCATTATGCTGCTATGGGCCTGATGACATAGATTTCATTGCTGAGTGATATTGCATTGTACGTAAGTACCACAACTTCTTTATCCATTACTCACTTTCTGCGATATTGAACTTGTACCGTAAACGAGGTTCTTGTAAACAGAGCCGTCCCAAACTTTGGGGTGGCTGTGTCTTTTTGATTTTAATTTCTCTAAGCTATAGGACCATAAGTGGAAGTGCCCTAGGCTCTGTTGCTTTGTTTTTTTGATGTTTCAGGAAACACCATACACTTCTCCCGAGTGGCTGTTGGCAATTTATATCCCGCCCATCAGCATAACAAGGCTCCCAGTTCTCCATGGCCTGTCCTGCCTTATGGATTTTACACTTTTTTCAGATGTCCCTTTTGACCGGGGGGAAGTGAGACTTCATTGTAGTGCAGATTTCCTTTGCAAGCTTGCTTGGTTGGCCAAAAAGGGCGTATGCGTTTTTTCCTGAATATATTCAGGAAAAAACGCATATGCCCATTTTGGCCAAGTGCATCATTGTGGACGTTCTGCCTCTTCTCCTATGCTTTCAATGCAATTCCAGTCTACCTCCTGAAATCGGTTTCCTGCAATTCTGCCCCGCTTTCAAGTCCTCTTGGCAGCCTTACTTCAGTATATTTTTGGACGATAGCTGTCATTTATAACTCTGCAAGTTTGTGAATTACAGTGCCCCTGAGCTCCTTTCTTCAACTCGCTTTCTTGTGAGCTGGCCGCAACACCGCAGGATTGCTTCAGGCCCTAATCTGGTTCCGGCACGGCACACTGAGACTTTGGTTAATTCCTCTTCCTGGTGGGAAATGAGAGTTAAATGTGCCCGTCCAGACACCTCCAGCTAGTCTCTCATTGGTTCTCCCTATTCCTGTTCATCTTCCGCAGAAATTGCAAACTGGGCCAAACAGGAGGTTAAAGGCACTGGAATGTTGCACCCGAGTACCAGGGGACGAGAACTGAGACATATTTGAACACGTCTCCCGATCACACAGTTGATCATACTCTGGGTTCCACATGCATGTTTTAGCTGAAGGAAGAATCCCTTAAACCTGGAGAGTTGAGACCCGTGGAATGGGTACCATGCAATATGACTTCAAAGGGTCTTCATTTGCTCACTGAACCTCTCCAATCCTATCACTGCTGCGTTTATGCCCCTGTACACATGCTTGATTCTCTTTCGGAGACATAGCAATCCATAGGTTTTAAGATACTTACTAGTCAGGTACATTCTTAGGCATTTAATATGAGGTGTTGAGTCCATTTCGTTGAGCAAGGTGTAGCTCTTGTCTATTCCATATTTGGCTTAAGGAACTTTATCTGTGCTCATTTCAATCTCTGGTTTTAGGCAGCACCCCAACTCACCTTTCCCCTTAGCATGCATAAGTTGGTTTTCTAAATTTGAGACCCTGTTCTATTTTGTAATTCAGTTCCTGTGTAGCCAAGTTTACATTCCGTGTATTAGTGATATCTTATGATGTTTCTTTTTCTGTGTGACTTATTTCAGTTAGAATCATCATACCTGAATCCACTCATTATGCTGCTATGGGCCTGATGACATAGATTTCATTGCTGAGTGATATTGCATTGTACGTAAGTACCACAACTTCTTTATCCATTATTCACTTTCTGTGATATTGAACTTGTACCGTAAACGAGGTTCTTGTAAACAGAGCCGTCCCAAAATTTGGGGTGGCTGTGTCTTTTTGATTTTAATTTCCCTAAGCTATGGACCATAAGTGGAAGTGCCCTAGGCTCTGTTGCTTTGTTTTTTAGATGTTTCAGGAAACACCATACACTTCTCCCAAGTGGCTGTTGGCAATTTACATCCCGCCCATCAGCATAACAAGGCTCCCAGTTCTCCATGGCCTGTCCTGCCTTTCTGGATTTTACACTTTTTTCAGAAGGCCCTTTTGACCGGGGGAAGTGAGACTTCATTGTAGTGCAGATTTCCTTTGCAAGCTTGCTTGGTTGGCCAAAAAGGGCGTATGCGTTTTTTCCTGAATATATTCAGGAAAAAACGCATACGCCCTTTTTGGCCAAGTGCATCATTGTGGACGTTCTGCCTCTTTTCCTATGCTTTAAATGCAATTCCAGTCTACCTCCTGAAATCGGTTTCCTGCAATTCTGCCCCGCTTTCAAGTCCTCTTGGCAGCCTTACTTCAGTATATTTTTGGACGATTGCTGTCATTTATAACTCTGCAGGTTTGTGAATTACAGTGCCCCTGAGCTCCTTTCTTCAACTCGCTTTCTTGTGAGCTGGCCGCAACACCGCTGGATTGCTTCAGGCCCTAATCTGGTTCCGGCACGGCACGCTGAGCCTTTGGTTAATTCCTCTTCCTGGTGGGAAATGAAAGTTAAATTTGCCCGTCCAGACACTTCCAGCTAGTCTCTCATTGGTTCTCCCTATTCCTGTTCATCTTCCACAGAAATTGCAAACTGGGCCAAACAGGAGGTTAAAGGCACTGACTCTCCAAGTCGGGAGAGTGTTAGTAAAGCGTCTGGAATGTTGCACCCGAGTACCAGGGGTCGAAAACTGAGACATATTTGAACACGTCTCCCGATCACACGGTTGATCATACTCTGGGTTCCACATGCATGTTTTAGCTGAAGGAAGAATCCCTTAAACCTGGAGAGTTGAGACCCGTGGAATGGGTACCATGCAATATGACTTCAAAGGGTCTTCATTTGCTCACCGAACCTCTCCAATCCTATCACTGCTGCATTTATGCCCCTGTACACATGCTTGATTCTCTTTCGGAGACATAGCAATCCATAGGTTTTAAGATACTTACTAGTCAGGTACATTCTTAGGCGTTTAATATGGGTTGTTGAGTCCATTTTGTTGAGCAAGGAGTAGCTCTTGTCTATTCCATATTTGGCTTAAGGAAATTTATCTGTGCTCATTTCAATCTCTGGTTTTAGGCAGCACCCCAACTCACCTTTCCCCTTAAGCAAGCATAAGTTGGTTTTCTAAATTTGAGACCCTGTTCTGTTTTGTAATTCAGTTCCTGTGTAGCCAAGTTTACATTCCGTGTATTAGTGATATCTTATGATGTTTCTTTTTCTGTGTGACTTATTTCAGTTAGAATCATCATACCTGAATCCACTCATTATGCTGCTATGGGCCTGATGACATAGATTTCATTGCTGAGTGTTATTGCATTGTAGGTAAGTACCACAACTTCTTTATCCATTATTCACTTTCTGCGATATTGAACTTGTACCGTAAACGAGGTTCTTGTAAACAGAGCCGTCCCAAACTTTGGGCTGGCTGTGTCTTTTTGATTTTAATTTCCCTAATCTATAGGACCATAAGTGGAAGTGCCCTAGGCTCTGTTGCTTTGTTTTTTAGATGTTTCAGGAAACACCATACACTTCTCCCAAGTGGCTGTTGGCAATTTACATCCCGCCCATCAGCATAACAAGGCTCCCAGTTCTCCATGGCCTGTCCTGTCTTTCTGGATTTTACACTTTTTTCAGAAGGCCCTTTTGACCGGGGGGAAGTGAGACTTCATTGTAGTGCAGATTTCCTTTGCAAGCTTGCTTGGTTGGCCAAAAAGGGCGTATGCGTTTTTTCTTGAATATATTCAGGAAAAAACGCATACGCCCTTTTTGGCCAAGTGCATCATTGTCGACGTTCTGCCTCTTTTCCTATGCTTTAACTGCAATTCCAGTCTACCTCCTGAAATCGGTTTCCTGCAACTCTGCCCCGCTTTCAAGTCCTCTTGGCAGCCTTACTTCAGTATATTTTTGGACGATTGCTGTCATTTATAACTCTGCAGGTTTGTGAATTACAGTGCCCCTGAGCTCCTTTCTTCAACTCGCTTTCTTGTGAGCTGGCCACAACACCACAGGATTGCTTCAGGCCCTAATCTTGTTCCGGCACGGCACGCTGAGCCTTTGGTTAATTCCTCTTCCTGGTGGGAAATGAGAGTTAAATTTGCCCGTCCAGACACTTCCAGCTAGTCTCTCATTGGTTCTCCCTATTCCTGTTCATCTTACACAGAAATTGCAAACTGGGCCAAACAAGAGGTTAGAGGCACTGACTCTCCAAGTCGGGAGAGTGTTAGTAAAGCGTCTGGAATGTTGCACCCGAGTACCAGGGGTCGAAAACTGAGACATATTTGAACACGTCTCCCGATCACACGGTTGATCATACTCTGGGTTCCACATGCATGTTTTAGCTGAAGGAAGAATCCCTTAAACCTGGAGAGTTGAGACCCTTGGAATGGGTACCATGCAATATGACTTCAAAGGGTCTTCATTTGCTCACCGAACCTCTCCAATCCTATCACTGCTGCGTTTATGCCCCTGTACACACGCTTGATTCTCTTTCAGAGACATAGCAATCCATAGGTTTTAAGATACTTACTAGTCAGGTACATTCTTAGGCGTTTAATATGGGTTGTTGAGTCGATTTCGTTGAGCAAGGAGTAGCTCTTGTCTATTCCATATTTGGCTTAAGGAACTTTATCTGTGCTCATTTCAATCTCTGGTTTTAGGCAGCACCCCAACTCACCTTTCCCCTTAAGCAAGCATAAGTTGGTTTTCTAAATTTGAGACCCTGTTCTGTTTTGTAATTCAGTTCCTGTGTAGCTAAGTTTACATTCCGTGTATTAGTGATATCTTATGATGTTTCTTTTTCTGTGTGACTTATTTCAGTTAGAATCATCATACCTGAATCCACTCATTATGCTGCTATGGGCCTGATGACATAGATTTCATTGCTGAGTGTTATTGCATTGTACGTAAGTACCACAACTTCTTTATCCATTATTCACTTTCTGCGATATTGAACTTGTACCGAAAACGAGGTTCTTGTAAACAGAGCCGTCCCAAACTTTGGGGTGGCTGTGTCTTTTTGATTTTAATTTCCCTAATCTATAGGACCATAAGTGGAAGTGCCCTAGGCTCTGTTGCTTTGTTTTTTAGATGTTTCAGGAAACACCATACACTTCTCACAAGTGGCTGTAGGCAATTTACATCCCGCCCATCAGCATAACAAGGCTCCCAGTTCTCAATGGCCTGTCCTGCCTTTCTGGATTTTACACTTTTTTCAGAAGGCCCTTTTGACCGGGGGGAAGTGAGACTTCATTGTAGTGCAGATTTCCTTTGCAAGCGTGCTTGGTTGGCCAAAAAGGGCGTATGCGTTTTTTCTTGAATATATTCAGGAATAAACGCATACGCCCTTTTTGGCCAAGTGCATCATTGTCGACGTTCTGCCTCTTTTCCTATGCTTTAACTGCAATTCCAGTCTACCTCCTGAAATCGGTTTTCTGCAATTCTGCCCCGCTTTCAAGTCCTCTTGGCAGCCTTACTTCAGTATATTTTTGGACGATTGCTGTCATTTATAACTCTGCAGGTTTGTGAATTACAGTGCCCCTGAGCTCCTTTCTTCAACTCGCTTTCTTGTGAGCTGGCCACAACACCACAGGATTGCTTCAGGCCCTAATCTGGTTCCGGCACGGCACGCTGAGCCTTTGGTTAATTCCTCTTCCTGGTGGGAAATGAGAGTTAAATTTGCCCGTCCAGACACTTCCAGCTAGTCTCTCATTGGTTCTCCCTATTCCTGTTCATCTTACACAGAAATTGCAAACTGGGCCAAACAAGAGGTTAAAGGCACTGACTCTCCAAGTCGGGAGAGTGTTAGTAAAGCGTCTGGAATGTTGCACCTGAGTACCAGGGGTCGAAAACTGAGACATATTTGAACACGTCTCCCGATCACATGGTTGATCATACTCTGGGTTCCACATGCATGTTTTAGCTGAAGGAAGAATCCCTTAAACCTGGAGAGTTGAGACCCGTGGAATGGTTACCATGCAATATGACTTCAAAGGGTCTTCATTTGCTCACTGAACTTCTCCAATCCTATCAGTGCTGCGTTTATGCCCCTGTACACACGCTTGATTCTCTTTCAGAGACATAGCAATCCATAGGTTTTAAGATACTTACTAGTCAGGTACATTCTTAGGCATTTAATATGAGGTGTTGAGTCCATTTCGTTGAGCAAGGTGTAGCTCTTGTGTATTACATATTTGGCTTAAGGAACTTTATCTGTGCTCATTTCAATCTCTGGTTTTAGGCAGCACCCCAACTCACCTTTCCCCTTAGCAAGCATAAGTTGGTTTTCTAAATTTGAGACCCTGTTCTGTTTTGTATTTCAGTTCCTGTGTAGCCAAGTTTACATTCCGTGTATTAGTGATATCTTATGATGTTTCTTTTTCTGTGTGACTTATTTCAGTTAGAATCATCATACCAGAATCCACTCATTATGCTGCTACGGGTCTGATGACATAGATTTCATTGCTGAGTGATATTGCATTGTACGTAAGTACCACAACTTCTTTATCCATTACTCACTTTCTGCGATATTGAACTTGTACCGTAAACGAGGTTCTTGTAAACAGAGCCGTCCCAAACTTTGGGGTGGCTGTGTCTTTTTGATTTTAATTTCCCTAAGCTATAGGACCATAAGCGGAAGTGCCCTAGGCTCTGTTGCTTTGTTGTTTTGATGTTTCAGGAAACACCATACACTTCTCCCGAGTGGCTGTTGGCAATTTATGTCCCGCCCATCAGCATAACAAGGCTCCCAGTTCTCCATGGCCTGTCCTGCCTTCTGGATTTTACACTTTTTTCAGATGGCCCTTTTGACCGGGGGGAAGTGAGACTTCATTGTAGTGCAGATTTCCTTTGCAAGCTTGCTTGGTTGGCCAAAAATGGCGTATGCGGTTTTTCCTGAATATATTCAGGAAAAAACGCATACGCCCTTTTTGGCCAAGTGCATCATTGTGGACGTTCTGCCTCTTTTCCTATGCTTTAACTGCAATTCCAGTCTACCTCCTGAAATCGGTTTCCTGCAATTCTGCCCCGCTTTCAAGTCCTCTTGGCAGCCTTACTTCAGTATATTTTTGGACGATAGCTGTCATTTATAACTCTGCAGGTTTGTGAATTACAGTGCCCCTGAGCTCCTTTCTTCAACTCGTTTCTTTTGAGCTGGCCGCAACACCGCAGGACTGCTTCAGGCCCTAATCTGGTTCCGGCACGGCACGCTGAGCCTTTGGTTAATTCCTCTTCCTGGTGGGAAATGAGAGTTAAATTTGCCCGTCCAGACACCTCCAGCTAGTCTCTCATTGGTTCTCCCTATTCCTGTTCATCTTCCGCAGAAATTGCAAACTGGGCCAAACAGGAGGTTAAAGGCACTGGAATGTTGCACCCGAGTACCAGGGGACGAGAACTGAGACATATTTTAACACGTCTCCCGATCACACGGTTGATCATACTCTGGGTTCCACATGCATGTTTTAGCTGAAGGAAGAATCCCTTAAACCTGGAGAGTTGAGACCCATGGAATGGGTACCATGCAATATGACTTCAAAGGGTCTTCATTTGCTCACTGAACCTCTCCAATCCTATCACTGCTGCGTTTATGCCCCTGAACACATGCTTGATTCTCTTTCGGAGACATAGCAATCCATAGGTTTTAAGATACTTACTAGTCAGGTACATTCTTAGGCATTTAATATGAGGTGTTGAGTCCATTTCGTTGAGCAAGGTGTAGCTCTTGTCTATTCCATATTTGGCTTAAGGAACTTTATCTGTGCTCATTTCAGTCTCTGGTTTTAGGCAGCACGCCAACTCACCTTTCCCCTTAGCAAGCATAAGTTGGTTTTCTAAATTTGAGACCCTGTTCTATTTTGTAATTCAGTTCCTGTGTAGCCAAGTTTACATTCCGTGTATTAGTGATATCTTATGATGTTTCTTTTTCTGTGTGACTTATTTCAGTTAGAATCATCATAGCTGAATCCACTCATTATGCTGCTACGGGCCTGATGATATAGATTTCATTGCTGAGTGATATTGCATTGTACGTAAATACCACAACTTCTTTATCCATTACTCACTTTCTGCGATATTGAACTTGTACCGTAAACGAGGTTCTTGTAAACAGAGCCGTCCCAAACTTTGGGGTGGCTGTGTCTTTTTGATTTTAATTTCCCTAAGCTATAGGACCATAAGTGGAAGTGCCCTAGGCTCTGTTGCTTTGTTTTTTAGATGTTTCAGGAAACACCATACACTTCTCCCGAGTGGGTGTTGGCAATTTACATCCCGCCCATCAGCATAACAAGGCTCCCAGTTCTCCATGGCCTGTCCTGCCTTCTGGATTTTACACTTTTTTCAGATGGCCCTTTTGACCGGGGGGAAGTGAGACTTCATTGTAGTGCAGATTTCCTTTGCAAGCTTGCTTGGTTGGCCAAAAAGGGCGTATGCGTTTTTTCCTGAATATATTCAGGAAAAAACGCATACGCCCTTTTTGGCCAAGTGCATCATTGTGGTCGTTCTGCCTCTTTTCCTATTCTTTAAATGCAATTCCAGTCTACCTCCTGAAATCGGTTTCGTGCAATTCTGCCCCGCTTTCAAGTCCTCTTGGCAGCCTTACTTCAGTATATTTTTGGACGATAGCTGTCATTTATAACTCTGCAGGTTTGTGAATTACAGTGGCCCTGAGCTCCTTTCTTCAACTCGCTTTCTTGTGAGCTGGCCGCAACACCGCAGAATTGCTTCAGGCCCTAATCTGGTTCCGGCACGGCACGCTGAGCCTTTGGTTAATTCCTCTTCCTGGTGGGAAATGAGAGTTAAATTTGCCCGTCCAGACACCTCCAGCTAGTCTCTCATTGGTTCTCCCTATTCCTGTTAATCTTCACACAGATATTGCAAACTGGGCCAAACAGGAGTTTAAAGGCACTGACTCTCCAAGTCGGGAGATTGTTAGTAAAGCGTCTGAAATGTTGCACCCGAGTACCAGGGGACGAGAACTGAGACATATTTGAACACGTCTCCCGATCACTCGGTTGATCATACTCTGGGTTCCACATGCATGTTTTAGCTGAAGGAAGAATCCCTTAAACCTGGAGAGCTGAGACCCGTGGAATGGGTACCATGCAATATGACTTCAAAGGGTCTTCATTTGCTCACTGAACCTCTCCAATCCTATCACTGCTGCGTTTATGCCCCTGTACACATGCTTGATTCTCTTTCAGAGACATAGCAATCCATAGGTTTTAAGATAATTACTAGTCAGGTACATTCTTAGGCATTTAATATGAGGTGTTGAGTCCATTTCGTTGAGCAAGGTGTAGCTCTTGTCTATTCCATATTTGGCTTAAGGAACTTTATCTGTGCTCATTTCAATCTCTGGTTTTAGGCAGCACCCCAACTCACCTTTCCCCTTAGCAAGCATATGTTGGTTTTCTAAATTTGAGACCCTGTTCTGTTTTGTAATTCAGTTCCTGTGTAGCCAAGTTTACATTCCGTGTATTAGTGATATCTTATGATGTTTCTTTTTCTGTGTGACTTATTTCAGTTAGAATCATCATACCTGAATCCACTCATTATGCTGCTACGGGCCTGATGACATAGATTTCATTGCTGAGTGATATTGCATTGTACGTAAGTACCACAACTTCTTTATCCATGACTCACTTTCTGCGATATTGAACTTGTACCGTAAACGAGGTTCTTGTAAACAGAGCCGTCCCAAACTTTGGGGTGGCTGTGTCTTTTTGATTTTAATTTCTCTAAGCTATAGGACCATAAGTGGAAGTGCCCTAGGCTCTGTTGCTTTGTTTTTTTGATGTTTCAGGAAACACCATACACTTCTCCCGAGTGGCTGTTGGCAATTTATATCCCGCCCATCAGCATAACAAGGCTCCCAGTTCTCCATGGCCTGTCCTGCCTTCTGGATTTTACACTTTTTTCAGATGGCCCTTTTGACCGGGGGGACGTGAGACTTCATTGTAGTGCAGATTTCCTTTGCAAGCTTGCTTGGTTGGCCAAAAAGTGCGTATGCGTTTTTTCCTGAATATATTCAGGAAAAAACGCATACGCCCTTTTTGGCCAAGTGCATCATTGTGGACGTTCTGCCTCTTTTCCTATGCTTTAACTGCAATTCAAGTCTACCTCCTGAAATCGGTTTCCTGCAATTCTGCCCCTCTTTCAAGTCCTCTTGGTAGCCTTACTTCAGTATATTTTTGGACGATAGCTGTCATTTATAACTCTGCAGGATTGTGAATTACAGTGCCCCTGAGCTCCTTTCTTCAACTCGCTTTCTTGTGAGCTGGCCGCAACACCGCAGGATTGCTTCAGGCCCTAATCTGGTTCCGGCACGGCACGCTGAGCCTTTGGTTAATTCCTCTTCCTGGTGGAAAATGAAAGTTAAATTTGCCCGTCCAGACACCTTCAGCTAGTCTCTCATTGGTTCTCCCTATTCCTGTTCATCTTCCGCAGAAATTGCAAACTGGGCCAAACAGGAGTTTAAAGGCACTGACTTTCCAAGTCGGGAGAGTGTTAGTAAAGCTTCTGGAATGTTGCACCCGAGTACCAGGGGATGAGAACTGAGACATATTTGAACACGTCTCCCGATCACTCGGTTGATCATACTCTGGGTTCCACATGCATGTTTTAGCTGAAGGAAGAATCCCTTAAACCTGGAGAGTTGAGACCCGTGGAATGGGTACCATGCAATATGACTTCAAAGGGTCTTCATTTGCTCACCGAACCTCTCCAATCCTATCACTGCTGCGTTTATGCCCCTGTACACACGCTTGATTCTCTTTCGGAGACATAGCAATCCATAGGTTTTAAGATACTTACTAGTCAGGTACATTCTTAGGCGTTTAATATGGGGTGTTGAGTCCATTTCGTTGAGCAAGGAGTAGCTCTTGTCTATTCCATATTTGGCTTAAGGAACTTTATCTGTGCTCATTTCAATCTCTGGTTTTAGGCAGCTCCCCAACTCACCTTTCCCCTTAAGCAAGCATAAGTTGGTTTTCTAAATTAGAGACCCTGTTCTGTTTTGTAATTCAGTTCCTGTGTAGCCAAGTTTACATTCCGTGTATTAGTGATATCTTATGATGTTTCTTTTTCTGTGTGACTTATTTCAGTTAGAATCATCATACCTGAATCCACTCATTATGCTGCTACGGGCCTGATGACATAGATTTCATTGCTGAGGGTTATTGCATTGTACGTAAGTACCACAACTTCTTTATACATTACTCACATTGTGCGATATTGACCTTGTACCATAAACGAGGTTCTTGTAAACAGAGCCGTCAAAAACTTTGGGGTGGCTGTGTCATTTTGATTTTAATTTCCCTAATCTATAGGACCATAAGTGGAAGTGCCCTAGGCTCTGTTGCTTTGGTTTTTAGATGTTTCAGGAAACACCATACACTTCTCCGGAGTGTCTGTTGGCAATTTACATCCCGCCCATCAGCATAACAAAGCTCCCAGTTCTCCATGGCCTGTCCTGCCTTTCTGGATTTTACACTTTTTTCAGATGGCCCTTTTGACCGGGGGGAAGTGAGACTTCATTGTATTGCAGATTTCCTTTGCAAGCTTGCTTGGTTGGCCAAAAAGGGCGTATGCGTTTTTTCCTGAATATATTCAGGAAAAAATGCATACGCCCTTTTTGGCCAAGTGCATCATTGTGGACGTTCTGCCTCTTTTCCTATGCTTTAACTGCAATTCCAGTCTACCTCCTGAAATCGGTTTCCTGCAATTCTGCCCCTCTTTCAAGTCCTCTTGGCAGTCTTACTTCAGTATATTTTTGGACGATAGCTGTCATTTATAACTCTGCAGGTTTGTGAATTACAATGCCCCTGAGCTCCTTTCTTCAACTCGCCTTCTTGTGAGCTGGCCGCAACACCACAGGACTGCTTCAGGCCCTAATCTGGTTCCGGCACGGCACGCTGAGCCTTTGGTTAATTCCTCTTCCTGGTGGGAAATGAGAATTAAATTTGCCCGTCCAGACACCTCCAGCTAGTCTCTCATTGGTTCTCCCTATTCCTGTTAATCTTCCAAAGAAATTGCAAACTGGGCCAAACAGGAGTTTAAAGGCACTGACTCTCCAAGTCGGGAGAGTGTTAGTAAAGCGTCTGAAATGTTGCACCCGAGTACCAGGGGACGAGAACTGAGACATATTTGAACACGTCTCCCGATCACTCGGTTGATCATACTCTGGGTTCCACATGCATGTTTTAGCTGAAGGAAGAATCCCTTAAACCTGGACAGTTGAGACCCGTGGAATGGGTACCATGCAATATGACTTCAAAGGGTCTTCATTTGCTCACCGAACCTCTCCAATCCTATCACTGCTGCGTTTATGCCCCTGTACACACGTTTGATTCTCTTTCGGAGACATAGCAATCCATAGGTTTTAAGATACTTACTAGTCAGGTACATTCTTAGGCGTTTAATATGGGGTGTTGAGTCGATTTCGTTGAGCAAGGAGTAGCTCTTGTCTATTCCATATTTGGCTTAAGGAACTTTATCTGTGCTCATTTCAATCTCTGGTTTTAGGCAGCACCCCAATTCACCTTTCCCCTTAAGCAAGCATAAGTTGGTTTTCTAAATTTGAGACGCTGTTCTGTTTTGTAATTCAGTTCCTGTGTAGCCAAGTTTACATTCCGTGTATTAGTGATATCTTATGATGTTTCTTTTTCTGTGTGACTTACTTCAGTTAGAATCATCATACCTGAATCCACTCATTATGCTGCTATGGGCCTGATGACATAGATTTCATTGCTGAGTGATATTGCATTGTACGTAAGTACCACAACTTCTTTATCCATTATTCACTTTCTGCGATATTGAACTTGTACCGTAAATGAGGTTCTTGTAAACAGAGCCGTCCCAAACTTTGGGGTGGCTGTGTCTTTTTGATTTTAATTTCCCTAAGCTATAGGACCATAAGTGGAAGTGCCCTAGGCTCTGATGCTTTGGTTTTTAGATGTTTCAGGAAACACCATACACTTCTCCCAAGTGGCTGTTGGCAATTTACGTCCCGCCCATCAGCATAACAAGGCTCCCAGTTCTCCATGGCCTGTCCTGCCTTTCTGGATTTTACACTTTTTTCAGAAGGCCCTTTTGACCGGGGGGAAGTTAGACTTCATTGTAGTGCAGATTTCCTTTGCAAGCTTGCTTGGTTGGCCAAAAAGGGCGTATGCGTTTTTTCCTGAATATATTCAGGAAAAAACGCATACGCCCTTTTTGGCCAAGTGCATCATTGTGGACGTTCTGCCTCTTTTCCTATGCTTTAAATGCAATTCCTGTCTACCTCCTGAAATCGGTTTCCTGCAATTCTGCCCCGCTTTCAAGTCCTCTTGGCAGCCTTACTTCAGTATATTTTTGGACGATAGCTGTCATTTATAACTCTGCAGGTTTGTGAATTACAGTGCCCCTGAGCTCCTTTCTTCAACTCGCTTTCTTGTGAGCTGGCCGCAACACCGCAGGATTGCTTCAGGCCCTAATCTGGTTCCGGCACGGCACGCTGAGCCTTTGGTTAATTCCTCTTCCTGGTGGGAAATGAGAGTTAAATTTGCCCGTCCAGACACTTCCAGCTAGTCTCTCATTGGTTCTCCCTATTCCTGTTCATCTTCCACAGAAATTGCAAACTGGGCCAAACAGGAGGTTAAAGGCACTGACTCTCCAAGTGGGGAGAGTGTTAGTAAAGCGTCTGGAATGTTGCACCCGAGTACCAGGGGACGAGAACTGAGACATATTTGAACACGTCTCCTGATCACATGGTGGATCATACTCTGGGTTCCACATGCATGTTTTAGCTGAAGGAAGAATCCCTTAAACCTGGAGAGTTGAGACCCGTGGAATGGGTACCATGCAATATGACTTCAAAGGGTCTTCATTTGCTCACCGAATCTCTCCAATCCTATCACTGCTGCGTTTATGCCCCTGTACACACGCTTGATTCTCTTTCGGAGACATAGCAATCCATAGGTTTTAAGATACTTACTAGTCAGGTACATTCTTAGGCATTTAATATGAGGTGTTGAGTCCATTTCATTGAGCAAGGTGTAGCTCTTGTCTATTACATATTTGGCTTAAGGAACTTTATCTGTGCTCATTTCAATCTCTGGTTTTAGGCAGCACCCCAACTCACCTTTCCCCTTAGCAAGCATATGTTGGTTTTCTAAATTTGAGACCCTGTTCTGTTTTGTAATTCAGTTCCTGTGTAGCCAAGTTTACATTCCGTGTATTAGTGATATCTTATGATGTTTCTTTTTCTGTGTGACTTATTTCAGTTAGAATCATGATACCTGAATCCACTCATTATGCTGCTACGGGCCTGATGACATAGATTTCATGGCTGAGTGATATTGCATTGTACGTAAGTACCACAACTTCTTTATACATTACTCACATTGTGCGATATTGACCTTGTACCATAAACAAGGTTCTTGTATACAGAGCCGTCCCAAACTTTGGGGTGGCTGTGTCATTTTGATTTTAATTTCCCTAAGCTATAGGACCATAAGTGGAAGTGCTGTAGGCTCTGTTGCTTTGTTTTTTAGATGTTTCAGGAAACACCATACACTTCTCCCGAGTGTCTGTTGGCAATTTACATCCCGCCCATCAGCATAACAAGGCTCCCAGTTCTCCATGGCCTGTCCTGCCTTTCTGGATTTTACACTTTTTTCAGATGGCCCTTTTGACCGGGGGGAAGTGAGACTTCATTGTATTGCAGATTTCCTTTGCAAGCTTGCTTGGTTGGCCAAAAAGTGCGTATGCGTTTTTTCCTGAATATATTCAGGAAAAAACGCATACGCCCTTTTTGGCCAAGTGCATCATTGTGGACGTTCTGCCTCTTTTCCTATGCTTTAATTGCATTTCCAGTCTACCTCCTGAAATCGGTTTCCTGCAATTCTGCCCCGCTTTCAAGTCCTCTTGGCAGCCTTACTTCAGTATATTTTTGGACGATAGCTGTCATTTATAACTCTGCAGGTTTGTGAATTACAGTGCCCCTGAGCTCCTTTCTTCAACTCGCTTTCTTGTGCGCTGGCCGCAACACCACAGGATTGCTTCAGGCCATAATCTGGTTCCGGCATTGCACGCTGAGCCTTTGGTTAATTCCTCTTCCTGGTGGGAAATGAGAGTTAAATTTGCCCGTCCAGACAACTCCAGGTAGTCTCTCATTGGTTCTCCCTATTCCTGTTCATCTTCCACAGAAATTGCAAACTGGGCCAAACAGGAGGTTAAAGGCACTGACTCTCCAAGTCGGGAGAGTGTTAGTAAAGCGTCTGGAATGTTGCACCCGAGTACCAGGGGTCGAAAACTGAGACATATTTGAACACGTCTCCCGATCACACGGTTGATCATACTCTGGGTTCCACATGCATGTTTTAGCTGAAGGAAGAATCCCTTAAACCTGGAGAGTTGAGACCCGTGGAATGGGTACCATGCAATATGACTTCAAACGGTCTTCATTTGCTCACCGAACCTCTCCAATCCTATCACTGCTGCGTTTATGCCCCTGTACACATGCTTGTTTCTCTTTCGGAGACATAGCAATCCATACGTTTTAAGATACTTACTAGTCAGGTGCATTCTTAGGCGTTTAATATGTGGTGTTGAGTCGATTTCGTTGAGCAAGGAGTAGCTCTTGTCTATTCCATATTTGGCTTAAGGAACTTTATCGGTGCTCATTTCAATCTCTGGTTTTAGGGAGCACCCCAACTCACCTTTCCCCTTAGCAAGCATAAGATGGTTTTCTAAATTTGAGACACTGTTCTGTTTTGTAATTCAGTTCCTGTGTAGCCAAGTTTACATTCCGTGTATTAGTGATATCTTATGATGTTTCTTTTTCTGTGTGACTTATTTCAGTTAGAATCATCATACCTGAATCCACTCATAATGCTGCTACGGGCCTGATGACATAGATTTCATTGCTGAGTGATATTGCATTGTACGTAAGTACCACAACTTCTTGATCCATTATTCACTTTCTGCGATATTGAACTTGTACCGTAAACGAGGTTCTTGTAAACAGAGCCGTCCCAAACTTTGGGCTGGCTGTGTCTTTTTGATTTCAATTTTCCTAAGCTATGGGAATATAAGTGGAAGTGCCCTAGGCTCTGTTGCTTTGGTTTTTAGATGTTTCAGGAAACACCATACACTTCTCCCGAGTGGCTGTTGGCAATTTACATACCGCCCATCAGCATAACAAGGCTCCCAGTTCTCCATGGCCTGTCCTGCCTTCTGGATTTTACACGTTTTTCAGATGGCCCTTTTTACCGGGGGGAAGTGAGACTTCATTGTAGTGCAGATTTCCTTTGCAAGCTTGCTTGGTTGGCCAAAAAGTGCGTATGCGTTTTTTCCTGAATATATTCAGGAAAAAACGCACACGCACTTATTGGCCAAGTGCATCATTGTGGACGTTCTGCCTCTTTTCCTATGCTTTAAATGCAATTCTAGTCTACCTCCTGAAATTGGTTTCCTGCAATTCTGCCCCGCTTTCAAGTCCTCTTGGCAGCCTTACTTCAGTATATTTTTGGACGATAGCTGTCATTTATAACTCTGCAGGTTTGTGAATTACAGTGCCCCTGAGCTCCTTTCTTCAATTCGCTTTCTTGTGAGCTGGCCGCAACACCGCAGGATTGCTTCAGGCCCTAATCTGGTTCCGGCACGGCACGCTGAGCCTTTGGTTAATTCCTCTTCCTGGTGGGAAATGAGAGTTAAATTTGCCCGTCTAGACACCTACAGCTAGTCTCTCATTGGTTCTCCCTATTCCTGTTCCTCTTCCACAGAAATTGCAAACTGGGCCAAACAGCAGGTTAAAGGCACTGACTCTCCAAGTGGGGAGAGTGTTAGTAAAGCGTCTGGAATGTTGCACCCGAGTACCAGGGGTCGAAAACTGAGACATATTTGAACACGTCTCCTGATCACACGGTGGATCATACTCTGGGTTCCACATGCATGTTTTCGCTGAAGGAAGAATCCCTTAAACCTGGAGAGTTGAGACCCGTGGAATGGGTACCATGCAATATGACTTCAAATGGTCTTCATTTGCTCACCGAACCTCTCCAATCCTGTCACTGCTGCGTTTATGCCCCCGTACACACGATTGATTCTCTTTCAGAGACATAGCAATCCATAGGTTTTAAGATACTTACTAGTCAGGTACATTCTTAGGCGTTTAATATGGGGTGTTGAGTCCATTTCGTTGAGCAAGGAGTAGCTCTTGTCTATTCCATATTTGGCTTAAGGAAATTTATCTGTGTTCATTTCAATCTCTGGTTTTAGGCAGCACCCCAACTCACCTTTCCCCTTAGCAAGCATAAGTTGGTTTTCTAAATTTGAAACCCTGTTCTGTTTTGTAATTCAGTTCCTGTGTAGCCAAGTTTACATTCCGTGTATTAGTGATGTCTTATGATGTTTCTTTTTCTGTGTGACTTATTTCAGTTAGAATCATCATACCTGAATCCACTCATTATGCTGCTACGGGCCTGATGACATAGATTTCATTGCTGAGTGATATTGCATTGTACGTAAGTACCACAACTTCTTTATCCATTATTCACTTTCTGCGATATTGAACTTGTACCGTAAACGAGGTTCTTGTAAACAGAGCCGTCCCAAACTTTGGGGTGGCTGTGTCTTTTTGATTTTAATTTCCCTAAGCTATGGACCATAAGTGGAAGTGCCCTAGGCTCTGTTGCTTTGTTTTTTAGATGTTTCAGGAAACAACATACACTTCTCCCAAGTGGCTGTTGGCAATTTACATCCCGCCCATCAGCATAACAAGGCTCCCAATTCTCCATGGCCTGTCCTGCCTTTCTGGATTTTACACTTTTTTCAGAAGGCCCTTTTGACCGGGGGAAGTGAGACTTCATTGTAGTGCAGATTTCCTTTGCAAGCTTGCTTGGTTGGCCAAAAAGGGCGTATGCATTTTTTCCTGAATATATTCAGGAAAAAACGCATATGCCCTTTTTGGCCAAGTGCATCATTGTCGACATTCTGCCTATTTTCCTATGTTTAAAATGCAATTCCAGTCTACCTCCTATAATCGGTTTCCTGCAGTTCTGCCCTGCTTTCAAGTCCTCTTGGCAGCCTTACTTCAGTATATTTTTGGACAATTGCTGTCATTTATAACTCTGCAGGTTTGTGAATTACAGTGCCCCTGAGCTCCTTTCTTCAACTCGCTTTCTTGTGACCTGGCCGCTACTCCGCAGGATGGGTTCAGGCCCTAATCTGGTTCCGGCACGGCACACTGAGCCTTTGGTTAATTCCTCTTCCTGGTGGGAAATGAGAGTTAAATATGCCCGTCCAGACACCTCCAGCTAGTCTCTCATTGGTTCTCCCTATTCCTGTTCCTCTTCCACAGAAATTGCAAACTGGGCCAAACAGTAGGTTAAAGGCACTGACTCTCCAAGTGGGGAGAGTGTTAGTAAAGCGTCTGGAATGTTGCACCCGAGTACCAGGGGTCGAAAACTGAGACATATTTGAACACGTCTCCTGATCACACGGTGGATCATACTCTGGGTTCCACATGCATGTTTTCGCTGAAGGAAGAATCCCTTAAAGCTGGAGAGTTGAGACCCGTGGAATGGGTACATTGCAATATGACTTCAAATGGTCTTCATTTGCTCACCGAACCTCTCCAATCCTGTCACTGCTGCGTTTATGCCCCCGTACACACGATTGATTCTCTTTCAGAGACATAGCAATCCATAGGTTTTAAGATACTTACTAGTCAGGTACATTCTTAGGCGTTTAATATGGGGTGTTGAGTCCATTTCGTTGAGCAAGGAGTAGCTCTTGTCTATTCCATATTTGGCTTAAGGAACTTTATCTGTGTTCATTTCAATCTCTGGTTTTAGGCAGCACCCCAACTCACCTTTCCCCTTAGCAAGCATAAGTTGGTTTTCTAAATTTGAGACCCTGTTCTGTTTTGTAATTCAGTTCCTGTGTAGCCAAGTTTACATTCCGTGTATTAGTGATATCTTATGATGTTTCTTTTTCTGTGTGACTTATTTCAGTTAGAATCATCATACCTGAATCCACTCATTATGCTGCTACGGGCCTGAAGACATAGATTTCATTGCTGAGTGATATTGCATTGTATGTAAGTACCACAACTTCTTTTTCCATTATTGACTTTCTGCAATATTGAACTTGTACCATAAACGAGGTTCTTGTAAACAGAGCCGTCCCAAACTTTGGGGTGGCTGTGTCTTTTTGATTTTAATTTCCCTAAGCTATAGGACCATAAGTGGAAGTGCCCTAGGCTCTGTTGCTTTGTTTTTTAGATGTTTCAGGAAACACCATACACTTCTCCCGAATGGCTGTTGGCAATTTACATCCCGCCCATCAGCATAACAAGGCTCCCAGTTCTCCATGGCCTGTCCTGCCTTTCTGGATTTTACACTTTTTTTAGATGGCCCTTTTGACCGGGGGGAAGTGAGACTTCATTGTAGTGCAGATTTCCTTTGCAAGTTTGCTTGGTTGGACAAAAAGGGCATATGCGTTTTTTCCTGAATATATTCAGGAAAAAACGCATATGCCCATTTTGGCCAAGTGCATCATTGTGGACGTTCTGCCTCTTCTCCTATGCTTTCAATGCAATTCCAGTCTACCTCCTGAAATCGGTTTCCTGCAATTCTGCCCCACTTTCAAGTCCTCTTGGCAGCCTTACTTCAGTATATTTTTGGACGATAGCTGTCATTTATAACTCTGCAGTTTTGTGAATTACAGTGCCCCTGAGCTCCTTTCTTCAACTTGCTTTCTTTTGAGTTGGCCGCAACACCGCAGGATGGCTTCAGGCCCTAATCTGGTTCCGGCACGGCACGCTGAGCCTTTGGTTAATTCCTCTTCCTGGTGGGAAATGAGAGTTAAATTTGCCCGTCCAGACACCTCCAGCTAGTCTCTCATTGGTTCTCCCTATTCCTGTTAATCTTCCACAGAAATTGCAAACTGGGCCAAACAGGAGGTTAAAGGCACTGACTCTCCAAGTCAGGAGAGTGTTAGTAAAGCGTCTGGAATGTTGCACCCGAGTACCAGGGGTCGAAAACTGAGACATATTTGAACACGTCTCCCGATCACACGGTTGATCATACTCTGGGTTCCACATGCATGTTTTAGCTGAAGAAAGAATCCCTTAAACCTGGAGAGTTGAGACCCGTGGAATGGGTACCATGCAATATGACTTCAAAGGGTCTTCATTGGCTCACCGAACCTCTCCAAACCTATCACTGCTGCGTTTATGCCCCTGTACACACGTTTGATTCTCTTTCGGAGACATAGCAATCCATAGGTTTTAAGGTACTTACTAGTCAGGTACATTCTTAGGCGTTTAATATGGGGTGTTGAGTCGATTTCATTGAGCAAGGTGTAGCTCTTGTCTATTCCATATTTGGCTTAAGGAACTTTATCTGTGCTCATTTCAATCTCTGGTTTTAGGCAGCACCCCAACTCACCTTTCCCCTTAGCATGCATAAGTTGGTTTTCTAAATTTGAGACCCGGTTCTATTTTGTAATTCAGTTCCTGTGTAGCCAAGTTTACATTCCGTGTATTAGTGATATCTTATGATGTTTCTTTTTCTGTGTGACTTACTTCAGTTAGAATCATCATACCTGAATCCACTCATTATGCTGCTATGGGCCTGATGACATAGATTTCATTGCTGAGTGATATTGCATTGTACGTAAGTACCACAACTTCTTTATCCATTATTCACTTTCTGCGATATTGAACTTGTACCGTAAACGAGGTTCTTGTAAACAGAGCCGTCCCAAACTTTGGGGTGGCTGTGTCTTTTTGATTTTAATTTCCCTAAGCTATGGACCATAAGTGGAAGTGCCCTAGGCTCTGTTGCTTTGTTTTTTAGATGTTTCAGGAAACAACATACACTTCTCCCAAGTGGCTGTTGGCAATTTACATCCCGCCCATCAGCATAACAAGGCTCCCAGTTCTCCATGGCCTGTCCTGCCTTTCTGGATTTTACACTTTTTTCAGATGGCCCTTTTGACCGGGGGGAAGTGAGACTTCATTGTAGTGCAGATTTCCTTTGCAAGCTTGCTTGGTTGGCCAAAAAGGGCGTATGCATTTTTTCCTGAATATATTCAGGAAAAAACGCATATGCCCTTTTTGGCCAAGTGCATCATTGTCGACATTCTGCCTATTTTCCTATGCTTTAACTGCAATTCCAGTCTACCTCCTGAAATCGGTTTTCTGCAATTCTGCCCCGCTTTCAAGTCCTCTTGGCAGCCTTACTTCAGTATATTTTTGGACGATTGCTGTCATTTATAACTCTGCAGGTTTGTGAATTACAGTGCCCCTGAGCTCCTTTCTTCAACTCGCTTTCTTGTGAGCTGGCCACAACACCACAGGATTGCTTCAGGCCCTAATCTGGTTCCGGCACGGCACGCTGAGCCTTTGGTTAATTCCTCTTCCTGGTGGGAAATGAGAGTTAAATTTGCCCGTCCAGACACTTCCAGCTAGTCTCTCATTGGTTCTCCCTATTCCTGTTCATCTTACACAGAAATTGCAAACTGGGCCAAACAAGAGGTTAAAGGCACTGACTCTCCAAGTCGGGAGAGTGTTAGTAAAGCGTCTGGAATGTTGCACCTGAGTACCAGGGGTCGAAAACTGAGACATATTTGAACACGTCTCCCGATCACATGGTTGATCATACTCTGGGTTCCACATGCATGTTTTAGCTGAAGGAAGAATCCCTTAAACCTGGAGAGTTGAGACCCGTGGAATGGTTACCATGCAATATGACTTCAAAGGGTCTTCATTTGCTCACTGAACTTCTCCAATCCTATCAGTGCTGCGTTTATGCCCCTGTACACACGCTTGATTCTCTTTCAGAGACATAGCAATCCATAGGTTTTAAGATACTTACTAGTCAGGTACATTCTTAGGCATTTAATATGAGGTGTTGAGTCCATTTCGTTGAGCAAGGTGTAGCTCTTGTGTATTACATATTTGGCTTAAGGAACTTTATCTGTGCTCATTTCAATCTCTGGTTTTAGGCAGCACCCCAACTCACCTTTCCCCTTAGCAAGCATAAGTTGGTTTTCTAAATTTGAGACCCTGTTCTGTTTTGTATTTCAGTTCCTGTGTAGCCAAGTTTACATTCCGTGTATTAGTGATATCTTATGATGTTTCTTTTTCTGTGTGACTTATTTCAGTTAGAATCATCATACCAGAATCCACTCATTATGCTGCTACGGGTCTGATGACATAGATTTCATTGCTGAGTGATATTGCATTGTACGTAAGTACCACAACTTCTTTATCCATTACTCACTTTCTGCGATATTGAACTTGTACCGTAAACGAGGTTCTTGTAAACAGAGCCGTCCCAAACTTTGGGGTGGCTGTGTCTTTTTGATTTTAATTTCCCTAAGCTATAGGACCATAAGCGGAAGTGCCCTAGGCTCTGTTGCTTTGTTGTTTTGATGTTTCAGGAAACACCATACACTTCTCCCGAGTGGCTGTTGGCAATTTATGTCCCGCCCATCAGCATAACAAGGCTCCCAGTTCTCCATGGCCTGTCCTGCCTTCTGGATTTTACACTTTTTTCAGATGGCCCTTTTGACCGGGGGGAAGTGAGACTTCATTGTAGTGCAGATTTCCTTTGCAAGCTTGCTTGGTTGGCCAAAAATGGCGTATGCGGTTTTTCCTGAATATATTCAGGAAAAAACGCATACGCCCTTTTTGGCCAAGTGCATCATTGTGGACGTTCTGCCTCTTTTCCTATGCTTTAACTGCAATTCCAGTCTACCTCCTGAAATCGGTTTCCTGCAATTCTGCCCCGCTTTCAAGTCCTCTTGGCAGCCTTACTTCAGTATATTTTTGGACGATAGCTGTCATTTATAACTCTGCAGGTTTGTGAATTACAGTGCCCCTGAGCTCCTTTCTTCAACTCGTTTCTTTTGAGCTGGCCGCAACACCGCAGGACTGCTTCAGGCCCTAATCTGGTTCCGGCACGGCACGCTGAGCCTTTGGTTAATTCCTCTTCCTGGTGGGAAATGAGAGTTAAATTTGCCCGTCCAGACACCTCCAGCTAGTCTCTCATTGGTTCTCCCTATTCCTGTTCATCTTCCGCAGAAATTGCAAACTGGGCCAAACAGGAGGTTAAAGGCACTGGAATGTTGCACCCGAGTACCAGGGGACGAGAACTGAGACATATTTTAACACGTCTCCCGATCACACGGTTGATCATACTCTGGGTTCCACATGCATGTTTTAGCTGAAGGAAGAATCCCTTAAACCTGGAGAGTTGAGACCCATGGAATGGGTACCATGCAATATGACTTCAAAGGGTCTTCATTTGCTCACTGAACCTCTCCAATCCTATCACTGCTGCGTTTATGCCCCTGAACACATGCTTGATTCTCTTTCGGAGACATAGCAATCCATAGGTTTTAAGATACTTACTAGTCAGGTACATTCTTAGGCATTTAATATGAGGTGTTGAGTCCATTTCGTTGAGCAAGGTGTAGCTCTTGTCTATTCCATATTTGGCTTAAGGAACTTTATCTGTGCTCATTTCAGTCTCTGGTTTTAGGCAGCACGCCAACTCACCTTTCCCCTTAGCAAGCATAAGTTGGTTTTCTAAATTTGAGACCCTGTTCTATTTTGTAATTCAGTTCCTGTGTAGCCAAGTTTACATTCCGTGTATTAGTGATATCTTATGATGTTTCTTTTTCTGTGTGACTTATTTCAGTTAGAATCATCATAGCTGAATCCACTCATTATGCTGCTACGGGCCTGATGATATAGATTTCATTGCTGAGTGATATTGCATTGTACGTAAATACCACAACTTCTTTATCCATTACTCACTTTCTGCGATATTGAACTTGTACCGTAAACGAGGTTCTTGTAAACAGAGCCGTCCCAAACTTTGGGGTGGCTGTGTCTTTTTGATTTTAATTTCCCTAAGCTATAGGACCATAAGTGGAAGTGCCCTAGGCTCTGTTGCTTTGTTTTTTAGATGTTTCAGGAAACACCATACACTTCTCCCGAGTGGGTGTTGGCAATTTACATCCCGCCCATCAGCATAACAAGGCTCCCAGTTCTCCATGGCCTGTCCTGCCTTCTGGATTTTACACTTTTTTCAGATGGCCCTTTTGACCGGGGGGAAGTGAGACTTCATTGTAGTGCAGATTTCCTTTGCAAGCTTGCTTGGTTGGCCAAAAAGGGCGTATGCGTTTTTTCCTGAATATATTCAGGAAAAAACGCATACGCCCTTTTTGGCCAAGTGCATCATTGTGGTCGTTCTGCCTCTTTTCCTATTCTTTAAATGCAATTCCAGTCTACCTCCTGAAATCGGTTTCGTGCAATTCTGCCCCGCTTTCAAGTCCTCTTGGCAGCCTTACTTCAGTATATTTTTGGACGATAGCTGTCATTTATAACTCTGCAGGTTTGTGAATTACAGTGGCCCTGAGCTCCTTTCTTCAACTCGCTTTCTTGTGAGCTGACCGCAACACCGCAGAATTGCTTCAGGCCCTAATCTGGTTCCGGCACGGCACGCTGAGCCTTTGGTTAATTCCTCTTCCTGGTGGGAAATGAGAGTTAAATTTGCCCGTCCAGACACCTCCAGCTAGTCTCTCATTGGTTCTCCCTATTCCTGTTAATCTTCACACAGATATTGCAAACTGGGCCAAACAGGAGTTTAAAGGCACTGACTCTCCAAGTCGGGAGATTGTTAGTAAAGCGTCTGAAATGTTGCACCCGAGTACCAGGGGACGAGAACTGAGACATATTTGAACACGTCTCCCGATCACTCGGTTGATCATACTCTGGGTTCCACATGCATGTTTTAGCTGAAGGAAGAATCCCTTAAACCTGGAGAGCTGAGACCCGTGGAATGGGTACCATGCAATATGACTTCAAAGGGTCTTCATTTGCTCACTGAACCTCTCCAATCCTATCACTGCTGCGTTTATGCCCCTGTACACATGCTTGATTCTCTTTCAGAGACATAGCAATCCATAGGTTTTAAGATAATTACTAGTCAGGTACATTCTTAGGCATTTAATATGAGGTGTTGAGTCCATTTCGTTGAGCAAGGTGTAGCTCTTGTCTATTCCATATTTGGCTTAAGGAACTTTATCTGTGCTCATTTCAATCTCTGGTTTTAGGCAGCACCCCAACTCACCTTTCCCCTTAGCAAGCATATGTTGGTTTTCTAAATTTGAGACCCTGTTCTGTTTTGTAATTCAGTTCCTGTGTAGCCAAGTTTACATTCCGTGTATTAGTGATATCTTATGATGTTTCTTTTTCTGTGTGACTTATTTCAGTTAGAATCATCATACCTGAATCCACTCATTATGCTGCTACGGGCCTGATGACATAGATTTCATTGCTGAGTGATATTGCATTGTACGTAAGTACCACAACTTCTTTATCCATGACTCACTTTCTGCGATATTGAACTTGTACCGTAAACGAGGTTCTTGTAAACAGAGCCGTCCCAAACTTTGGGGTGGCTGTGTCTTTTTGATTTTAATTTCTCTAAGCTATAGGACCATAAGTGGAAGTGCCCTAGGCTCTGTTGCTTTGTTTTTTTGATGTTTCAGGAAACACCATACACTTCTCCCGAGTGGCTGTTGGCAATTTATATCCCGCCCATCAGCATAACAAGGCTCCCAGTTCTCCATGGCCTGTCCTGCCTTCTGGATTTTACACTTTTTTCAGATGGCCCTTTTGACCGGGGGGACGTGAGACTTCATTGTAGTGCAGATTTCCTTTGCAAGCTTGCTTGGTTGGCCAAAAAGTGCGTATGCGTTTTTTCCTGAATATATTCAGGAAAAAACGCATACGCCCTTTTTGGCCAAGTGCATCATTGTGGACGTTCTGCCTCTTTTCCTATGCTTTAACTGCAATTCAAGTCTACCTCCTGAAATCGGTTTCCTGCAATTCTGCCCCTCTTTCAAGTCCTCTTGGTAGCCTTACTTCAGTATATTTTTGGACGATAGCTGTCATTTATAACTCTGCAGGATTGTGAATTACAGTGCCCCTGAGCTCCTTTCTTCAACTCGCTTTCTTGTGAGCTGGCCGCAACACCGCAGGATTGCTTCAGGCCCTAATCTGGTTCCGGCACGGCACGCTGAGCCTTTGGTTAATTCCTCTTCCTGGTGGAAAATGAAAGTTAAATTTGCCCGTCCAGACACCTTCAGCTAGTCTCTCATTGGTTCTCCCTATTCCTGTTCATCTTCCGCAGAAATTGCAAACTGGGCCAAACAGGAGTTTAAAGGCACTGACTTTCCAAGTCGGGAGAGTGTTAGTAAAGCTTCTGGAATGTTGCACCCGAGTACCAGGGGATGAGAACTGAGACATATTTGAACACGTCTCCCGATCACTCGGTTGATCATACTCTGGGTTCCACATGCATGTTTTAGCTGAAGGAAGAATCCCTTAAACCTGGAGAGTTGAGACCCGTGGAATGGGTACCATGCAATATGACTTCAAAGGGTCTTCATTTGCTCACCGAACCTCTCCAATCCTATCACTGCTGCGTTTATGCCCCTGTACACACGCTTGATTCTCTTTCGGAGACATAGCAATCCATAGGTTTTAAGATACTTACTAGTCAGGTACATTCTTAGGCGTTTAATATGGGGTGTTGAGTCCATTTCGTTGAGCAAGGAGTAGCTCTTGTCTATTCCATATTTGGCTTAAGGAACTTTATCTGTGCTCATTTCAATCTCTGGTTTTAGGCAGCTCCCCAACTCACCTTTCCCCTTAAGCAAGCATAAGTTGGTTTTCTAAATTAGAGACCCTGTTCTGTTTTGTAATTCAGTTCCTGTGTAGCCAAGTTTACATTCCGTGTATTAGTGATATCTTATGATGTTTCTTTTTCTGTGTGACTTATTTCAGTTAGAATCATCATACCTGAATCCACTCATTATGCTGCTACGGGCCTGATGACATAGATTTCATTGCTGAGGGTTATTGCATTGTACGTAAGTACCACAACTTCTTTATACATTACTCACATTGTGCGATATTGACCTTGTACCATAAACGAGGTTCTTGTAAACAGAGCCGTCAAAAACTTTGGGGTGGCTGTGTCATTTTGATTTTAATTTCCCTAATCTATAGGACCATAAGTGGAAGTGCCCTAGGCTCTGTTGCTTTGGTTTTTAGATGTTTCAGGAAACACCATACACTTCTCCGGAGTGTCTGTTGGCAATTTACATCCCGCCCATCAGCATAACAAAGCTCCCAGTTCTCCATGGCCTGTCCTGCCTTTCTGGATTTTACACTTTTTTCAGATGGCCCTTTTGACCGGGGGGAAGTGAGACTTCATTGTATTGCAGATTTCCTTTGCAAGCTTGCTTGGTTGGCCAAAAAGGGCGTATGCGTTTTTTCCTGAATATATTCAGGAAAAAATGCATACGCCCTTTTTGGCCAAGTGCATCATTGTGGACGTTCTGCCTCTTTTCCTATGCTTTAACTGCAATTCCAGTCTACCTCCTGAAATCGGTTTCCTGCAATTCTGCCCCTCTTTCAAGTCCTCTTGGCAGTCTTACTTCAGTATATTTTTGGACGATAGCTGTCATTTATAACTCTGCAGGTTTGTGAATTACAATGCCCCTGAGCTCCTTTCTTCAACTCGCTTTCTTGTGAGCTGGCCGCAACACCACAGGACTGCTTCAGGCCCTAATCTGGTTCCGGCACGGCACGCTGAGCCTTTGGTTAATTCCTCTTCCTGGTGGGAAATGAGAATTAAATTTGCCCGTCCAGACACCTCCAGCTAGTCTCTCATTGGTTCTCCCTATTCCTGTTAATCTTCCAAAGAAATTGCAAACTGGGCCAAACAGGAGTTTAAAGGCACTGACTCTCCAAGTCGGGAGAGTGTTAGTAAAGCGTCTGAAATGTTGCACCCGAGTACCAGGGGACGAGAACTGAGACATATTTGAACACGTCTCCCGATCACTCGGTTGATCATACTCTGGGTTCCACATGCATGTTTTAGCTGAAGGAAGAATCCCTTAAACCTGGACAGTTGAGACCCGTGGAATGGGTACCATGCAATATGACTTCAAAGGGTCTTCATTTGCTCACCGAACCTCTCCAATCCTATCACTGCTGCGTTTATGCCCCTGTACACACGTTTGATTCTCTTTCGGAGACATAGCAATCCATAGGTTTTAAGATACTTACTAGTCAGGTACATTCTTAGGCGTTTAATATGGGGTGTTGAGTCGATTTCGTTGAGCAAGGAGTAGCTCTTGTCTATTCCATATTTGGCTTAAGGAACTTTATCTGTGCTCATTTCAATCTCTGGTTTTAGGCAGCACCCCAATTCACCTTTCCCCTTAAGCAAGCATAAGTTGGTTTTCTAAATTTGAGACGCTGTTCTGTTTTGTAATTCAGTTCCTGTGTAGCCAAGTTTACATTCCGTGTATTAGTGATATCTTATGATGTTTCTTTTTCTGTGTGACTTACTTCAGTTAGAATCATCATACCTGAATCCACTCATTATGCTGCTATGGGCCTGATGACATAGATTTCATTGCTGAGTGATATTGCATTGTACGTAAGTACCACAACTTCTTTATCCATTATTCACTTTCTGCGATATTGAACTTGTACCGTAAATGAGGTTCTTGTAAACAGAGCCGTCCCAAACTTTGGGGTGGCTGTGTCTTTTTGATTTTAATTTCCCTAAGCTATAGGACCATAAGTGGAAGTGCCCTAGGCTCTGATGCTTTGGTTTTTAGATGTTTCAGGAAACACCATACACTTCTCCCAAGTGGCTGTTGGCAATTTACGTCCCGCCCATCAGCATAACAAGGCTCCCAGTTCTCCATGGCCTGTCCTGCCTTTCTGGATTTTACACTTTTTTCAGAAGGCCCTTTTGACCGGGGGGAAGTGAGACTTCATTGTAGTGCAGATTTCCTTTGCAAGCTTGCTTGGTTGGCCAAAAAGGGCGTATGCGTTTTTTCCTGAATATATTCAGGAAAAAACGCATACGCCCTTTTTGGCCAAGTGCATCATTGTGGACGTTCTGCCTCTTTTCCTATGCTTTAAATGCAATTCCTGTCTACCTCCTGAAATCGGTTTCCTGCAATTCTGCCCCGCTTTCAAGTCCTCTTGGCAGCCTTACTTCAGTATATTTTTGGACGATAGCTGTCATTTATAACTCTGCAGGTTTGTGAATTACAGTGCCCCTGAGCTCCTTTCTTCAACTCGCTTTCTTGTGAGCTGGCCGCAACACCGCAGGATTGCTTCAGGCCCTAATCTGGTTCCGGCACGGCACGCTGAGCCTTTGGTTAATTCCTCTTCCTGGTGGGAAATGAGAGTTAAATTTGCCCGTCCAGACACTTCCAGCTAGTCTCTCATTGGTTCTCCCTATTCCTGTTCATCTTCCACAGAAATTGCAAACTGGGCCAAACAGGAGGTTAAAGGCACTGACTCTCCAAGTGGGGAGAGTGTTAGTAAAGCGTCTGGAATGTTGCACCCGAGTACCAGGGGACGAGAACTGAGACATATTTGAACACGTCTCCTGATCACATGGTGGATCATACTCTGGGTTCCACATGCATGTTTTAGCTGAAGGAAGAATCCCTTAAACCTGGAGAGTTGAGACCCGTGGAATGGGTACCATGCAATATGACTTCAAAGGGTCTTCATTTGCTCACCGAATCTCTCCAATCCTATCACTGCTGCGTTTATGCCCCTGTACACACGCTTGATTCTCTTTCGGAGACATAGCAATCCATAGGTTTTAAGATACTTACTAGTCAGGTACATTCTTAGGCATTTAATATGAGGTGTTGAGTCCATTTCATTGAGCAAGGTGTAGCTCTTGTCTATTACATATTTGGCTTAAGGAACTTTATCTGTGCTCATTTCAATCTCTGGTTTTAGGCAGCACCCCAACTCACCTTTCCCCTTAGCAAGCATATGTTGGTTTTCTAAATTTGAGACCCTGTTCTGTTTTGTAATTCAGTTCCTGTGTAGCCAAGTTTACATTCCGTGTATTAGTGATATCTTATGATGTTTCTTTTTCTGTGTGACTTATTTCAGTTAGAATCATGATACCTGAATCCACTCATTATGCTGCTACGGGCCTGATGACATAGATTTCATGGCTGAGTGATATTGCATTGTACGTAAGTACCACAACTTCTTTATACATTACTCACATTGTGCGATATTGACCTTGTACCATAAACAAGGTTCTTGTATACAGAGCCGTCCCAAACTTTGGGGTGGCTGTGTCATTTTGATTTTAATTTCCCTAAGCTATAGGACCATAAGTGGAAGTGCTGTAGGCTCTGTTGCTTTGTTTTTTAGATGTTTCAGGAAACACCATACACTTCTCCCGAGTGTCTGTTGGCAATTTACATCCCGCCCATCAGCATAACAAGGCTCCCAGTTCTCCATGGCCTGTCCTGCCTTTCTGGATTTTACACTTTTTTCAGATGGCCCTTTTGACCGGGGGGAAGTGAGACTTCATTGTATTGCAGATTTCCTTTGCAAGCTTGCTTGGTTGGCCAAAAAGTGCGTATGCGTTTTTTCCTGAATATATTCAGGAAAAAACGCATACGCCCTTTTTGGCCAAGTGCATCATTGTGGACGTTCTGCCTCTTTTCCTATGCTTTAATTGCATTTCCAGTCTACCTCCTGAAATCGGTTTCCTGCAATTCTGCCCCGCTTTCAAGTCCTCTTGGCAGCCTTACTTCAGTATATTTTTGGACGATAGCTGTCATTTATAACTCTGCAGGTTTGTGAATTACAGTGCCCCTGAGCTCCTTTCTTCAACTCGCTTTCTTGTGCGCTGGCCGCAACACCACAGGATTGCTTCAGGCCATAATCTGGTTCCGGCATTGCACGCTGAGCCTTTGGTTAATTCCTCTTCCTGGTGGGAAATGAGAGTTAAATTTGCCCGTCCAGACAACTCCAGGTAGTCTCTCATTGGTTCTCCCTATTCCTGTTCATCTTCCACAGAAATTGCAAACTGGGCCAAACAGGAGGTTAAAGGCACTGACTCTCCAAGTCGGGAGAGTGTTAGTAAAGCGTCTGGAATGTTGCACCCGAGTACCAGGGGTCGAAAACTGAGACATATTTGAACACGTCTCCCGATCACACGGTTGATCATACTCTGGGTTCCACATGCATGTTTTAGCTGAAGGAAGAATCCCTTAAACCTGGAGAGTTGAGACCCGTGGAATGGGTACCATGCAATATGACTTCAAACGGTCTTCATTTGCTCACCGAACCTCTCCAATCCTATCACTGCTGCGTTTATGCCCCTGTACACATGCTTGTTTCTCTTTCGGAGACATAGCAATCCATACGTTTTAAGATACTTACTAGTCAGGTGCATTCTTAGGCGTTTAATATGTGGTGTTGAGTCGATTTCGTTGAGCAAGGAGTAGCTCTTGTCTATTCCATATTTGGCTTAAGGAACTTTATCGGTGCTCATTTCAATCTCTGGTTTTAGGGAGCACCCCAACTCACCTTTCCCCTTAGCAAGCATAAGATGGTTTTCTAAATTTGAGACACTGTTCTGTTTTGTAATTCAGTTCCTGTGTAGCCAAGTTTACATTCCGTGTATTAGTGATATCTTATGATGTTTCTTTTTCTGTGTGACTTATTTCAGTTAGAATCATCATACCTGAATCCACTCATAATGCTGCTACGGGCCTGATGACATAGATTTCATTGCTGAGTGATATTGCATTGTACGTAAGTACCACAACTTCTTGATCCATTATTCACTTTCTGCGATATTGAACTTGTACCGTAAACGAGGTTCTTGTAAACAGAGCCGTCCCAAACTTTGGGCTGGCTGTGTCTTTTTGATTTCAATTTTCCTAAGCTATGGGAATATAAGTGGAAGTGCCCTAGGCTCTGTTGCTTTGGTTTTTAGATGTTTCAGGAAACACCATACACTTCTCCCGAGTGGCTGTTGGCAATTTACATACCGCCCATCAGCATAACAAGGCTCCCAGTTCTCCATGGCCTGTCCTGCCTTCTGGATTTTACACGTTTTTCAGATGGCCCTTTTTACCGGGGGGAAGTGAGACTTCATTGTAGTGCAGATTTCCTTTGCAAGCTTGCTTGGTTGGCCAAAAAGTGCGTATGCGTTTTTTCCTGAATATATTCAGGAAAAAACGCACACGCACTTATTGGCCAAGTGCATCATTGTGGACGTTCTGCCTCTTTTCCTATGCTTTAAATGCAATTCTAGTCTACCTCCTGAAATTGGTTTCCTGCAATTCTGCCCCGCTTTCAAGTCCTCTTGGCAGCCTTACTTCAGTATATTTTTGGACGATAGCTGTCATTTATAACTCTGCAGGTTTGTGAATTACAGTGCCCCTGAGCTCCTTTCTTCAATTCGCTTTCTTGTGAGCTGGCCGCAACACCGCAGGATTGCTTCAGGCCCTAATCTGGTTCCGGCACGGCACGCTGAGCCTTTGGTTAATTCCTCTTCCTGGTGGGAAATGAGAGTTAAATTTGCCCGTCTAGACACCTACAGCTAGTCTCTCATTGGTTCTCCCTATTCCTGTTCCTCTTCCACAGAAATTGCAAACTGGGCCAAACAGCAGGTTAAAGGCACTGACTCTCCAAGTGGGGAGAGTGTTAGTAAAGCGTCTGGAATGTTGCACCCGAGTACCAGGGGTCGAAAACTGAGACATATTTGAACACGTCTCCTGATCACACGGTGGATCATACTCTGGGTTCCACATGCATGTTTTCGCTGAAGGAAGAATCCCTTAAACCTGGAGAGTTGAGACCCGTGGAATGGGTACCATGCAATATGACTTCAAATGGTCTTCATTTGCTCACCGAACCTCTCCAATCCTGTCACTGCTGCGTTTATGCCCCCGTACACACGATTGATTCTCTTTCAGAGACATAGCAATCCATAGGTTTTAAGATACTTACTAGTCAGGTACATTCTTAGGCGTTTAATATGGGGTGTTGAGTCCATTTCGTTGAGCAAGGAGTAGCTCTTGTCTATTCCATATTTGGCTTAAGGAAATTTATCTGTGTTCATTTCAATCTCTGGTTTTAGGCAGCACCCCAACTCACCTTTCCCCTTAGCAAGCATAAGTTGGTTTTCTAAATTTGAAACCCTGTTCTGTTTTGTAATTCAGTTCCTGTGTAGCCAAGTTTACATTCCGTGTATTAGTGATGTCTTATGATGTTTCTTTTTCTGTGTGACTTATTTCAGTTAGAATCATCATACCTGAATCCACTCATTATGCTGCTACGGGCCTGATGACATAGATTTCATTGCTGAGTGATATTGCATTGTACGTAAGTACCACAACTTCTTTATCCATTATTCACTTTCTGCGATATTGAACTTGTACCGTAAACGAGGTTCTTGTAAACAGAGCCGTCCCAAACTTTGGGGTGGCTGTGTCTTTTTGATTTTAATTTCCCTAAGCTATGGACCATAAGTGGAAGTGCCCTAGGCTCTGTTGCTTTGTTTTTTAGATGTTTCAGGAAACAACATACACTTCTCCCAAGTGGCTGTTGGCAATTTACATCCCGCCCATCAGCATAACAAGGCTCCCAATTCTCCATGGCCTGTCCTGCCTTTCTGGATTTTACACTTTTTTCAGAAGGCCCTTTTGACCGGGGGAAGTGAGACTTCATTGTAGTGCAGATTTCCTTTGCAAGCTTGCTTGGTTGGCCAAAAAGGGCGTATGCATTTTTTCCTGAATATATTCAGGAAAAAACGCATATGCCCTTTTTGGCCAAGTGCATCATTGTCGACATTCTGCCTATTTTCCTATGTTTAAAATGCAATTCCAGTCTACCTCCTATAATCGGTTTCCTGCAGTTCTGCCCTGCTTTCAAGTCCTCTTGGCAGCCTTACTTCAGTATATTTTTGGACAATTGCTGTCATTTATAACTCTGCAGGTTTGTGAATTACAGTGCCCCTGAGCTCCTTTCTTCAACTCGCTTTCTTGTGACCTGGCCGCTACTCCGCAGGATGGGTTCAGGCCCTAATCTGGTTCCGGCACGGCACACTGAGCCTTTGGTTAATTCCTCTTCCTGGTGGGAAATGAGAGTTAAATATGCCCGTCCAGACACCTCCAGCTAGTCTCTCATTGGTTCTCCCTATTCCTGTTCCTCTTCCACAGAAATTGCAAACTGGGCCAAACAGTAGGTTAAAGGCACTGACTCTCCAAGTGGGGAGAGTGTTAGTAAAGCGTCTGGAATGTTGCACCCGAGTACCAGGGGTCGAAAACTGAGACATATTTGAACACGTCTCCTGATCACACGGTGGATCATACTCTGGGTTCCACATGCATGTTTTCGCTGAAGGAAGAATCCCTTAAAGCTGGAGAGTTGAGACCCGTGGAATGGGTACATTGCAATATGACTTCAAATGGTCTTCATTTGCTCACCGAACCTCTCCAATCCTGTCACTGCTGCGTTTATGCCCCCGTACACACGATTGATTCTCTTTCAGAGACATAGCAATCCATAGGTTTTAAGATACTTACTAGTCAGGTACATTCTTAGGCGTTTAATATGGGGTGTTGAGTCCATTTCGTTGAGCAAGGAGTAGCTCTTGTCTATTCCATATTTGGCTTAAGGAACTTTATCTGTGTTCATTTCAATCTCTGGTTTTAGGCAGCACCCCAACTCACCTTTCCCCTTAGCAAGCATAAGTTGGTTTTCTAAATTTGAGACCCTGTTCTGTTTTGTAATTCAGTTCCTGTGTAGCCAAGTTTACATTCCGTGTATTAGTGATATCTTATGATGTTTCTTTTTCTGTGTGACTTATTTCAGTTAGAATCATCATACCTGAATCCACTCATTATGCTGCTACGGGCCTGAAGACATAGATTTCATTGCTGAGTGATATTGCATTGTATGTAAGTACCACAACTTCTTTTTCCATTATTGACTTTCTGCAATATTGAACTTGTACCATAAACGAGGTTCTTGTAAACAGAGCCGTCCCAAACTTTGGGGTGGCTGTGTCTTTTTGATTTTAATTTCCCTAAGCTATAGGACCATAAGTGGAAGTGCCCTAGGCTCTGTTGCTTTGTTTTTTAGATGTTTCAGGAAACACCATACACTTCTCCCGAATGGCTGTTGGCAATTTACATCCCGCCCATCAGCATAACAAGGCTCCCAGTTCTCCATGGCCTGTCCTGCCTTTCTGGATTTTACACTTTTTTTAGATGGCCCTTTTGACCGGGGGGAAGTGAGACTTCATTGTAGTGCAGATTTCCTTTGCAAGTTTGCTTGGTTGGACAAAAAGGGCATATGCGTTTTTTCCTGAATATATTCAGGAAAAAACGCATATGCCCATTTTGGCCAAGTGCATCATTGTGGACGTTCTGCCTCTTCTCCTATGCTTTCAATGCAATTCCAGTCTACCTCCTGAAATCGGTTTCCTGCAATTCTGCCCCACTTTCAAGTCCTCTTGGCAGCCTTACTTCAGTATATTTTTGGACGATAGCTGTCATTTATAACTCTGCAGTTTTGTGAATTACAGTGCCCCTGAGCTCCTTTCTTCAACTTGCTTTCTTTTGAGTTGGCCGCAACACCGCAGGATGGCTTCAGGCCCTAATCTGGTTCCGGCACGGCACGCTGAGCCTTTGGTTAATTCCTCTTCCTGGTGGGAAATGAGAGTTAAATTTGCCCGTCCAGACACCTCCAGCTAGTCTCTCATTGGTTCTCCCTATTCCTGTTAATCTTCCACAGAAATTGCAAACTGGGCCAAACAGGAGGTTAAAGGCACTGACTCTCCAAGTCAGGAGAGTGTTAGTAAAGCGTCTGGAATGTTGCACCCGAGTACCAGGGGTCGAAAACTGAGACATATTTGAACACGTCTCCCGATCACACGGTTGATCATACTCTGGGTTCCACATGCATGTTTTAGCTGAAGAAAGAATCCCTTAAACCTGGAGAGTTGAGACCCGTGGAATGGGTACCATGCAATATGACTTCAAAGGGTCTTCATTGGCTCACCGAACCTCTCCAAACCTATCACTGCTGCGTTTATGCCCCTGTACACACGTTTGATTCTCTTTCGGAGACATAGCAATCCATAGGTTTTAAGGTACTTACTAGTCAGGTACATTCTTAGGCGTTTAATATGGGGTGTTGAGTCGATTTCATTGAGCAAGGTGTAGCTCTTGTCTATTCCATATTTGGCTTAAGGAACTTTATCTGTGCTCATTTCAATCTCTGGTTTTAGGCAGCACCCCAACTCACCTTTCCCCTTAGCATGCATAAGTTGGTTTTCTAAATTTGAGACCCGGTTCTATTTTGTAATTCAGTTCCTGTGTAGCCAAGTTTACATTCCGTGTATTAGTGATATCTTATGATGTTTCTTTTTCTGTGTGACTTACTTCAGTTAGAATCATCATACCTGAATCCACTCATTATGCTGCTATGGGCCTGATGACATAGATTTCATTGCTGAGTGATATTGCATTGTACGTAAGTACCACAACTTCTTTATCCATTATTCACTTTCTGCGATATTGAACTTGTACCGTAAACGAGGTTCTTGTAAACAGAGCCGTCCCAAACTTTGGGGTGGCTGTGTCTTTTTGATTTTAATTTCCCTAAGCTATGGACCATAAGTGGAAGTGCCCTAGGCTCTGTTGCTTTGTTTTTTAGATGTTTCAGGAAACAACATACACTTCTCCCAAGTGGCTGTTGGCAATTTACATCCCGCCCATCAGCATAACAAGGCTCCCAGTTCTCCATGGCCTGTCCTGCCTTTCTGGATTTTACACTTTTTTCAGATGGCCCTTTTGACCGGGGGGAAGTGAGACTTCATTGTAGTGCAGATTTCCTTTGCAAGCTTGCTTGGTTGGCCAAAAAGGGCGTATGCATTTTTTCCTGAATATATTCAGGAAAAAACGCATATGCCCTTTTTGGCCAAGTGCATCATTGTCGACATTCTGCCTATTTTCCTATGTTTAAAATGCAATTCCAGTCTACCTCCTATAATCGGTTTCCTGCAGTTCTGCCCTGCTTTCAAGTCCTCTTGGCAGCCTTACTTCAGTATATTTTTGGACAATTGCTGTCATTTATAACTCTGCAGGTTTGTGAATTACAGTGTCCCTGAGCTCCTTTCTTCAACTCGCTTTCTTGTGACCTGGCCGCTACTCCGCAGGATGGCTTCAGGCCCTAATCTGGTTCCGGCACGGCACACTGAGCCTTTGGTTAATTCCTCTTCCTGGTGGGAAGTGAGAGTTAAATTTGCCCGTCCAGACACCTCCAGCTAGTCTCTCATTGGTTCTCCCTATTCCTGTTCCTCTTCCACAGAAATTGCAAACTGGGCCAAACAGTAGGTTAAAGGCACTGACTCTCCAAGTGGGGAGAGTGTTAGTAAAGCGTCTGGAATGTTGCACCCGAGTACCAGGGGTCGAAAACTGAGACATATTTGAACACGTCTCCTGATCACACGGTGGATCATACTCTGGGTTCCACATGCATGTTTTCGCTGAAGGAAGAATCCCTTAAACCTGGAGAGTTGAGACCCGTGGAATGGGTACATTGCAATATGACTTCAAATGGTCTTCATTTGCTCACCGAACCTCTCCAATCCTGTCACTGCTGCGTTTATGCCCCCGTACACACGATTGATTCTCTTTCAGAGACATAGCAATCCATAGGTTTTAAGATACTTACTAGTCAGGTACATTCTTAGGCGTTTAATATGGGGTGTTGAGTCCATTTCGTTGAGCAAGGAGTAGCTCTTGTCTATTCCATATTTGGCTTAAGGAACTTTATCTGTGTTCATTTCAATCTCTGGTTTTAGGCAGCACCCCAACTCACCTTTCCCCTTAGCAAGCATAAGTTGGTTTTCTAAATTTGAGACCCTGTTCTGTTTTGTAATTCAGTTCCTGTGTAGCCAAGTTTACATTCCGTGTATTAGTGATATCTTATGATGTTTCTTTTTCTGTGTGACTTATTTCAGTTAGAATCATCATACCTGAATCAACTCATTATGCTGCTACGGGCCTGATGACATAGATTTCATTGCTGAGTGATATTGCATTGTATGTAAGTACCACAACTTCTTTTTCCATTATTGACTTTCTGCAATATTGAACTTGTACCATAAACGAGGTTCTTGTAAACAGAGCCGTCCCAAACTTTGGGGTGGCTGTGTCTTTTTGATTTTAATTTCCCTAAGCTATAGGACCATAAGTGGAAGTGCCCTAGGCTCTGTTGCTTTGTTTTTTAGATGTTTCAGGAAACACCATACACTTCTCCCGAGTGGCTGTTGACAATTTACATCCCGCCCATCAGCATAACAAGGCTCCCAGTTCTCCATGGCCTGTCCTGCCTTTCTGGATTTTACACTTTTTTTAGATGGCCCTTTTGACCGGGGGGAAGTGAGACTTCATTGTAGTGCAGATTTCCTTTGCAAGTTTGCTTGGTTGGACAAAAAGGGCATATGCGTTTTTTCCTGAATATATTCAGGAAAAAACGCATATGCCCATTTTGGCCAAGTGCATCATTGTGGACGTTCTGCCTCTTCTCCTATGCTTTCAATGCAATTCCAGTCTACCTCCTGAAATCAGTTTCCTGCAATTCTGCCCCGCTTTCAAGTCCTCTTGGCAGCCTTACTTCAGTATATTTTTGGACGATAGCTGTCATTTATAACTCTGCAGGTTTGTGAATTACAGTGCCCCTGAGCTCCTTTCTTCAACTCGCTTTCTTGTGAGCTGGCCGCAACACCGCAGGATTGCTTCAGGCCCTAATCTGGTTCCGGCACGGCACGCTGAGCCTTTGGTTAATTCCTCTTCCTGGTGGGAAATGAGAGTTAAATGTGCCCGTCCAGACACCTCCAGCTAGTCTCTCATTGGTTCTCCCTATTCCTGTTCATCTTCCGCAGAAATTGCAAACTGGGCCAAACAGGAGGTTAAAGGCACTGGAATGTTGCACCCGAGTACCAGGGGACGAGAACTGAGACATATTTGAACACGTCTCCCGATCACACAGTTGATCATACTCTGGGTTCCACATGCATGTTTTAGCTGAAGGAAGAATCCCTTAAACCTGGAGAGTTGAGACCCGTGGAATGGGTACCATGCAATATGACTTCAAAGGGTCTTCATTTGCTCACTGAACCTCTCCAATCCTATCACTGCTGCGTTTATGCCCCTGTACACATGCTTGATTCTCTTTCGGAGACATAGCAATCCATAGGTTTTAAGATACTTACTAGTCAGGTACATTCTTAGGCATTTAATATGAGGTGTTGAGTCCATTTCGTTGAGCAAGGTGTAGCTCTTGTCTATTCCATATTTGGCTTAAGGAACTTTATCTGTGCTCATTTCAATCTCTGGTTTTAGGCAGCACCCCAACTCACCTTTCCCCTTAGCATGCATAAGTTGGTTTTCTAAATTTGAGACCCTGTTCTATTTTGTAATTCAGTTCCTGTGTAGCCAAGTTTACATTCCGTGTATTAGTGATATCTTATGATGTTTCTTTTTCTGTGTGACTTATTTCAGTTAGAATCATCATACCTGAATCCACTCATTATGCTGCTATGGGCCTGATGACATAGATTTCATTGCTGAGTGATATTGCATTGTACGTAAGTACCACAACTTCTTTATCCATTATTCACTTTCTGCGATATTGAACTTGTACCGTAAACGAGGTTCTTGTAAACAGAGCCGTCCCAAACTTTGGGGTGGCTGTGTCTTTTTGATTTTAATTTCCCTAAGCTATGGACCATAAGTGGAAGTGCCCTAGGCTCTGTTGCTTTGTTTTTTAGATGTTTCAGGAAACACCATACACTTCTCCCGAGTGGCTGTTGGCAATTTATATCCCGCCCATCAGCATAACAAGGCTCCCAGTTCTCCATGGCCTGTCCTGCCTTCTGGATTTTACACTTTTTTCAGATGGCCCTTTTGACCGGGGGGAAGTGAGACTTCATTGTAGTGCAGATTTCCTTTGCAAGCTTGCTTGGTTGGCCAAAAAGTGCGTATGCGTTTTTTCCTGAATATATTCAGGAAAAAACGCATACGCCCTTTTTGGCCAAGTGCATCATTGTGGACGTTCTGCCTCTTTTCCTATGCTTTAACTGCAATTCAAGTCTACCTCCTGAAATCGGTTTCCTGCAATTCTGCCCCTCTTTCAAGTCCTCTTGGTAGCCTTACTTCAGTATATTTTTGGACGATAGCTGTCATTTATAACTCTGCAGGATTGTGAATTACAGTGCCCCTGAGCTCCTTTCTTCAACTCGCTTTCTTGTGAGCTGGCCGCAACACCGCAGGATTGCTTCAGGCCCTAATCTGGTTCCGGCACGGCACGCTGAGCCTTTGGTTAATTCCTCTTCCTGGTGGAAAATGAAAGTTAAATTTGCCCGTCCAGACACCTTCAGCTAGTCTCTCATTGGTTCTCCCTATTCCTGTTCATCTTCCGCAGAAATTGCAAACTGGGCCAAACAGGAGTTTAAAGGCACTGACTCTCCAAGTCGGGAGAGTGTTAGTAAAGCTTCTGGAATGTTGCACCCGAGTACCAGGGGATGAGAACTGAGACATATTTGAACACGTCTCCCGATCACTCGGTTGATCATACTCTGGGTTCCACATGCATGTTTTAGCTGAAGGAAGAATCCCTTAAACCTGGAGAGTTGAGACCCGTGGAATGGGTACCATGCAATATGACTTCAAAGGGTCTTCATTTGCTCACCGAACCTCTCCAATCCTATCACTGCTGCGTTTATGCCCCTGTACACACGCTTGATTCTCTTTCGGAGACATAGCAATCCATAGGTTTTAAGATACTTACTAGTCAGGTACATTCTTAGGCGTTTAATATGGGGTGTTGAGTCCATTTCGTTGAGCAAGGAGTAGCTCTTGTCTATTCCATATTTGGCTTAAGGAACTTTATCTGTGCTCATTTCAATCTCTGGTTTTAGGCAGCACCCCAACTCACCTTTCCCCTTAAGCAAGCATAAGTTGGTTTTCTAAATTAGAGACCCTGTTCTGTTTTGTAATTCAGTTCCTGTGTAGCCAAGTTTACATTCCGTGTATTAGTGATATCTTATGATGTTTCTTTTTCTGTGTGACTTATTTCAGTTAGAATCATCATACCTGAATCCACTCATTATGCTGCTACGGGCCTGATGACATAGATTTCATTGCTGAGGGTTATTGCATTGTACGTAAGTACCACAACTTCTTTATACATTACTCACATTGTGCGATATTGACCTTGTACCATAAACGAGGTTCTTGTAAACAGAGCCGTCAAAAACTTTGGGGTGGCTGTGTCATTTTGATTTTAATTTCCCTAATCTATAGGACCATAAGTGGAAGTGCCCTAGGCTCTGTTGCTTTGGTTTTTAGATGTTTCAGGAAACACCATACACTTCTCCAGAGTGTCTGTTGGCAATTTACATCCCGCCCATCAGCATAACAAAGCTCCCAGTTCTCCATGGCCTGTCCTGCCTTTCTGGATTTTACACTTTTTTCAGATGGCCCTTTTGACCGGGGGGAAGTGAGACTTCATTGTATTGCAGATTTCCTTTGCAAGCTTGCTTGGTTGGCCAAAAAGGGCGTATGCGTTTTTTCCTGAATATATTCAGGAAAAAATGCATACGCCCTTTTTGGCCAAGTGCATCATTGTCGACGTTCTGCCTCTTTTCCTATGCTTTAAATGCAATTCCAGTCTACCTCCTGAAATCGGTTTCCTGCAATTCTGCCCCGCTTTCAAGTCCTCTTGGCAGCCTTACTTCAGTATATTTTTGGACGATAGCTGTCATTTATAACTCTGCAGGTTTGTGAATTACAGTGCCCCTGAGCTCTTTTCTTCAACTCGCTTTCTTGTGAGCTGGCCGCAACACCGCAGGATTGCTTCAGGCCCTAATCTGGTTCCGGCACGGCACGCTGAGCCTTTGGTTAATTCCTCTTCCTGGTGGGAAATGAGAGTTAAATATGCCCGTCCAGACACTTCCAGCTAGTCTCTCATTGGTTCTCCCTATTCCTGTTCATCTTCCACAGAAATTGCAAACTGGGCCAAACAGGAGGTTAAAGACACTGACTCTCCAAGTCGGGAGAGTGTTAGTAAAGCGTCTGGAATGTTGCACCCGAGTACCAGGGGTCGAAAACTGAGACATATTTGAACACGTCTCCCGATCACACGGTTGATCATACTCTGGGTTCCACATGCATGTTTTAGCTGAAGGAAGAATCCCTTAAACCTGGAGAGTTGAGACCCATGGAATGGGTACCATGCAATATGACTTCAAAGGGTCTTCATTTGCTCACTGAACCTCTCCAATCCTATCACTGCTGCGTTTATGCCCCTGTACACATGCTTGATTCTCTTTCGAAGACATAGCAATCCATAGGTTTTAAGATACTTACTAGTCAGGTACATTCTTAGGCATTTAATATGCGGTGTTGAGTCCATTTCGTTGAGCAAGGTGTAGCTCTTGTGTATTACATATTTGGCTTAAGGAACTTTATCTGTGCTCATTTCAATCTCTGGTTTTAGGCAGCACCCCAACTCACCTTTCCCCTTAGCAAGCATATGTTGGTTTTCTAAATTTGAGACCCTGTTCTGTTTTGTATTTCAGTTCCTGTGTAGCCAAGTTTACATTCCGTGTATTAGTGATATCTTATGATGTTTCTTTTTCTGTGTGACTTATTTCAGTTAGAATCATCATACCAGAATCCACTCATTATGCTGCTACGGGTCTGATGACATAGATTTCATTGCTGAGTGATATTGCATTGTACGTAAGTACCACAACTTCTTTATCCATTACTCACTTTCTGCGATATTGAACTTGTACCGTAAACGAGGTTCTTGTAAACAGAGCCGTCCCAAACTTTGGGGTGGCTGTGTCTTTTTGATTTTAATTTCTCTAAGCTATAGGACCATAAGTGGAAGTGCCCTAGGCTCTGTTGCTTTGTTTTTTTGATGTTTCAGGAAACACCATACACTTCTCCCGAGTGGCTGTTGGCAATTTATGTCCCGCCCATCAGCATAACAAGGCTCCCAGTTCTCCATGGCCTGTCCTGCCTTCTGGATTTTACACTTTTTTCAGATGGCCCTTTTGACCGGGGGGAAGTGAGACTTCATTGTAGTGCAGATTTCCTTTGCAAGCTTGCTTGGTTGGCCAAAAAGTGCATATGCGTTTTTTCCTGAATATATTCAGGAAAAAACGCATACGCCCTTTTTGGCCAAGTGCATCATTGTGGACGTTCTGCCTCTTTTCCTATGCTTTAACTGCAATTCCAGTCTACCTCCTGAAATCGGTTTCCTGCAATTCTGCCCCTCTTTCAAGTCCTCTTGGCAGTCTTACTTCAGTATATTTTTGGACGATAGCTGTCATTTATAACTCTGCAGGTTTGTGAATTACAATGCCCCTGAGCTCCTTTCTTCAACTCGCTTTCTTGTGAGCTGGCCGCAACACCACAGGACTGCTTCAGGCCCTAATCTGATTCCGGCACGGCACGCTGAGCCTTTGGTTAATTCCTCTTCCTGGTGGGAAATGAGAATTAAATTTGCCCGTCCAGACACCTCCAGCTAGTCTCTCATTGGTTCTCCCTATTCCTGTTAATCTTCCAAAGAAATTGCAAACTGGGCCAAACAGGAGTTTAAAGGCACTGACTCTCCAAGTCGGGAGAGTGTTAGTAAAGTGTCTGAAATGTTGCACCCGAGTACCAGGGGACGAGAACTGAGACATATTTGAACACGTCTCCCGATCACTCGGTTGATCATACTCTGGGTTCCACATGCATGTTTTAGCTGAAGGAAAAATCCCTTAAACCTGGACAGTTGAGACCCGTGGAATGGGTACCATGCAATATGACTTCAAAGGGTCTTCATTTGCTCACCGAACCTCTCCAATCCTATCACTGCTGCGTTTATGCCCCTGTACACACGTTTGATTCTCTTTCGGAGACATAGCAATCCATAGGTTTTAAGATACTTACTAGTCAGGTACATTCTTAGGCGTTTAATATGGGGTGTTGAGTCGATTTCGTTGAGCAAGGAGTAGCTCTTGTCTATTCCATATTTGGCTTAAGGAACTTTATCTGTGCTCATTTCAATCTCTGGTTTTAGGCAGCACCCCAATTCACCTTTCCCCTTAAGCAAGCATAAGTTGGTTTTCTAAATTTGAGACCCTGTTCTGTTTTGTAATTCAGTTCCTGTGTAGCCAAGTTTACATTCCGTGTATTAGTGATATCTTATGATGTTTCTTTTTCTGTGTGACTTACTTCAGTTAGAATCATCATACCTGAATCCACTCATTATGCTGCTATGGGCCTGATGACATAGATTTCATTGCTGAGTGATATTGCATTGTACGTAAGTACCACAACTTCTTTATCCATTATTCACTTTCTGCGATATTGAACTTGTACCGTAAATGAGGTTCTTGTAAACAGAGCCGTCCCAAACTTTGGGGTGGCTGTGTCTTTTTGATTTTAATTTCCCTAAGCTATAGGACCATAAGTGGAAGTGCCCTAGGCTCTGATGCTTTGGTTTTTAGATGTTTCAGGAAACACCATACACTTCTCCCAAGTGGCTGTTGGCAATTTACATCCCGCCCATCAGCATAACAAGGCTCCCAGTTCTCCATGGCCTGTCCTGCCTTTCTGGATTTTACACTTTTTTCAGAAGGCCCTTTTGACCGGGGGGAAGTGAGACTTCATTGTAGTGCAGATTTCCTTTGCAAGCTTGCTTAGTTGGCCAAAAAGGGCGTATGCGTTTTTTCCTGAATATATTCAGGAAAAAACGCATATGCCCTTTTTGGCCAAGTGCATCATTGTGGACGTTCTGCCTCTTTTCCTATGCTTTAAATGCAATTCCAGTCTACCTCCTGAAATCGGTTTCCTGCAATTCTGCCCCGCTTTCAAGTCCTCTTGGCAGCCTTACTTCAGTATATTTTTGGACGATAGCTGTCATTTATAACTCTGCAGGTTTGTGAATTACAGTGCCCCTGAGCTCCTTTCTTCAACTCGCTTTCTTGTGAGCTGGCCGCAACACCGCAGGATTGCTTCAGGCCCTAATCTGGTTCCGGCACGGCACGCTGAGCCTTTGGTTAATTCCTCTTCCTGGTGGGAAATGAGAGTTAAATTTGCCCGTCCAGACACTTCCAGCTAGTCTCTCATTGGTTCTCCCTATTCCTGTTCATCTTCCACAGAAATTGCAAACTGGGCCAAACAGGAGGTTAAAGGCACTGACTCTCCAAGTCGGGAGAGTGTTAGTAAAGCGTCTGGAATGTTGCACCCGAGTACCAGGGGTCGAAAACTGAGACATATTTGAACACGTCTCCCGATCACACGGTTGATCATACTCTGGGTTCCACATGCATGTTTTAGCTGAAGGAAGAATCCCTTAAACCTGGAGAGTTGAGACCCGTGGAATGGGTACCATGCAATATGACTTCAAAGGGTCTTCATTTGCTCACCGAATCTCTCCAATCCTATCACTGCTGCGTTTATGCCCCTGTACACACGCTTGATTCTCTTTCGGAGACATAGCAATCCATAGGTTTTAAGATACTTACTAGTCAGGTACATTCTTAGGCATTTAATATGAGGTGTTGAGTCCATTTCGTTGAGCAAGGTGTAGCTCTTGTCTATTACATATTTGGCTTAAGGAACTTTATCTGTGCTCATTTCAATCTCTGGTTTTAGGCAGCACCCCAACTCACCTTTCCCCTTAGCAAGCATATGTTGGTTTTCTAAATTTGAGACCCTGTTCTGTTTTGTAATTCAGTTCCTGTGTAGCCAAGTTTACATTCCGTGTATTAGTGATATCTTATGATGTTTCTTTTTCTGTGTGACTTATTTCAGTTAGAATCATCATACCTGAATCCACTCATTATGCTGCTACGGGCCTGATGACATAGATTTCATGGCTGAGTGATATTGCATTGTACGTAAGTACCACAACTTCTTTATACATTACTCACATTGTGCGATATTGACCTTGTACCATAAACGAGATTCTTGTATACAGAGCCGTCCCAAACTTTGGGGTGGCTGTGTCATTTTGATTTTAATTTCCCTAAGCTATAGGACCATAAGTGGAAGTGCTGTAGGCTCTGTTGCTTTGTTTTTTAGATGTTTCAGGAAACACCATACACTTCTCCCGAGTGTCTGTTGGCAATTTACATCCCGCCCATCAGCATAACAAGGCTCCGAGTTCTCCATGGCCTGTCCTGCCTTTCTGGATTTTACACTTTTTTCAGATGGCCCTTTTGACCGGGGGGAAGTGAGACTTCATTGTATTGCAGATTTCCTTTGCAAGCTTGCTTGGTTGGCCAAAAAGTGCGTATGCGTTTTTTCCTGAATATATTTAGGAAAAAACGCATACGCCCTTTTTGGCCAAGTGCATCATTGTGGACGTTCTGCCTCTTTTCCTATGCTTTAATTGCATTTCCAGTCTACCTCCTGAAATCGGTTTCCTGCAAATCTGCCCCGCTTTCAAGTCCTCTTGGCAGCCTTACTTCAGTATATTTTTGGACGATAGCTGTCATTTATAACTCTGCAGGTTTGTGAATTACAGTGCCCCTGAGCTCCTTTCTTCAACTCGCTTTCTTGTGCGCTGGCCGCAACACCACAGGATTGCTTCAGGCCATAATCTGGTTCCGGCACGGCACGCTGAGCCTTTGGTTAATTCCTCTTCCTGGTGGGAAATGAGAGTTAAATTTGCCCGTCCAGACAACTCCAGGTAGTCTCTCATTGGTTCTCCCTATTCCTGTTCATCTTCCACAGAAATTGCAAACTGGGCCAAACAGGAGGTTAAAGGCACTGACTCTCCAAGTCGGGAGAGTGTTAGTAAAGCGTCTGGAATGTTGCACCCGAGTACCAGGGGTCGAAAACTGAGACATATTTGAACACGTCTCCCGATCACATGGTTGATCATACTCTGGGTTCCACATGCATGTTTTAGCTGAAGGAAGAATCCCTTAAACCTGGAGAGTTGAGACCCGTGGAATGGGTACCATGCAATATGACTTCAAAGGGTCTTCATTTGCTCACTGAACTTCTCCAATCCTATCACTGCTGCGTTTATGCCCCTGTACACATGCTTGATTCTCTTTCGGAGACATAGCAATCCATAGGTTTTAAGATACTTACTAGTCAGGTACATTCTTAGGCATTTAATATGAGGTGTTGAGTCCATTTCGTTGAGCAAGGTGTAGCTCTTGTCTATTCCATATTTGGCTTAAGGAACTTTATCTGTGCTCATTTCAATCTCTGGTTTTAGGCAGCACCCCAACTCACCTTTCCCCTTAAGCAAGCATAAGTTGGTTTTCTAAATTTGAGACCCTGTTCTGTTTTGTAATTCAGTTCCTGTGTAGCCAAGTTTACATTCCGTGTATTAGTGATATCTTATGATGTTTCTTTTTCTGTGTGACTTATTTCAGTTAGAATCATCATACCTGAATCCACTCATTATGCTGCTACGGGCCTGATGACATAGATTTCATTGCTGAGTGATATTGCATTATACGTAAGTACCACAACTTCTTTATCCGTTTTTCACTTTCTGCGATACTGCACTTGTACCGTAAGCGAGGTTCTTGTAAACAGAGCCGTCCCAAAATTAGGGGTGGCTGTGTCTTTTTGATTTTAATTTCCCTAAGCTATAGGACCATAAGTGGAAGTGCCCTAGGCTCTGTTGCTTTGTTTTTTAGATGTTTCAGGAAACACCATACACTTCTCCCGAGTGGCTCTTGGCAATTTACATCCCGCCCATCAGCAAAACAAGGCTCCCAGTTCTCCATGGCCTGTCCTGCCTTCTGGATTTTACACTTTTTTCAGATGGCCCTTTTGACCGGGGGGAAGTGAGACTTCATTGTAGTGCAGATTTCCTTTGCAAGCTTGCTTGGTTGGCCAAAAAGGGCGTATGCGTTTTTTCCTGAATACATTCAGGAAAAAACGCATACGCCCTTTTTGGCCAAGTGCATCATTGTGGACGTTCTGCCTCTTTTCCTATGCTTTAACTGCAATTCCAGTCTACCTCCTGAAATCGGTTTCCTGCAATTCTGCCCCGCTTTCAAGTCCTCTTGGCAGCCTTACTTCAGTATATTTTTGGACGATTGCTGTCATTTATAACTCTGCAGGTTTGTGAATTACAGTGCCCCTGAGCTCCTTTCTTCAACTCGCTTTCTTGTGAGCTGGCCGCAACACCGCAGGATTGCTTCAGGCCCTAATCTTGTTCCGGCACGGCACGCTGAGCCTTTGGTTAATTCTTCTTCCTGGTGGGAAATGAGAGTTAAATTTGCCCGTCCAGACACTTCCAGCTAGTCTCTCATTGGTTCTCCCTATTCCTGTTCATCTTCCACAGAAATTGCAAACTGGGCCAAACAGGAGGTTAAAGGCACTGACTCTCCAAGTCAGGAGAGTGTTAGTAAAGCGTCTGGAATGTTGCACCCGAGTACCAGGGGTTGAAAACTGAGACATATTTGAACACGTCTCCCGATCACATGGTTGATCATACTCTGGGTTCCACATGCATGTTTTAGCTGAAGGAAGAATCCCTTAAACCTGGAGAGTTGAGACCCGTGGAATGGGTACCATGCAATATGACTTCAAATGGTCTTCATTTGCTCACCGAACCTCTCCAATCCTATCACTGCTGCCTTTATGCCCCTGTACACATGCTTGTTTCTCTTTCGAAGACATAGCAATCCATAGGTTATAAGATACTTACCAGTCAGGTGCATTCTTAGGCGTTTAATATGGGGTGTTGAGCCCATTTCATTGAGCAAGGAGTAGCTCTTGTCTATTCCATATTTGGCTTAAGGAACTTTATCTGTGCTCATTTCAATCTCTGGTTTTAGGCAGCACCCCAACTCACCTTTCCCCTTAGCAAGCATAAGTTGGTTTTCTAAATTTGAGACCCTGTTCTGTTTTGTAATTCAGTTCCTGTGTAGCCAAGTTTACATTCCGTGTATTAGTGATATCTTATGATGTTTCTTTTTCTGTGTGACTTATTTCAGTTAGAATCATCATACTTGAATCCACTCATTATGCTGCTACGGGCCTGATGACATAGATTTCATTGCTGAGTGATATTGCATTGTACGTAAGTACCACAACTTCTTTTTCCATTATTGACTTTCTGCAATATTGAACTTGTACCATAAATGAGGTTCTTGTAAACAGAGCCGTCCCAAACTTTGGGGTGGCTGTGACTTTTTTATTTTAATTTCCCTAAGCTATAGGACCATAAGTCGAAGTGCCCTAGGCTCTGTTGCTTTGTTTTTTAGATGTTTCAGGAAACACCATACACTTCTCCCGAGTGGCTGTTGGCAATTTACATCCCGCCCATCAGCATAACAAGGCTCCCAGTTCTCCATGGCCTGTCCTGCCTTTCTGGATTTTACACTTTTTTAAGATGGCCCTTTTGACGGGGGGAAGTGAGACTTCATTGTATTGCAGATTTCCTTTGCAAGTTTGCTTGGTTGGACAAAAAGGGCGTATGCGTTTTTTCCTGAATATATTCAGGAAAAAACGCATACGCCCTTTTTGGCCAAGTGCATCATTGTGGACGTTCTGCCTCTTTTCCTATGCTTTAAATGCAATTCCAGTCTACCTCCTGAAATCGGTTTCCTGCAATTCTGCCCCGCTTTCAAGTCCTCTTGCCAGCCTTACTTCAGTATATTTTTGGACGATAGCTGTCATATATAACTCTGCAGGTTTGTGAATTACAGTGCCCCTGAGCTCCTTTCTTCAACTCGCTTTCTTGTGAGCTGGCCGCAACACCGCAGGATTGCTTCAGGCCCTAATCTGGTTCCGGCACGGCACGCTGAGCCTTTGGTTAATTCCTCTTCCTTGTGGGAAATGAGAGTTAAATTTGCCCATCTAGACACCTACAGCTAGTCTCTCATTGGTTCTCCCTATTCCTGTTAATCTTCCACAGAAATTGCAAACTGGGCCAAACAGCAGGTTAAAGGCACTGACTCTCAAAGTCGGGAGAGTGTTAGTAAAGCGTCTGAAATGTTGCACCCGAGTACCAGGGGTCGAAAACTGAGACATATTTGAACACGTCTCCCGATCACACGGTTGATCATACTTTGGGTTCCACATGCATGTTTTAGCTGAAGGAAGAATCCCTTAAACCTGGAGAGTTGAGACCCGTGGAATGGGTACCATGCAATATGACTTCAAACGGTCTTCATTTGCTCACCGAACCTCTCCAATCCTATCACTGCTGCGTTTATGCCCCTGTACACATGCTTGTTTCTCTTTCGGAGACATAGCAATCCATACGTTTTAAGATACTTACTAGTCAGGTGCATTCTTAGGCATTTAATATGTGGTGTTGAGTCGATTTCGTTGAGCAAGGAGTAGCTCTTGTCTATTCCATATTTGGCTTAAGGAACTTTATCGGTGCTCATTTCAATCTCTGGTTTTAGGGAGCACCCCAACTCACCTTTCCCCTTAGCAAGCATAAGATGGTTTTCTAAATTTGAGACACTGTTCTGTTTTGTAATTCAGTTCCTGTGTAGCCAAGTTTACATTCCGTGTATTAGTGATATCTTATGATGTTTCTTTTTCTGTGTGACTTATTTCAGTTAGAATCATCATACCTGAATCCACTCATAATGCTGCTACGGGCCTGATGACATAGATTTCATTGCTGAGTGATATTGCATTGTACGTAAGTACCACAACTTCTTGATCCATTATTCACTTTCTGCGATATTGAACTTGTACCGTAAACGAGGTTCTTGTAAACAGAGCCGTCCCAAACTTTGGGCTGGCTGTGTCTTTTTGATTTTAATTTTCCTAAGCTATGGGAATATAAGTGGAAGTGCCCTAGGCTCTGTTGCTTTGGTTTTTAGATGTTTCAGGAAACACCATACACTTCTCCCGAGTGGCTGTTGGCAATTTACATCCCGCCCATCAGCATAACAAGGCTCCCAGTTCTCCATGGCCTGTCCTGCCTTCTGGATTTTACACGTTTTTCAGATGGCCCTTTTTACCGGGGGGAAGTGAGACTTCATTGTAGTGCAGATTTCCTTTGCAAGCTTGCTTGGTTGGCCAAAAAGTGCGTATGCGTTTTTTCCTGAATATATTCAGGAAAAAACGCACACGCACTTATTGGCCAAGTGCATCATTGTGGACGTTCTGCCTCTTTTCCTATGCTTTAAATGCAATTCTAGTCTACCTCCTGAAATTGGTTTCCTGCAATTCTGCCCCGCTTTCAAGTCCTCTTGGCATCCTTACTTCAGTATATTTTTGGACGATAGCTGTCATTTATAACTCTGCAGGTTTGTGAATTACAGTGCCCATGAGCTCCTTTCTTCAATTCGCTTTCTTGTGAGCTGGCCGCAACACCGCAGGATTGCTTCAGGCCCTAATCTGGTTCCGGCACGGCACGCTGAGCCTTTGGTTAATTCCTCTTCCTGGTGGGAAATGAGAGTTAAATTTGCCCGTCTAGACACCTACAGCTAGTCTCTCATTGGTTCTCCCTATTCCTGTTAATCTTCCACAGAAATTGCAAACTGGGCCAAACAGCAGGTTAAAGGCACTGACTCTCCAAGTGGGGAGAGTGTTAGTAAAGCGTCTGGAATGTTGCACCCGAGTACCAGGGGTCGAAAACTGAGACATATTTGAACACGTCTCCTGATCACACGGTGGATCATACTCTGGGTTCCACATGCATGTTTTCGCTGAAGGAAGAATCCCTTAAACCTGGAGAGTTGAGACCCGTGGAATGGGTACCATGCAATATGACTTCAAATGGTCTTCATTTGCTCACCGAACCTCTCCAATCCTGTCACTGCTGCGTTTATGCCCCCGTACACACGATTGATTCTCTTTCAGAGACATAGCAATCCATAGGTTTTAAGATACTTACTAGTCAGGTACATTCTTAGGCGTTTAATATGGGGTGTTGAGTCCATTTCGTTGAGCAAGGAGTAGCTCTTGTCTATTCCATATTTGGCTTAAGGAAATTTATCTGTGTTCATTTCAATCTCTGGTTTTAGGCAGCACCCCAACTCACCTTTCCCCTTAGCAAGCATAAGTTGGTTTTCTAAATTTGAAACCCTGTTCTGTTTTGTAATTCAGTTCCTGTGTAGCCAAGTTTACATTCCGTGTATTAGTGATATCTTATGATGTTTCTTTTTCTGTGTGACTTATTTCAGTTAGAATCATCATACCTGAATCCACTCATTATGCTGCTACGGGCCTGATGACATAGATTTCATTGCTGAGTGATATTGCATTGTACGTAAGTACCACAACTTCTTTATCCATTATTCACTTTCTGCGATATTGAACTTGTACCGTAAACGAGGTTCTTGTAAACAGAGCCGTCCCAAACTTTGGGGTGGCTGTGTCTTTTTGATTTTAATTTCCCTAAGCTATGGACCATAAGTGGAAGTGCCCTAGGCTCTGTTGCTTTGTTTTTTAGATGTTTCAGGAAACAACATACACTTCTCCCAAGTGGCTGTTGGCAATTTACATCCCGCCCATCAGCATAACAAGGCTCCCAGTTCTCCATGGCCTGTCCTGCCTTTCTGGATTTTACACTTTTTTCAGAAGGCCCTTTTGACCGGGGGAAGTGAGACTTCATTGTAGTGCAGATTTCCTTTGCAAGCTTGCTTGGTTGGCCAAAAAGGGCGTATGCATTTTTTCCTGAATATATTCAGGAAAAAACGCATATGCCCTTTTTGGCCAAGTGCATCATTGTCGACATTCTGCCTATTTTCCTATGTTTAAAATGCAATTCCAGTCTACCTCCTATAATCGGTTTCCTGCAGTTCTGCCCTGCTTTCAAGTCCTCTTGGCAGCCTTACTTCAGTATATTTTTGGACAATTGCTGTCATTTATAACTCTGCAGGTTTGTGAATTACAGTGCCCCTGAGCTCCTTTCTTCAACTCGCTTTCTTGTGACCTGGCCGCTACTCCGCAGGATGGCTTCAGGCCCTAATCTTGTTCCGGCACGGCACACTGAGCCTTTGGTTAATTCCTCTTCCTGGTGGGAAATGAGAGTTAAATTTGCCCGTCCAGACACCTCCAGCTAGTCTCTCATTGGTTCTCCCTATTCCTGTTCCTCTTCCACAGAAATTGCAAACTGGGCCAAACAGTAGGTTAAAGGCACTGACTCTCCAAGTGGGGAGAGTGTTAGTAAAGCGTCTGGAATGTTGCACCCGAGTACCAGGGGTCGAAAACTGAGACATATTTGAACACGTCTCCTGATCACACGGTGGATCATACTCTGGGTTCCACATGCATGTTTTCGCTGAAGGAAGAATCCCTTAAACCTGGAGAGTTGAGACCCGTGGAATGGGTACATTGCAATATGACTTCAAATGGTCTTCATTTGCTCACCGAACCTCTCCAATCCTGTCACTGCTGCGTTTATGCCCCCGTACACACGATTGATTCTCTTTCAGAGACATAGCAATCCATAGGTTTTAAGATACTTACTAGTCAGGTACATTCTTAGGCGTTTAATATGGGGTGTTGAGTCCATTTCGTTGAGCAAGGAGTAGCTCTTGTCTATTCCATATTTGGCTTAAGGAACTTTATCTGTGTTCATTTCAATCTCTGGTTTTAGGCAGCACCCCAACTCACCTTTCCCCTTAGCAAGCATAAGTTGGTTTTCTAAATTTGAGACCCTGTTCTGTTTTGTAATTCAGTTCCTGTGTAGCCAAGTTTACATTCCGTGTATTAGTGATATCTTATGATGTTTCTTTTTCTGTGTGACTTATTTCAGTTAGAATCATCATACCTGAATCCACTCATTATGCTGCTACGGGCCTGATGACATAGATTTCATTGCTGAGTGATATTGCATTGTATGTAAGTACCACAACTTCTTTTTCCATTATTGACTTTCTGCAATATTGAACTTGTACCATAAACGAGGTTCTTGTAAACAGAGCCGTCCCAAACTTTGGGGTGGCTGTGTCTTTTTGATTTTAATTTCCCTAAGCTATAGGACCATAAGTGGAAGTGCCCTAGGCTCTGTTGCTTTGTTTTTTAGATGTTTCAGGAAACACCATACACTTCTCCCGAGTGGCTGTTGACAATTTACATCCCGCCCATCAGCATAACAAGGCTCCCAGTTCTCCATGGCCTGTCCTGCCTTTCTGGATTTTACACTTTTTTTAGATGGCCCTTTTGACCGGGGGGAAGTGAGACTTCATTGTAGTGCAGATTTCCTTTGCAAGTTTGCTTGGTTGGACAAAAAGGGCATATGCGTTTTTTCCTGAATATATTCAGGAAAAAACGCATATGCCCATTTTGGCCAAGTGCATCATTGTGGACGTTCTGCCTCTTCTCCTATGCTTTCAATGCAATTCCAGTCTACCTCCTGAAATCGGTTTCCTGCAATTCTGCCCCGCTTTCAAGTCCTCTTGGCAGCCTTACTTCAGTATATTTTTGGACGATAGCTGTCATTTATAACTCTGCAGGTTTGTGAATTACAGTGCCCCTGAGCTCCTTTCTTAAACTCGCTTTCTTGTGAGCTGGCCGCAACACCGCAGGATTGCTTCAGGCCCTAATCTGGTTCCGGCATGGCACGCTGAGCCTTTGGTTAATTCCTCTTCCTGGTGGGAAATGAGAGTTAAATTTGCCCGTCCAGACACCTCCAGCTAGTCTCTCATTGGTTCTCCCTATTCCTGTTAATCTTCCACAGAAATTGCAAACTGGGCCAAACAGGAGGTTAAAGGCACTGACTCTCCAAGTCAGGAGAGTGTTAGTAAAGCGTCTGGAATGTTGCACCCGAGTACCAGGGGTCGAAAACTGAGACATATTTGAACACGTCTCCCGATCACACGGTTGATCATACTCTGGGTTCCACATGCATGTTTTAGCTGAAGGAAGAATCCCTTAAACCTGGAGAGTTCAGACCCGTGGAATGGGTACCATGCAATATGACTTCAAAGGGTCTTCATTTGCTCACCGAACCTCTCCAAACCTATCACTGCTGCGTTTATGCCCCTGTACACACGTTTGATTCTCTTTCGGAGACATAGCAATCCATAGGTTTTAAGGTACTTACTAGTCAGGTACATTCTTAGGCGTTTAATATGGGGTGTTGAGTCGATTTCGTTGAGCAAGGTGTAGCTCTTGTCTATTCCATATTTGGCTTAAGGAACATTATCTGGGCTCATTTCAATCTCTGGTTTTAGGCAGCACCCCAACTCACCTTTCCCCTTAGCATGCATAAGTTGGTTTTCTAAATTTGAGACCCTGTTCTATTTTGTAATTCAGTTCCTGTGTAGCCAAGTTTACATTCCGTGTATTAGTGATATCTTATGATGTTTCTTTTTCTGTGTGACTTACTTCAGTTAGAATCATCATACCTGAATCCACTCATTATGCTGCTATGGGCCTGATGACATAGATTTCATTGCTGAGTGATATTGCATTGTACGTAAGTACCACAACTTCTTTATCCATTATTCACTTTCTGCGATATTGAACTTGTACCGTAAACGAGGTTCTTGTAAACAGAGCCGTCCCAAACTTTGGGGTGGCTGTGTCTTTTTGATTTTAATTTCCCTAAGCTATGGACCATAAGTGGAAGTGCCCTAGGCTCTGTTGCTTTGTTTTTTAGATGTTTCAGGAAACAACACACACTTCTCCCAAGTTGCTGTTGGCAATTTACATCCCGCCCATCAGCATAACAAGGCTCCCAGTTCTCCATGGCCTGTCCTGCCTTTCTGGATTTTACACTTTTTTCAGAAGGCCCTTTTGACCGGGGGGGAAGTGAGACTTCATTGTAGTGCAGATTTCCTTTGCAAGCTTGCTTGGTTGGCCAAAAAGGGCGTATGCATTTTTTCCTGAATATATTCAGGAAAAAACGCATATGCCCTTTTTGGCCAAGTGCATCATTGTCGACATTCTGCCTATTTTCCTATGTTTAAAATGCAATTCCAGTCTACCTCCTATAATCGGTTTCCTGCAGTTCTGCCCTGCTTTCAAGTCCTCTTGGCAGCCTTACTTCAGTATATTTTTGGACAATTGCTGTCATTTATAACTCTGCAGGTTTGTGAATTACAGTGCTCCTGAGCTCCTTTCTTCAACTCGCTTTCTTGTGACCTGGCCGCTACTCCGCAGGATGGCCTCAGGCCCTAATCTGGTTCCGGCACGGCACACTGAGCCTTTGGTTAATTCCTCTTCCTGGTGGGAAATGAGAGTTAAATTTGCCCGTCCAGACACCTCCAGCTAGTCTCTCATTGGTTCTCCCTATTCCTGTTCCTCTTCCACAGAAATTGCAAACTGGGCCAAACAGTAGGTTAAAGGAACTGACTCTCCAAGTGGGGAGAGTGTTAGTAAAGCGTCTGGAATGTTGCACCCGAGTACCAGGGGTCGAAAACTGAGACATATTTGAACACGTCTCCTGATCACACGGTGGATCATACTCTGGGTTCCACATGCATGTTTTCGCTGAAGGAAGAATCCCTTAAACCTGGAGAGTTGAGACCCGTGGAATGGGTACATTGCAATATGATTTCAAATGGTCTTCATTTGCTCACCGAACCTCTCCAATCCTGTCACTGCTGCGTTTATGCCCCCGTACACACGATTGATTCTCTTTCAGAGACATAGCAATCCATAGGTTTTAAGATACTTACTAGTCAGGTACATTCTTAGGCGTTTAATATGGGGTGTTGAGTCCATTTCATTGAGCAAGGAGTAGCTCTTGTCTATTCCATATTTGGCTTAAGGAACTTTATCTGTGCTCTTTTCAATCTCTGGTTTTAGGCAGCACCCCAACTCACCTTTCCCCTTAGCAAGCATAAGTTGGTTTTCTAAATTTGAGACCCTGTTCTGTTTTGTAATTCAGTTCCTGTGTAGCCAAGTTTACATTCCGTGTATTAGTGATATCTTATGATGTTTCTTTTTCTGTGTGACTTATTTCAGTTAGAATCATCATACCTGAATCCACTCATTATGCTGCTACGGGCCTGATGACATAGATTTCATTGCTGAGTGATATTGCATTGTATGTAAGTACCACAACTTCTTTTTCCATTATTGACTTTCTGCAATATTGAACTTGTACCATAAACGAGGTTCTTGTAAACAGAGCCGTCCCAAACTTTGGGGTGGCTGTGTCTTTTTTATTTTAATTTCCCTAAGCTATAGGACCATAAGTGGAAGTGCCCTAGGCTCTGTTGCTTTGTGTTTTAGATGTTTCAGGAAACACCATACACTTCTCCCGAGTGGCTGTTGACAATTTACATCCCACCCATCAGCATAACCAGGCTCCCAGTTCTCCATGGCCTGTCCTGCCTTTCTGGATTTTACACTTTTTTTAGATGGCCCTTTTGACCGGGGGGAAGTGAGACTTCATTGTAGTGCAGATTTCCTTTGCAAGTTTGCTTGGTTGGACAAAAAGGGCATATGCGTTTTTTCCTGAATATATTCAGGAAAAAACGCATATGCCCATTTTGGCCAAGTGCATCATTGTGGACGTTCTGCCTCTTCTCCTATGCTTTCAATGCAATTCCAGTCTACCTCCTGAAATCGGTTTCCTGCAATTCTGCCCCGCTTTCAAGTCCTCTTGGCAGCCTTACTTCAGTATATTTTTGGACGATAGCTGTCATTTATAACTCTGCAGTTTTGTGAATTACAGTGCCCCTGAGCTCCTTTCTTCAACTTGCTTTCTTTTGAGCTGGCCGCAACACCGCAGGATGGCTTCAGGCCCTAATCTGGTTCCGGCACGGCACGCTGAGCCTTTGGTTAATTCCTCTTCCTGGTGGGAAATGAGAGTTAAATTTGCCCGTCCAGACACCTCCAGCTAGTCTCTCATTGGTTCTCCCTATTCCTGTTAATCTTCCACAGAAATTGCAAACTGGGCCAAACAGGAGGTTAAAGGCACTGACTCTCCAAGTCAGGAGAGTGTTAGTAAAGCGTCTGGAATGTTGCACCCGAGTACCAGGGGTCGAAAACTGAGACATATTTGAACACGTCTCCCGATCACACGGTTGATCATACTCTGGGTTCCACATGCATGTTTTAGCTGAAGGAAGAATCCCTTAAACCTGGAGAGTTGAGACCCGTGGAATGGGTACCATGCAATATGACTTCAAAGGGTCTTCATTTGCTCACCGAACCTCTCCAAACCTATCACTGCTGCGTTTATGCCCCTGTACACACGTTTGATTCTCTTTCGGAGACATAGCAATCCATAGGTTTTAAGGTACTTACTAGTCAGGTACATTCTTAGGCGTTTAATATGGGGTGTTGAGTCGATTTCGTTGAGCAAGGTGTAGCTCTTGTCTATTCCATATTTGGCTTAAGGAACTTTATCTGTGCTCATTTCAATCTCTGGTTTTAGGCAGCACCCCAACTCACCTTTCCCCTTAGCAAGCATAAGTTGGTTTTCTAAATTTGAGACCCTGTTCTGTTTTGTAATTCAGTTCCTGTGTAGCCAAGTTTACATTCCGTGTATTAGTGATATCTTATGATGTTTCTTTTTCTGTGTGACTTATTTCAGTTAGAATCATCATACCAGAATCCACTCATTATGCTGCTACGGGCCTGATGACATAGATTTCATTGCTGAGTGATATTGCATTGTACGTAAGTACCACAACTTCTTTATCCATTACTCACTTTCTGTGATATTGAACTTGTACCGTAAACGAGGTTCTTGTAAACAGAGCCGTCCCAAACTTTGGGGTGGCTGTGTCTTTTTGATTTTAATTTCTCTAAGCTATAGGACCATAAGTGGAAGTGCCCTAGGCTCTGTTGCTTTGTTTTTTTGATGTTTCAGGAAACACCTTACACTTCTCCCGAGTGGCTGTTGGCAATTTATATCCCGCCCATCAGCATAACAAGGCTCCCAGTTCTCCATGGCCTGTCCTGCCTTATGGATTTTACACTTTTTTCAGATGGCCCTTTTGACCGGGGGGAAGTGAGACTTCATTGTAGTGCAGATTTCCTTTGCAAGCTTGCTTGGTTGGCCAAAAAGGGCGTATGCGTTTTTTCCTGAATATATTCAGGAAAAAACGCATATGCCCATTTTGGCCAAGTGCATCATTGTGGACGTTCTGCCTCTTCTCCTATGCTTTCAATGCAATTCCAGTCTACCTCCTGAAATCGGTTTCCTGCAATTCTGCCCCGCTTTCAAGTCCTCTTGGCAGCCTTACTTCAGTATATTTTTGGACGATAGCTGTCATTTATAACTCTGCAGGTTTGTGAATTACAGTGCCCCTGAGCTCCTTTCTTCAACTCGCTTTCTTGTGAGCTGGCCGCAACACCGCAGGATTGCTTCAGGCCCTAATCTGGTTCTGGCACGGCACGCTGAGCCTTTGGTTAATTCCTCTTCCTGGTGGGAAATGAGAGTTAAATGTGCCCGTCCAGACACCTCCAGCTAGTCTCTCATTGGTTCTCCCTATTCCTGTTCATCTTCCGCAGAAATTGCAAACTGGGCCAAACAGGAGGTTAAAGGCACTGGAATGTTGCACCCGAGTACCAGGGGTCGAAAACTGAGACATATTTGAACACGTCTCCCGATCACACGGTTGATCATACTCTGGGTTCCACATGCATGTTTTAGCTGAAGGAAGAATCCCTTAAACCTGGAGAGTTGAGACCCGTGGAATGGGTACCATGCAATATGACTTCAAAGGGTCTTCATTTGCTCACCGAACCTCTCCAATCCTATCACTGCTGCGTTTATGCCCCTGTACACACGCTTGATTCTCTTTCGGAGACATAGCAATCCATAGGTTTTAAGATACTTACTAGTCAGGTACATTCTTAGGCGTTTAATATGGGGTGTTGAGTCCATTTCGTTGAGCAAGGAGTAGCTCTTGTCTATTCCATATTTGGCTTAAGGAACTTTATCTGTGCTCATTTCAATCTCTGGTTTTAGGCAGCACCCCAACTCACCTTTCCCCTTAAGCAAGCATAAGTTGGTTTTCTAAATTTGAGACCCTGTTCTGTTTTGTAATTCAGTTCCTGTGTAGCCAAGTTTACATTCCGTGTATTAGTGATATCTTATGATGTTTCTTTTTCTGTGTGACTTATTTCAGTTAGAATCATCATACCTGAATCCACTCATTATGCTGCTATGGGCCTGATGACATAGATTTCATTGCTGAGTGTTATTGCATTGTACGTAAGTACCACAACTTCTTTATCCATTATTCACTTTCTGCGATATTGAACTTGTACCGTAAACGAGGTTCTTGTAAACAGAGCCGTCCCAAACTTTGGGGTGGCTGTGTCTTTTTGATTTTAATTTCCCTAATCTATAGGACCATAAATGGAAGTGCCCTAGGCTCTGTTGCTTTGTTTTTTAGATGTTTCAGGAAACACCATACACTTCTCCCAAGTGGCTGTTGGCAATTTACATCCCGCCCATCAGCATAACAAGGCTCCCAGTTCTCCATGGCCTGTCCTGCCTTTCTGGATTTTAGACTTTTTTCAGATGGCCCTTTTGACCGGGGGGAAGTGAGACTTCATTGTAGTGCAGATTTCCTTTGCAAGCGTGCTTGGTTGGCCAAAAGGGCGTATGCGTTTTTTCTTGAATATATTCAGGAAAAAACGCATACGCCCTTTTTGGCCAAGTGCATCATTGTCGACGTTCTGCCTCTTTTCCTATGCTTTAACTGCAATTCCAGTCTACCTCCTGAAATCGGTTTCCTGCAACTCTGCCCCGCTTTCAAGTCCTCTTGGCAGCCTTACTTCAGTATATTTTTGGACGATTGCTGTCATTTATAACTCTGCAGGTTTGTGAATTACAGTGCCCCTGAGCTCCTTTCTTCAACTCGCTTTCTTGTGAGCTGGCCGCAACACCGCAGGATTGCTTCAGGCCCTAATCTGGTTCCGGCACGGCACGCTGAGCCTTTGGTTAATTCCTCTTCCTGGTGGGAAATGAGAGTTAAATTTGCCCGTCCAGACACTTCCAGCTAGTCTCTCATTGGTTCTCCCTATTCCTGTTCATCTTACACAGAAATTGCAAACTGGGCCAAACAAGAGGTTAAAGGCACTGACTCTCCAAGTCGGGAGAGTGTTAGTAAAGCGTCTGGAATGTTGCACCCGAGTACCAGGGGTCGAAAACTGAGACATATTTGAACACGTCTCCCGATCACACGGTTGATCATACTCTGGGTTCCACATGCATGTTTTAGCTGAAGGAAGAATCCCTTAAACCTGGAGAGTTGAGACCCATGGAATGGTTACCATGCAATATGACTTCAAAGGGTCTTCATTTGCTCACTGAACTTCTCCAATCCTATCACTGCTGCGTTTATGCCCCTGTACACACGCTTGATTCTCTTTCAGAGACATAGCAATCCATAGGTTTTAAGATACTTACTAGTCAGGTACATTCTTAGGCATTTAATATGCGGTGTTGAGTCCATTTCGTTGAGCAAGGTGTAGCTCTTGTGTATTACATATTTGGCTTAAGGAACTTTATCTGTGCTCATTTCAATCTCTGGTTTTAGGCAGCACCCCAACTCACCTTTCCCCTTAGCAAGCATAAGTTGGTTTTCTAAATTTGAGACCCTGTTCTGTTTTGTATTTCAGTTCCTGTGTAGCCAAGTTTACATTCCGTGTATTAGTGATATCTTATGATGTTTCTTTTTCTGTGTGACTTATTTCAGTTAGAATCATCATACCAGAATCCACTCATTATGCTGCTACGGGTCTGATGACATAGATTTCATTGCTGAGTGATATTGCATTGTACGTAAGTACCACAACTTCTTTATCCATTACTCACTTTCTGCGATATTGAACTTGTACCGAAAACGAGGTTCTTGTAAACAGAGCCGTCCCAAACTTTGGGGTGGCTGTGTCTTTTTGATTTTAATTTCCCTAAGCTACAGGACCATAAGTGGAAGTGCCCTAGGCTCTGTTGCTTTGTTTTTTAGATGTTTCAGGAAACACCATACACTTCTCCCGAGTGGCTGTTGGCAATTTACATCACGCCCATCAGCATAACAAGGCTCCCAGTTCTCCATGGCCTGTCCTGCCTTTCTGGATTTTACACTTTTTTCAGATGTCCCTTTTGACCGGGGGGAAGTGAGACTTCATTGTAGTGCAGATTTCCTTTGCAAGCTTGCTTGGTTGGCCAAAAAGGGCGTATGCGTTTTTTCCTGAATATATTCAGGAAAAAACGCATACGCCCTTTTTGGCCAAGTGCATCATTGTGGACTTTCTGCCTCTTTTCCTATGCTTTAACTGCAATTCCAGTCTACCTCCTGAAATCGGTTTCCTGCAATTCTGCCCCGCTTTCAAGTCCTCTTGGCAGCCTTACTTCAGTATATTTTTGGACGATTGCTGTCATTTATAACTCTGCAGGTTTGTGAATTACAGTGCCCCTGAGCTCCTTTCTTCAACTCGCTTTCTTGTAAGCTGGCCGCAACACCGCAGGATTGCTTCAGGCCCTAATCTGGTTCCGGCACGGCACGCTGAGCCTTTGGTTAATTCCTCTTCCTGGTGGGAAATGAGAGTTAAATTTGCCCGTCCAGACACTTCCAGCTAGTCTCTCATTGGTTCTCCCTATTCCTGTTCATCTTCCACAGAAATTGCAAACTGGGCCAAACAGCAGGTTAAAGGCACTGACTCTCCAAGTCGGGAGAGTGTTAGTAAAGCGTCTGGAATGTTGCACCCGAGTACCAGGGGTCGAAAACTGAGACATATTTGAACACGTCTCCCGATCACACGGTTGATCATACTCTGGGTTCCACATGCATGTTTTAGCTGAAGGAAGAATCCCTTAAACTTGGAGAGTTGAGACCCATGGAATGGGTACCATGCAATATGACTTCAAAGGGTCTTCATTTGCTCACTGAACCTCTCCAATCCTATCACTGCTGCGTTTATGCCCCTGTACACATGCTTGATTCTCTTTCAGAGACATAGCAATCCATAGGTTTTAAGATAATTACTAGTCAGGTACATTCTTAGGCATTTAATATGAGGTGTTGAGTCCATTTCGTTGAGCAAGGTGTAGCTCTTGTCTATTACATATTTGGCTTAAGGAACTTTATCTGTGCTCATTTCAATCTCTGGTTTTAGGCAGCACCCCAACTCACCTTTCCCCTTAGCAAGCATATGTTGGTTTTCTAAATTTGAGACCCTGTTCTGTTTTGTAATTCAGTTCCTGTGTAGCCAAGTTTACATTCCGTGTATTAGTGATATCTTATGATGTTTCTTTTTCTGTGTGACTTATTTCAGTTAGAATCATCATACCTGAATCCACTCATTATGCTGCTACGGGCCTGATGACATAGATTTCATTGCTGAGTGATATTGCATTGTACGTAAGTACCACAACTTCTTTATCCATGACTCACTTTCTGCGATATTGAACTTGTACCGTAAACGAGGTTCTTGTAAACAGAGCCGTCCCAAACTTTGGGGTGGCTGTGTCTTTTTGATTTTAATTTCTCTAAGCTATAGGACCATAAGTGGAAGTGCCCTAGGCTCTGTTGCTTTGTTTTTTTGATGTTTCAGGAAACACCATACACTTCTCCCGAGTGGCTGTTGGCAATTTATATCCCGCCCATCAGCATAACAAGGCTCCCAGTTCTCCATGGCCTGTCCTGCCTTCTGGATTTTACACTTTTTTCAGATGGCCCTTTTGACCGGGGGGAAGTGAGACTTCATTGTAGTGCAGATTTCCTTTGCAAGCTTGCTTGGTTGGCCAAAAAGTGCGTATGCGTTTTTTCCTGAATATATTCAGGAAAAAACGCATACGCCCTTTTTGGCCAAGTGCATCATTGTGGACGTTCTGCCTCTTTTCCTATGCTTTAACTGCAATTCCTGTCTACCTCCTGAAATCGGTTTCCTGCAATTCTGCCCCTCTTTCAAGTCCTCTTGGCAGTCTTACTTCAGTATATTTTTGGACGATAGCTGTCATTTATAACTCTGCAGGTTTGTGAATTACAATGCCCCTGAGCTCCTTTCTTCAACTCGCTTTCTTGTGAGCTGGCCGCAACACCGCAGGACTGCTTCAGGCCCTAATCTGGTTCCGGCACGGCACGCTGAGCCTTTGGTTAATTCCTCTTCCTGGTGGGAAATGAGAATTAAATTTGCCCGTCCAGACACCTCCAGCTAGTCTCTCATTGGTTCTCCCTATTCCTGTTAATCTTCCAAAGAAATTGCAAACTGGGCCAAACAGGAGTTTAAAGGCACTGACTCTCCAAGTCGGGAGAGTGTTAGTAAAGCGTCTGAAATGTTGCACCCGAGTACCAGGGGACGAGAACTGAGACATATTTGAACACGTCTCCCGATCACTCGGTTGATCATACTCTGGGTTCCACATGCATGTTTTAGCTGAAGGAAGAATCCCTTAAACCTGGACAGTTGAGACCCGTGGAATGGGTACCATGCAATATGACTTCAAAGGGTCTTCATTTGCTCACCGAACCTCTCCAATCCTATCACTGCTGCGTTTATGCCCCTGTACACACGTTTGATTCTCTTTCGGAGACATAGCAATCCATAGGTTTTAAGATACTTACTAGTCAGGTACATTCTTAGGCGTTTAATATGGGGTGTTGAGTCGATTTCGTTGAGCAAGGAGTAGCTCTTGTCTATTCCATATTTGGCTTAAGGAACTTTATCTGTGCTCATTTCAATCTCTGGTTTTAGGCAGCACCCCAATTCACCTTTCCCCTTAAGCAAGCATAAGTTGGTTTTCTAAATTTGAGACCCTGTTCTGTTTTGTAATTCAGTTCCTGTGTAGCCAAGTTTACATTCCGTGTATTAGTGATATCTTATGATGTTTCTTTTTCTGTGTGACTTACTTCAGTTAGAATCATCATACCTGAATCCACTCATTATGCTGCTATGGGCCTGATGACATAGATTTCATTGCTGAGTGATATTGCATTGTACGTAAGTACCACAACTTCTTTATCCATTATTCACTTTCTGCGATATTGAACTTGTACCGTAAACGAGGTTCTTGTAAACAGAGCCGTCCCAAACTTTGGGGTGGCTGTGTCTTTTTGATTTTAATTTCCCTAAGCTATAGGAACATAAGTGGAAGTGCCCTAGGCTCTGTTGCTTTGGTTTTTAGATGTTTCAGGAAACACCATACACTTCTCCCAAGTGGCTGTTGGCAATTTACATCCCGCCCATCAGCATAACAAGGCTCCCAGTTCTCCATGGCCTGTCCTGCCTTTCTGGATTTTACACTTTTTTCAGAAGGCCCTTTTGACCGGGGGGAAGTGAGACTTCATTGTAGTGCAGATTTCCTTTGCAAGCTTGCTTGGTTGGCCAAAAAGGGCGTATGCGTTTTTTCCTGAATATATTCAGGAAAAAACGCATATGCCCTTTTTGGCCAAGTGCATCATTGTGGACGTTCTGCCTCTTTTCCTATGCTTTAAATGCAATTCCAGTCTACCTCATGAAATCGGTTTCCTGCAATTCTGCCCCGCTTTCAAGTCCTCTTGGCAGCCTTACTTCAGTATATTTTTGGACGATTGCTGTCATGTATAACTCTGCAGGTTTGTGAATTACAGTGCCCCTGAGCTCCTTTCTTCAACTCGCTTTCTTGTGAGCTGGCCGCAACACCGCAGGATTGCTTCAGGCCCTAATCTGGTTCCGGCACGGCACGCTGAGCCTTTGGTTAATTCCTCTTCCTGGTGGGAAATGAGAGTTAAATTTGCCCGTCCAGACACTTCCAGCTAGTCTCTCATTGGTTCTCCCTATTCCTGTTCATCTTCCACACAAATTGCAAACTGGGCCAAACAGGAGGTTAAAGGCACTGACTCTCCAAGTGGGGAGAGTGTTAGTAAAGCGTCTGGAATGTTGCACCCGAGTACCAGGGGTCGAAAACTGAGACATATTTGAACACGTCTCCCGATCACACGGTTGATCATACTCTGGGTTCCACATGCATGTTTTAGCTGAAGGAAGAATCCCTTAAACCTGGAGAGTTGAGACCCGTGGAATGGGTACCATGCAATATGACTTCAAAGGGTCTTCATTTGCTCACCGAACCTCTCCAATCCTATCACTGCTGCGTTTATGCCCCTGTACACACGCTTGATTCTCTTTCGGAGACATAGCAATCCATAGGTTTTAAGATACTTACTAGTCAGGTACATTCTTAGGCATTTAATATGAGGTGTTGAGTCCATTTCATTGAGCAAGGTGTAGCTCTTGTCTATTACATATGTGGCTTAAGGAACTTTATCTGTGCTCATTTCAATCTCTGGTTTTAGGCAGCACCCCAACTCACCTTTCCCCTTAGCAAGCATATGTTGGTTTTCTAAATTTGAGACCCTGTTCTGTTTTGTAATTCAGTTCCTGTGTAGACAAGTTTACATTCCGTGTATTAGTGATATCTTATGATGTTTCTTTTTCTGTGTGACTTATTTCAGTTAGAATCATCATACCTGAATCCACTCATTATGCTGCTACGGGCCTGATGACATAGATTTCATTGCTGAGTGATATTGCATTGTACGTAAGTACCACAACTTCTTTATCCATTACTCACTTTCTGCGATATTGAACTTGTACCGTAAACGAGGTTCTTGTAAACAGAGCCGTCCCAAACTTTGGGGTGGCTGTGTCTTTTTGATTTTAATTTCCCTAAGCTATAGGACCATAAGTGGAAGTGCCCTAGTCTCTGTTGCTTTGTTGTTTTGATGTTTCAGGAAACACCATACACTTCTCCCGAGTGGCTGTTGGCAATTTATATCCCGCCCATCAGCATAACAAGGCTCCCAGTTCTCCATGGCCTGTCCTGCCTTCTGGATTTTACACTTTTTTCAGATGGCCCTTTTGACCGGGGGGAAGTGAGACTTCATTGTAGTGCAGATTTCCTTTGCAAGCTTGCTTGGTTGGCCAAAAAGGGCGTATGCGTTTTTTCCTGAATATATTCAGGAAAAAACGCATACGCCCTTTTTGGCCAAGTGCATCATTGTGGACGTTCTGCCTCTTTTCCTATGCTTTAACTGCAATTCCAGTCTACCTCCTGAAATCGGTTTCCTGCAATTCTGCCCCTCTTTCAAGTCCTCTAGGCAGCCTTACTTCAGTATATTTTTGGACGATAGCTGTCATTTATAAGTCTGCAGGTTTGTGAATTACAGTGCCCCTGAGCTCCTTTCTTCAACTCACTTTCTTGTGAGCTGGCCGCAACACCGCAGGATTGCTTCAGGCCCTAATCTGGTTCCGGCACGGCACGCTGAGCCTTTGGTTAATTCCTCTTCCTGGTGGGAAATGAGAGTTAAATTTGCCCGTCCAGACACCTCCAGCTAGTCTCTCATTGGTTCTCCCTATTCCTGTTAATCTTCCACAGAAATTGCAAACTGGGCCAAACAGGAGGTTAAAGGCACTGGAATGTTGCACCCGAGTACCAGGGGACGACAACTGAGACATATTTGAACACGTCTCCCGATCACACGGTTGATCATACTCTGGGTTCCACATGCATGTTTTAGCTGAAGGAAGAATCCCTTAAACCTGGAGAGTTGAGGCCCATGGAATGGGTACCATGCAATATGACTTCAAAGGGTCTTCATTTGCTCACTGAACCTCTCCAATCCTATCACTGCTGCGTTTATGCCCCTGTACACATGCTTGATTCTCTTTCGGAGACATAGCAATCCATAGGTTTTAAGATACTTACTAGTCAGGTACATTCTTAGGCATTTAATATGAGGTGTTGAGTCCATTTCGTTGAGCAAGGTGTAGCTCTTGTCTATTCCATATTTGGCTTAAGGAACTTTATCTGTGCTCATTTCAATCTCTGGTTTTAGGCAGCACCCCAACTCACCTTTCCCCTTAGCATGCATAAGTTGGTTTTCTAAATTTGAGACCCTGTTCTATTTTGTAATTCAGTTCCTGTGTAGCCAAGTTTACATTCCGTGTATTAGTGATATCTTATGATGTTTCTTTTTCTGTGTGACTTATTTCAGTTAGAATCATCATACCTGAATCCACTCATTATGCTGCTATGGGCCTGATGACATAGATTTCATTGCTGAGTCATATTGAATTGTACGTAAGTACCACAACTTCTTTATCCATTATTCACTTTCTGCGATATTGAACTTGTACCGCAAACGAGGTTCTTGTAAACAGAGCCGTCCCAAACTTTGGGGTGGCTGTGTCTTTTTGATTTTAATTTCCCTAAGCTATGGACCATAAGTGGAAGTGTCCTAGGCTCTGTTGCTTTGTTTTTTAGATGTTTCAGGAAACACCATACACTTCTCCCAAGTGGCTGTTGGCAATTTACATCCCGCCCATCAGCATAACAAGGCTCCCAGTTCTCCATGGCCTGTCCTGCCTTTCTGGATTTTACACTTTTTTCAGAAGGCCCTTTTGACCGGGGGAAGTGAGACTTCATTGTAGTGCAGATTTCCTTTGCAAGCTTGCTTGGTTGGCCAAAAAGGGCGTATGCGTTTTTTCCTGAATATATTCAGGAAAAAACGCATACGCCCTTTTTGGCCAAGTGCATCATTGTGGACGTTCTGCCTCTTTTCCTATGCTTTAAATGCAATTCCAGTCTACCTCATGAAATCGGTTTCCTGCAATTCTGCCCCGCTTTCAAGTCCTCTTGGCAGCCTTACTTCAGTATATTTTTGGACGATTGCTGTCATGTATAACTCTGCAGGTTTGTGAATTACAGTGCCCCTGAGCTCCTTTCTTCAACTCGCTTTCTTGTGAGCTGGCCGCAACACCGCAGGATTGCTTCAGGCCCTAATCTGGTTCCGGCACGGCACGCTGAGCCTTTGGTTAATTCCTCTTCCTGGTGGGAAATGAGAGTTAAATTTGCCCGTCCAGACACTTCCAGCTAGTCTCTCATTGGTTCTCCCTATTCCTGTTCATCTTCCACACAAATTGCAAACTGGGCCAAACAGGAGGTTAAAGGCACTGACTCTCCAAGTGGGGAGAGTGTTAGTAAAGCGTCTGGAATGTTGCACCCGAGTACCAGGGGTCGAAAACTGAGACATATTTGAACACGTCTCCCGATCACACGGTTGATCATACTCTGGGTTCCACATGCATGTTTTAGCTGAAGGAAGAATCCCTTAAACCTGGAGAGTTGAGACCCGTGGAATGGGTACCATGCAATATGACTTCAAAGGGTCTTCATTTGCTCACCGAACCTCTCCAATCCTATCACTGCTGCGTTTATGCCCCTGTACACACGCTTGATTCTCTTTCGGAGACATAGCAATCCATAGGTTTTAAGATACTTACTAGTCAGGTACATTCTTAGGCATTTAATATGAGGTGTTGAGTCCATTTCATTGAGCAAGGTGTAGCTCTTGTCTATTACATATGTGGCTTAAGGAACTTTATCTGTGCTCATTTCAATCTCTGGTTTTAGGCAGCACCCCAACTCACCTTTCCCCTTAGCAAGCATATGTTGGTTTTCTAAATTTGAGACCCTGTTCTGTTTTGTAATTCAGTTCCTGTGTAGCCAAGTTTACATTCCGTGTATTAGTGATATCTTATGATGTTTCTTTTTCTGTGTGACTTATTTCAGTTAGAATCATCATACCTGAATCCACTCATTATGCTGCTACGGGCCTGATGACATAGATTTCATTGCTGAGTGATATTGCATTGTACGTAAGTACCACAACTTCTTTATCCATTACTCACTTTCTGCGATATTGAACTTGTACCGTAAACGAGGTTCTTGTAAACAGAGCCGTCCCAAACTTTGGGGTGGCTGTGTCTTTTTGATTTTAATTTCCCTAAGCTATAGGACCATAAGTGGAAGTGCCCTAGTCTCTGTTGCTTTGTTGTTTTGATGTTTCAGGAAACACCATACACTTCTCCCGAGTGGCTGTTGGCAATTTATATCCCGCCCATCAGCATAACAAGGCTCCCAGTTCTCCATGGCCTGTCCTGCCTTCTGGATTTTACACTTTTTTCAGATGGCCCTTTTGACCGGGGGGAAGTGAGACTTCATTGTAGTGCAGATTTCCTTTGCAAGCTTGCTTGGTTGGCCAAAAAGGGCGTATGCGTTTTTTCCTGAATATATTCAGGAAAAAACGCATACGCCCTTTTTGGCCAAGTGCATCATTGTGGACGTTCTGCCTCTTTTCCTATGCTTTAACTGCAATTCCAGTCTACCTCCTGAAATCGGTTTAATGCAATTCTGCCCCTCTTTCAAGTCCTCTAGGCAGCCTTACTTCAGTATATTTTTGGACGATAGCTGTCATTTATAAGTCTGCAGGTTTGTGAATTACAGTGCCCCTGAGCTCCTTTCTTCAACTCACTTTCTTGTGAGCTGGCCGCAACACCGCAGGATTGCTTCAGGCCCTAATCTGGTTCCGGCACGGCACGCTGAGCCTTTGGTTAATTCCTCTTCCTGGTGGGAAATGAGAGTTAAATTTGCCCGTCCAGACACCTCCAGCTAGTCTCTCATTGGTTCTCCCTATTCCTGTTAATCTTCCACAGAAATTGCAAACTGGGCCAAACAGGAGGTTAAAGGCACTGGAATGTTGCACCCGAGTACCAGGGGACGACAACTGAGACATATTTGAACACGTCTCCCGATCACACGGTTGATCATACTCTGGGTTCCACATGCATGTTTTAGCTGAAGGAAGAATCCCTTAAACCTGGAGAGTTGAGGCCCATGGAATGGGTACCATGCAATATGACTTCAAAGGGTCTTCATTTGCTCACTGAACCTCTCCAATCCTATCACTGCTGCGTTTATGCCCCTGTACACATGCTTGATTCTCTTTCGGAGACATAGCAATCCATAGGTTTTAAGATACTTACTAGTCAGGTACATTCTTAGGCATTTAATATGAGGTGTTGAGTCCATTTCGTTGAGCAAGGTGTAGCTCTTGTCTATTCCATATTTGGCTTAAGGAACTTTATCTGTGCTCATTTCAATCTCTGGTTTTAGGCAGCACCCCAACTCACCTTTCCCCTTAGCATGCATAAGTTGGTTTTCTAAATTTGAGACCCTGTTCTATTTTGTAATTCAGTTCCTGTGTAGCCAAGTTTACATTCCGTGTATTAGTGATATCTTATGATGTTTCTTTTTCTGTGTGACTTATTTCAGTTAGAATCATCATACCTGAATCCACTCATTATGCTGCTATGGGCCTGATGACATAGATTTCATTGCTGAGTCATATTGAATTGTACGTAAGTACCACAACTTCTTTATCCATTATTCACTTTCTGCGATATTGAACTTGTACCGCAAACGAGGTTCTTGTAAACAGAGCCGTCCCAAACTTTGGGGTGGCTGTGTCTTTTTGATTTTAATTTCCCTAAGCTATGGACCATAAGTGGAAGTGTCCTAGGCTCTGTTGCTTTGTTTTTTAGATGTTTCAGGAAACACCATACACTTCTCCCAAGTGGCTGTTGGCAATTTACATCCCGCCCATCAGCATAACAAGGCTCCCAGTTCTCCATGGCCTGTCCTGCCTTTCTGGATTTTACACTTTTTTCAGAAGGCCCTTTTGACCGGGGGAAGTGAGACTTCATTGTAGTGCAGATTTCCTTTGCAAGCTTGCTTGGTTGGCCAAAAAGGGCGTATGCATTTTTTCCTGAATATATTCAGGAAAAAATGCATACGCCCTTTTTGGCCAAGTGCATCATTGTGGACGTTCTGCCTCTTTTCCTATGCTTTAAATGCAATTCCAGTCTACCTCCTGAAATCGGTTTCCTGCAATTCTGCCCCGCTTTCAAGTCCTCTTGGCAGCCTTACTTCAGTATATTTTTGAACGATTGCTGTCATTTTTAACTCTGCAGGTTTGTGAATTACAGTGCCCCTGAGCTCCTTTCTTCAACTCGCTTTCTTGTGAGCTGGCCGCAACACCGCAGGATTGCTTCAGGCCCTAATCTGGTTCCGGCACAGCACGCTGAGCCTTTGGTTAATTCCTCTTCCTGGTGGGAAATGAGAGTTAAATTTGCCCGTCCAGACACTTCCAGCTAGTCTCTCATTGGTTCTCCCTATTCCTGTTCATTTTCCACACAAATTGCAAACTGGGCCAAACAGGAGGTTAAAGGCACTGACTCTCCAAGTCGGGAGAGTGTTAGTAAAGCGTCTGGAATGTTGCACCCGAGCACCAGGGGTCGAAAACTGAGACATATTTGAACACGTCTCCCGATCACACGGTTGATCATACTCTGGGTTCCACATGCATGTTTTAGCTGAAGGAAGAATCCCTTAAACCTGGAGAGTTGAGACCCGTGGAATGGGTACCATGCAATATGACTTCAAAGGGTCTTCATTTGCTCACCGAACCTCTCCAATCCTATCACTGCTGCGTTTATGCCCCTGTACACACGTTTAATTCTCTTTCGGAGACATAGCAATCCATAGGTTTTAAGATACTTACTAGTCAGGTACATTCTTAGGCGTTTAATATGGGGTGTTGAGTCCATTTCATTGAGCAAGGTGTAGCTCTTGTCTATTCCATATTTGGCTTAAGGAATTTTATCTGTGCTCATTTCAATCTCTGGTTTTAGGCAGCACCCCAACTCACCTTTCCCCTTAGCAAGCGTAATGTGGTTTTCTAAGTTTGAGACCCTGTTCTGTTTTGTAATTCAGTTCCTGTGTAGCCAAGGTTACATTCCGTGTATTAGTGATATCTTATGATGTTTCTTTTTCTGTGTGACTTATTTCAGTTAGAATCATCATACCAGAATCCACTCTTTATGCTGCTACGGGCCTGATGACATAGATTTCATTGCTGAGTGATATTGCATTGTACGTAAGTACCACAACTTCTTTATCCATTACTCACTTTCTGCGATATTGAACTTGTACCGTAAACGAGGTTCTTGTAAACAGAGCCGTCCCAAACTTTGGGGTGGCTGTGTCTTTTGATTTTAATTTCTCTAAGCTATAGGACCATAAGTGGAAGTGCCCTAGTCTCTGTTGCTTTGTTGTTTTGATGTTTCAGGAAACACCATACACTTCTCCCGAGTGGCTGTTGGCAATTTATATCCCGCCCATCAGCATAACAAGGCTCCCAGTTCTCCATGGCCTGTCCTGCCTTCTGGATTTTACACTTTTTTCAGATGGCCCTTTTGACCGGGGGGAAGTGAGACTTCATTGTAGTGCAGATTTCCTTTGCAAGCTTGCTTGGTTGGCCAAAAAGGGCGTATGCGTTTTTTCCTGAATATATTCAGGAAAAAACGCATACGCCCTTTTTGGCCAAGTGCATCATTGTGGACGTTCTGCCTCTTTTCCTATGCTTTAACTGCAATTCCAGTCTACCTCCTGAAATCGGTTTCCTGCAATTCTGCCCCTCTTTCAAGTCCTCTAGGCAGCCTTACTTCAGTATATTTTTGGACGATAGCTGTCATTTATAAGTCTGCAGGTTTGTGAATTACAGTGCCCCTGAGCTCCTTTCTTCAACTCACTTTCTTGTGAGCTGGCCGCAACACCGCAGGATTGCTTCAGGCCCTAATCTGGTTCCGGCACGGCACGCTGAGCCTTTGGTTAATTCCTCTTCCTGGTGGGAAATGAGAGTTAAATTTGCCCGTCCAGACACCTCCAGCTAGTCTCTCATTGGTTCTCCCTATTCCTGTTAATCTTCCACAGAAATTGCAAACTGGGCCAAACAGGAGGTTAAAGGCACTGGAATGTTGCACCCGAGTACAAGGGGACGAGAACTGAGACATATTTGAACACGTCTCCCGATCACACGGTTGATCATACTCTGGGTTCCACATGCATGTTTTAGCTGAAGGAAGAATCCCTTAAACCTGGAGAGTTGAGACCCGTGGAATGGGTACCATGCAATATGACTTCAAAGGGTCTTCATTTGCTCACCGAACCTCTCCAATCCTATCACTGCTGCGTTTATGCCCCTGTACACACGTTTGATTCTCTTTCGGAGACATAGCAATCCATAGGTTTTAAGATACTTACTTGTCAGGTACATTCTTAGGCGTTTAATATGGGGTGTTGAGTCGATTTCGTTGAGCAAGGAGTAGCTCTTGTCTATTCCATATTTGGCTTAAGGAACTTTATCTGTGCTCATTTCAATCTCTGGTTTTAGGCAGCACCCCAACTCACCTTTCCCCTTAAGCAAGCATAAGTTGGTTTTCTAAATTAGAGACCCTGTTCTGTTTTGTAATTCAGTTCCTGTGTAGCCAAGTTTACATTCCGTGTATTAGTGATATCTTATGATGTTTCTTTTTCTGTGTGACTTATTTCAGTTAGAATCATCATACCTGAATCCACTCATTATGTTGCTACGGGCCTGATGACATAGATTTCATGGCTGAGTGATATTGCATTGTACGTAAGTACCACAACTTCTTTATACATTACTCACATTGTGCGATATTGACCTTGTACCATAAACGAGGTTCTTGTAAACAGAGCCGTCCCAAACTTTGGGGTGGCTGTGTCATTTTGATTTTAATTTCCCTAAGCTATAGGACCATAAGTGGAAGTGCCCTAGGCTCTGTTGCTTTGTTTTTTAGATGTTTCAGGAAACACCATACACTTCTCCCAAGGGGCTGTTGGAAATTTACATCCCGCCCATCAGCATAACAAGGCTCCCGGTTCTCCATGGCCTGTCCTGCCTTTCTGGATTTTACACTTTTTTCAGAAGGCCCTTTTGACCGGGGGCAAGTGAGACTTCATTGTAGTGCAGATTTCCTTTGCAAGCTTGCTTGGTTGGCCAAAAAGGGTGTATGCGTTTTTTCCTGAATATATTCAGGAAAAAACGCATACGCCCTTTTTGGCCAAGTGCATCATTGTGGACGTTCTGCCTCTTTTCCTATGCTTTAAATGCAATTCCAGTCTACCTCCTGAAATCGGTTTCCTGCAATTCTGCCCCGCTTTCAAGTCCTCTTGGCAGCCTTACTTCAGTATATTTTTGGACCATTGCTGTCATTTATAACTCTGCAGGTTTGTGAATTACAGTGCCCCTGAGCTCCTTTCTTCAACTCGCTTTCTTGTGAGCTGGCAGCAACACCGCAGAATTGCTTCAGGCCCTAATCTGGTTCCGGCACGGCACGCTGAGCCTTTGGTTAATTCCTCTTCCTGGTGGGAAATGAGAGTTAAATTTGCCCGTCCAGACACTTCCAGCTAGTCTCTCATTGGTTCTCCCTATTCCTGTTCATCTTCCACAGAAATTGCAAACTGGGCCAAACAGGAGGTTAAAGGCACTGACTCTCAAAGTCGGGAGAGTGTTAGTAAACCGTCTGGAATGTTGCACCCGAGTACCAGGGGACGAGAACTGAGACATATTTGAACACGTCTCCCGATCACACGGTTCATCATACTTTGGGTTCCACATGCATGTTTTAGCTGAAGGAAGAGTCCCTTAAACCTGGAGAGTTGAGACCCGTGGAATGGGTACGATGCAATATGACTTCAAACGGTCTTCATTTGCTCACCGAACCTCTCCAATCCTATCACTGCTGCATTTATGCCCCTGTACACATGCTTGTTTCTCTTTCGGAGACATAGCAATCCATAGGTTTTAAGATACTTACTAGTCAGGTGCATTCTTAGGCGTTTAATATGGGGTGTTGAGCCCATTTCGTTGAGCAAGGAGTAGCTCTTGTCTATTCCATATTTGGCTTAAGGAACTTTATCTGTGCTCATTTCAATCTCTGGTTTTAGGCAGCACCCCAACTCACCTTTCCCCTTAGCAAGCATAAGTTGGTTTTCTAAATTTGAGACACTGTTCTGTTTTGTAATTCAGTTCCTGTGTAGCCAAGTTTACATTCCGTGTATTAGTGATATCTTATGATGTTTCTTTTTCTGTGTCACTTATTTCAGTTAGAATCATCATACCTGAATCCACTCATTATGCTGCTACGGGCCTGATGACATAGATTTCATTGCTGAGTGATATTGCATTGTACGTAAGTACCACAACTTCTTTATCCATTACTCACTTTCTGCGATATTGAACTTGTACCGTAAATGACATTCTTGTAAACAGAGCCATCCCAAACTTTGGGGTGGCTGTGTCTTTTTGATTTTAATTTCCCTAAGCTATAGGACCATAAGTGGAAGTGCCCTAGGCTCTGTTGCTTTGTTTTTTAGATGTTTCAGGAAACACCATACACTTCTCCCGAGTGGCTGTTGGCAATTTACGTCCCGCCCATCAGCATAACAAGCCTCCCAGTTCTCCATGGCCTGTCCTGCCTTCTGGATTTTACACTTTTTTCAGATGGCCCTTTTGACCGGGGGGAAGTGAGACTTCATTGTAGTGCAGATTTCCTTTGCAAGCTTGCTTGGTTGGCCAAAAAGGGCGTATGCGTTTTTTCCTGAATATATTCAGGAAAAAACGCATACGCCCTTTTTGGCCAAGTGCATCATTGTGGACGTTCTGCCTCTTTTCCTATGCTTTAACTGCAATTCCAGTCTACCTCCTGAAATCGGTTTCCTACAATTCTGCCCCGCATTCAAGTCCTCTTGGCAGCCTTACTTCAGTATATTTTTGGACAATTGCTGTCATGTATAACTCTGCAGGTTTGTGAATTACAGTGCCCCTGAGCTCCTTTCTTCAAGCGCTTTCTTGTGAGCTGGCCGCAACACCGCAGGATTGCTTCAGGCCCTAATCTGGTTCCGGCACGGCACGCTGAGCCTTTGGTTAATTCCTCTTCCTGGTGGGAAATGAGAGTTAAATTTGCCCGTCCAGACACTTCCAGCTAGTCTCTCTTTGGTTCTCCCTATTCCTGTTCATCGTCCACAGAAATTGCAAACTGGGCCAAACAGGAGGTTAAAGGCACTGACTCTCCAAGTCGGGAGAGTGTTAGTAAAGCGTCTGGAATGTTGCACCCGAGTACCAGTGGTTGAAAACTGAGACATATTTGAACACGTCTCCCGATCACATGGTTGATCATACTCTGGGTTCCACATGCATGTTTTAGCTGAAGGAAGAATCCCTTAAACCTGGAGAGTTGAGACCCGTGGAATGGGTACCATGCAATATGACTTCAAATGGTCTTCATTTGCTCACCGAACCTCTCCAATCCTATCACAGCTGCGTTTATGGCCCTGTACACATGCTTGTTTCTCTTTCGAAGACATAGCAATCCATAGGTTTTAAGATACTTACCAGTCAGGTGCATTCTTAGGCGTTTAATATGGGGTGTTGAGCCCATTTCATTGAGCAAGGAGTAGCTCTTGTCTATTCCATATTTGGCTTAAGGAACTTTATCTGTGCTCATTTCAATCTCTGGTTTTAGGCAGCACCCCAACTCACCTTTCCCCTTAGCAAGCATAAGTTGGTTTTCTAAATTTGAGACCCTGTTCTCTCTTGTATTTCAGTTCCTGTGTAGCCAAGATTACATTCCGTGTATTAGTGATACCTTATGATGTTTCTTTTTCTATGTGACTTATTTCAGTTAGAATCATCATACCTGAATCCACTCATTATGTTGCTACGGGCCTGATGACATAGATTTCATGGCTGAGTGATATTGCATTGTACGTAAGTACCACAACTTCTTTATACATTACTCACATTGTGCGATATTGACCTTGTACCATAAACGAGGTTCTTGTAAACAGAGCCGTCAAAAACTTTGGAGTGGCTGTGTCATTTTGATTTTAATTTCCCTAATGTATAGGACCATAAGTGGAAGTGCCCTAGGCTCTGTTGCTTTGTTTTTTAGATGTTTCAGGAAACACCATACACTTCTCCGGAGTGTCTGTTGGCAATTTACATCCCGCCCATCAGCATATCAAAGCTCCCAGTTCTCCATGGCCTGTCCTGCCTTTCTGGATTTTACACTTTTTTCAGATGGCCCTTTTGACCAGGGGGAAGTGAGACTTCATTGTATTGCAGATTTCCTTTGCAAGCTTGCTTGGTTGGCCAAAAAGGGCGTATGCGTTTTTTCCTGAATATATTCAGGAAAAAACGCATACGCCCTTTTTGGCCAAGTGCATCATTGTGGACGTTCTGCCTCTTTTCCTATGCTTTAAATGCAATTCCAGTCTACCTCCTGAAATCGGTTTCCTGCAATTCTGCCCCGCTTTCAAGTCCTCTTGGCAGCCTTACTTCAGTATATTTTTGGACGATAGCTGTCATTTATAACTCTGCAGGTTTGTGAATTACAGTGCCCCTGAGCTCCTTTCTTCAACTCGCTTTCTTGTGAGCTGGCCGCAACACCGCAGGATTGCTTCAGGCCCTAATCTGGTTCCGGCACGGCACGCTGAGCCTTTGGTTAATTCCTCTTCCTGGTGGGAAATGAGAGTTAAATATGCCCGTCCAGACACTTCCAGCTAGTCTCTCATTGGTTCTCCCTATTCCTGTTCATCTTCCACAGAAATTGCAAACTGGGCCAAACAGGAGGTTAAAGACACTGACTCTCCAAGTCGGGAGAGTGTTAGTAAAGCGTCTGGAATGTTGCACCCGAGTACCAGGGGTCGAAAACTGAGACATATTTGAACACGTCTCCCGATCACACGGTTGATCATACTCTGGGTTCCACATGCATGTTTTAGCTGAAGGAAGAATCCCTTAAACCTGGAGAGTTGAGACCCATGGAATGGGTACCATGCAATATGACTTCAAAGGGTCTTCATTTGCTCACTGAACCTCTCCAATCCTATCACTGCTGCGTTTATGCCCCTGTACACCTGCTTGATTCTCTTTCGAAGACATAGCAATCCATAGGTTTTAAGATACTTACTAGTCAGGTACATTCTTAGGCATTTAATATGCGGTGTTGAGTCCATTTCGTTGAGCAAGGTGTAGCTCCTGTGTATTACATATTTGGCTTAAGGAACTTTATCTGTGCTCATTTCAATCTCTGGTTTTAGGCAGCACCCCAACTCACCTTTCCCCTTAGCAAGCATAAGTTGGTTTTCTAAATTTGAGACCCTGTTCTGTTTTGTATTTCAGTTCCTGTGTAGCCAAGTTTACATTCCGTGTATTAGTGATATCTTATGATGTTTCTTTTTCTGTGTGACTTATTTCAGTTAGAATCATCATACCAGAATCCACTCATTATGCTGCTACGGGTCTGATGACATAGATTTCATTGCTGAGTGATATTGCATTGTACGTAAGTACCACAACTTCTTTATCCATTACTCACTTTCTGCGATATTGAACTTGTACCGTAAACGAGGTTCTTGTAAACAGAGCCGTCCCAAACTTTGGGGTGGCTTTGTCTTTTTGATTTTAATTTCTCTAAGCTATAGGACCATAAGTGGAAGTGCCCTAGGCTCTGTTGCTTTGTTTTTTTGATGTTTCAGGAAACACCATACACTTCTCCCGAGTGGCTGTTGGCAATTTATGTCCCGCCCATCAGCATAACAAGGCTCCCAGTTCTCCATGGCCTGTCCTGCCTTCTGGATTTTACACTTTTTTCAGATGGCCCTTTTGACCGGGGGGAAGTGAGACTTCATTGTAGTGCAGATTTCCTTTGCAAGCTTGCTTGGTTGGCCAAAAAGTGCGTATGCGTTTTTTCCTGAATATATTCAGGAAAAAACGCATACGCCCTTTTTGGCCAAGTGCATCATTGTGGACGTTCTGCCTCTTTTCCTATGCTTTAACTGCAATTCCAGTCTACCTCCTGAAATCGGTTTCCTGCAATTCTGCCCCTCTTTCAAGTCCTCTTGGCAGTCTTACTTCAGTATATTTTTGGACGATAGCTGTCATTTATAACTCTGCAGGTTTGTGAATTACAATGCCCCTGAGCTCCTTTCTTCAACTCGCTTTCTTGTGAGCTGGCCGCAACACCGCAGGACTGCTTCAGGCCCTAATCTGGTTCAGGCACGGCACGCTGAGCCTTTGGTTAATTCCTCTTCCTGGTGGGAAATGAGAATTAAATTTGCCCGTCCAGACACCTCCAGCTAGTCTCTCATTGGTTCTACCTATTCCTGTTAATCTTCCAAAGAAATTGCAAACTGGGCCAAACAGGAGGTTAAAGGCACTGACTCTCCAAGTGGGGAGAGTGTTAGTAAAGCGTCTGAAATGTTGCACCCGAGTACCAGGGGACGAGAACTGAGACATATTTGAACACGTCTCCCGATCACACGGTTGATCATACTCTGGGTTCCACATGCATGTTTTAGCTGAAGGAAGAATCCCTTAAACCTGGAGAGTTGAGACCCGTGGAATGGGTACCATGCAATATGACTTCAAAGGGTCTTCATTTGCTCACCGAACCTCTCCAATCCTATCACTGCTGCGTTTATGCCCCTGTACACACGCTTGATTCTCTTTCGGAGACATAGCAATCCATAGGTTTTAAGATACTTACTAGTCAGGTACATTCTTAGGCATTTAATATGAGGTGTTGAGTCCATTTCGTTGAGCAAGGTGTAGCTCTTGTCTATTACATATTTGGCTTAAGGAACTTTATCTGTGCTCATTTCAATCTCTGGTTTTAGGCAGCACCCCAACTCACCTTTCCCCTTAGCAAGCATATGTTGGTTTTCTAAATATGAGACCCTGTTCTGTTTTGTAATTCAGTTCCTGTGTAGCCAAGTTTACATTCCGTGTATTAGTGATATCTTATGATGTTTCTTTTTCTGTGTGACTTATTTCAGTTAGAATCATCATACCTGAATCCACTCATTATGCTGCTACGGGCCTGATGACATAGATTTCATTGCTGAGTGATATTGCATTGTACGTAAGTACCACAACTTCTTTATCCATGACTCACTTTCTGCGATATTGAACTTGAACCGTAAACGAGGTTCTTGTAAACAGAGCCGTCCCAAACTTTGGGGTGGCTGTGTCTTTTTGATTTTAATTTCTCTAAGCTATAGGACCATAAGTGGAAGTGCCCTAGGCTCTGTTGCTTTGTTTTTTTGATGTTTCAGGAAACACCATACACTTCTCCCGAGTGGCTGTTGGCAATTTATATCCCGCCTATCAGCATAACAAGGCTCCCAGTTCTCCATGGCCTGTCCTGCCTTCTGGATTTTACACTTTTTTCAGATGGCCCTTTTGACCGGGGGGAAGTGAGACTTCATTGTAGTGCAGATTTCCTTTGCAAGCTTGCTTGGTTGGCCAAAAAGGGTGTATGCGTTTTTTCCTGAATATATTCAGGAAAAAACGCATACGCCCTTTTTGGCCAAGTGCATCATTGTGGACGTTCTGCCTCTTTTCCTATGCTTTAAATGCAATTCCAGTCTACCTCCTGAAATCGGTTTCCTGCAATTCTGCCCCTCTTTCAAGTCCTCTTGGTAGCCTTACTTCAGTATATTTTTGGACGATAGCTGTCATTTATAACTCTGCAGGATTGTGAATTACAGTGCCCCTGAGCTCCTTTCTTCAACTCGCTTTCTTGTGAGCTGGCCGCAACTCCGCAGGATGGCTTCAGGCCCTAATCTGGTTCCGGCACGGCACACTGAGCCTTTGGTTAATTCCTGTTCCTTGTGGGAAATGAGAGTTAAATTTGCCCATCCTGACACCTCCAGCTAGTCTCTCATTGGTTCTCCCTATTCCTGTTCATCTTCCGCAGAAATTGCAAACTGGGCCAAACAGGAGGTTAAAGGCACTGACTCTCCAAGTCGGGAGAGTGTTAGTAAAGCGTCTGGAATGTTGCACCCGAGAACCAGGGGTCGAAAACTGAGACATATTTGAACACGTCTCCCGATCACACGGTTGATCATACTCTGGGTTCCACATGCATGTTTTAGCTGAAGGAAGAATCCCTTAAACCTGGAGAGTTGAGACCCGTGGAATGGGTACCATGCAATATGACTTCAAAGGGTCTTCATTTGCTCACCGAACCTCTCCAATCCTATCACTGCTGCGTTTATGCCCCTGTACACACGTTTGATTCTCTTTCGGAGACATAGCAATCCATAGGTTTTAAGATACTTACTAGTCAGGTACATTCTTAGGCGTTTAATATGGGGTGTTGAGTCGATTTCGTTGAGCAAGGAGTAGCTCTTGTCTATTCCATATTTGGTTTAAGGAACTTTATCTGTGCTCATTTCAATCTCTGGTTTTAGGCAGCACCCCAACTCACCTTTCCCCTTAGCAAGCATAAGTTGGTTTTCTAAATTTGAGACCCTGTTCTGTTTTGTAATTCAGTTCCTGTGTAGCCAAGTTTACATTCCGTGTATTAGTGATATCTTATGATGTTTCTTTTTCTGTGTGACTTATTTCAGTTAGAATCATCATACCAGAATCCACTCATTATGCTGCTACGGGCCTGATGACATAGATTTCATTGCTGAGTGATATTGCATTGTACGTAAGTACCACAACTTCTTTATCCATTACTCACTTTCTGCGATATTGAACTTGTACCGTAAATGAGGTTCTTGTAAACAGAGCCGTCCCAAACTTTGGGGTGGCTGTGTCTTTCTGATTTTAATTTCTCTAAGCTATAGGACCATAAGTGGAAGTGCCCTAGGCTCTGTTGCTTTGTTTTTTTGATGTTTCAGGAAACACCATACACTTCTCCCGAGTGGCTGTTGGCAATTTATATCCCGCCCATCAGCATAACAAGGCTCCCAGTTCTCCATGGCCTGTCCTGCCTTCTGGATTTTACACTTTTTTCAGATGGCCCTTTTGACTGGGGGGAAGTGAGACTTCATTGTAGTGCAGATTTCCTTTGCAAGCTTGCTTGGTTGGCCAAAAAGGGCGTATGCATTTTTTCCTGAATATATTCAGGAAAAAACGCATATGCCCTTTTTGGCCAAGTGCATCATTGTCGACGTTCTGCCTCTTTTCATATGCTTTAAATGCAATTCTAGTCTACCTCCTGAAATCGGTTTCGGGCAATTCTGCCCCACTTTCAAGTCCTCTTGGCAGTCTTACTTCAGTATATTTTTGGACGATAGCTGTCATTTATAACTCTGCATGTTTGTGAATTACAGTGCCCCTGAGCTCCTTTCTTCAACTCGCTTTCTTGTGAGCTTGCCGCAACACCGCAGGACTGCTTCAGGCCCTAATCTGGTTCCGGCACGGCACGGTGAGCCTTTGGTTAATTCCTCTTCCTGGTGGGAAATGAGAGTTAAATTTGCCCGTCTAGACACTTCTAGCTAGTCTCTCATTGGTTCTCCCTATTCCTGTTCATCTTCCGCAGAAATTGCAAACTGGGCCAAACAGGAGGTTAAAGGCACTGACTCTCCAAGTCGGGAGAGTGTTAGTAAAGCGTCTGGAATGTTGCACCCGAGTACCAGGGGACGAGAACTGAGACATATTTGAACACGTCTCCCGATCACACGGTGGATCATACTCTGGGTTCCACATGCATGTTTTCGCTGAAGGAAGAATCCCTTAAACCTGGAGAGTTGAGACCCGTGGAATGGGTACCATGCAATATGACTTCAAATGGTCTTCATTTGCTCACCGAACCTCTCCAATCCTGTCACTGCTGCGTTTATGCCCCCGTACACACGATTGATTCTCTTTCAGAGACATAGCAATCCATAGGTTTTAAGATACTTACTAGTCAGGTACATTCTTAGGCGTTTAATATGGGGTGTTGAGTCCATTTCGTTGAGCAAGGAGTAGCTCTTGTCTATTCCATATTTGGCTTAAGGAACTTTATCTGTGTTCATTTCAATCTCTGGTTTTAGGCAGCACCCCAACTCACCTTTCCCCTTAGCAAGCATAAGTTGGTTTTCTAAATTTGAGACCCTGTTCTGTTTTGTAATTCAGTTCCTGTGTAGCCAAGTTTACATTCCGTGTATTAGTGATATCTTATGATGTTTCTTTTTCTGTGTGACTTATTTCAGTTAGAATCATCATACCTGAATCCACTCATTATGCTGCTACGGGCCTGATGACATAGATTTCATTGCTGAGTGATATTGCATTGTATGTAAGTACCACAACTTCTTTTTCCATTATTGACTTTCTGCAATATTGAACTTGTACCATAAACGAGGTTCTTGTAAACAGAGCCGTCCCAAATTTTGGGGTGGCTGTGTCTTTTTGATTTTAATTTCCCTAAGCTATAGGACCATAAGTGGAAGTGCCCTAGGCTCTGTTGCTTTGTTTTTTAGATGTTTCAGGAAACACCATACACTTCTCCCCAGTGGCTGTTGGCAATTTACATCCCGCCCATCAGCATAACAAGGCTCCCAGTTCTCCATGGCCTGTCCTGCCTTTCTGGATTTTACACTTTTTTTAGATGGCCCTTTTGACCGTGGGGAAGTGAGACTTCATTGTAGTGCAGATTTCCTTTGCAAGTTTGCTTGGTTGGACAAAAAGGGCATATGCGTTTTTTCCTGAATATATTCAGGAAAAAACGCATATGCCCATTTTGGCCAAGTGCATCATTGTGGACGTTCTGCCTCTTCTCCTATGCTTTCAATGCAATTCCAGTCTACCTCCTGAAATCGGTTTCCTGCAATTCTGCCCCGCTTTCAAGTCCTCTTGGCAGCCTTACTTCAGTATATTTTTGGACGATAGCTGTCATTTATAACTCTGCAGTTTTGTGAATTACAGTGCCCCTGAGCTCCTTTCTTCAACTCGCTTTCTTGTGAGCTGGCCGCAACACCGCAGGATTGCTTCAGGCCCTAATCTGGTTCCGGCACGGCACGCTGAGCCTTTGGTTAATTCCTCTTCCTGGTGGGAAATGAGAGTTAAATTTGCCCGTCCAGACACCTCCAGCTAGTCTCTCATTGGTTCTCCCTATTCCTGTTAATCTTCCACAGAAATTGCAAACTGGGCCAAACAGGAGGTTAAAGGCACTGACTCTCCAAGTCAGGAGAGTGTTAGTAAAGCGTCTGGAATGTTGCACCCGACTACCAGGGGTCGAAAACTGAGACATATTTGAACACGTCTCCCGATCACACGGTTGATCATACTCTGGGTTCCACATGCATGTTTTAGCTGAAGGAAGAATCCCTTAAACCTGGAGAGTTGAGACCCGTGGAATGGGTACCATGCAATATGACTTCAAAGGGTCTTCATTTGCTCACCGAACCTCTCCAATCCTATCACTGCTGCGTTTATGCCCCTGTACACACGTTTGATTCTCATTCGGAGACATAGCAATCCATAGGTTTTAAGATACTTACTAGTCAGGTACATTCTTAGGCGTTTAATATGGGGTGTTGAGTCGATTTCGTTGAGCAAGGAGTAGCTCTTGTCTATTCCATATTTGGCTTAAGGAACTTTATCTGTGCTCATTTCAATCTCTGGTTTTAGGCAGCACCCCAACTCACCTTTCCCCTTAGCAAGCATAAGTTGGTTTTCTAAATTTGAGACCCTGTTCTGTTTTGTAATTCAGTTCCTGTGTAGCCAAGTTTACATTCCGTGTATTAGTGATATCTTATGATGTTTCTTTTTCTGTGTGACTTATTTCAGTTAGAATCATCATACCAGAATCCACTCATTATGCTGCTACGGGCCTGATGACATAGATTTCATTGCTGAGTGATATTGCATTGTACGTAAGTACCACAACTTCTTTATCCATTACTCACTTTCTGCGATATTGAACTTGTACCGTAAACGAGGTTCTTGTAAACAGAGCCGTCCCAAACTTTGGGGTGGCTGTGTCTTTTTGATTTTAATTTCTCTAAGCTATAGGACCATAAGTGGAAGTGCACTAGGCTCTGTTGCTTTGTTTTTTTGATGTTTCAGGAAACACCATACACTTCTCCCGAGTGGCTGTTGGCAATTTATATCCCGCCCATCAGCATAACAAGGCTCCCAGTTCTCCATGGCCTGTCCTGCCTTCTGGATTTTACACTTTTTTCAGATGGCCCTTTTGACCGGGGGGAAGTGAGACTTCATTGTAGTGCAGATTTCCTTTGCAAGCTTGCTTGGTTGGCCAAAAAGGGCGTATGCGTTTTTTCCTGAATATATTCAGGAAAAAACGCATACGCCCTTTTTGGCCAAGTGCATCATTGTGGACGTTCTGCCTCTTTTCCTATGCTTTAACTGCAATTCCAGTCTACCTCCTGAAATCGGTTTCCTGCAATTCTGCCCCTCTTTCAAGTCCTCTTGGCAGCCTTACTTCAGTATATTTTTGGACGATAGCTGTCATTTATAAGTCTGCAGGTTTGTGAATTACAGTGCCCCTGAGCTCCTTTCTTCAACTCGCTTTCTTGTGAGCTGGCCGCAACACCACAGGATTGCTTCAGGCCCTAATCTGGTTCCGGCACGGCACGCTGAGCCTTTGGTTAATTCCTCTTCCTGGTGGGAAATGAGAGTTAAATTTGCCCGTCCAGACACCTCCAGCTAGTCTCTCATTGGTTCTCCCTATTCCTGTTCATCTTCCGCAGAAATTGCAAACTGGGCCAAACAGGAGGTTAAAGGCACTGGAATGTTGCACCCGAGTACCAGGGGATGACAACTGAGACATATTTGAACACGTCTCCCGATCACACGGTTGATCATACTCTGGGTTCCACATGCATGTTTTAGCTGAAGGAAGAATCCCTTAAACCTGGAGAGTTGAGGCCCATGGAATGGGTACCATGCAATATGACTTCAAAGGGTCTTCATTTGCTCACTGAACCTCTCCAATCCTATCACTGCTGCGTTTATGCCCCTGTACACATGCTTGATTCTCTTTCGGAGACATAGCAATCCATAGGTTTTAAGATACTTACTAGTCAGGTACATTCTTAGGCATTTAATATGAGGTGTTGAGTCCATTTCGTTGAGCAAGGTGTAGCTCTTGTCTATTCCATATTTGGCTTAAGGAACTTTATCTGTGCTCATTTCAATCTCTGGTTTTAGGCAGCACCCCAACTCACCTTTCCCCTTAGCATGCATAAGTTGGTTTTCTAAATTTGAGACCCTGTTCTATTTTGTAATTCAGTTCCTGTGTAGCCAAGTTTACATTCCGTGTATTAGTGATATCTTATGATGTTTCTTTTTCTGTGTGACTTATTTCAGTTAGAATCATCATACCTGAATCCACTCATTATGCTGCTATGGGCCTGATGACATAGATTTCATTGCTGAGTCATATTGAATTGTACGTAAGTACCACAACTTCTTTATCCATTATTCACTTTCTGCGATATTGAACTTGTACCGTAAACGAGGTTCTTGTAAACAGAGCCGTCCCAAACTTTGGGGTGGCTGTGTCTTTTTGATTTTAATTTCCCTAAGCTATGGACCATAAGTGGAAGTGTCCTAGGCTCTGTTGCTTTGTTTTTTAGATGTTTCAGGAAACACCATACACTTCTCCCAAGTGGCTGTTGGCAATTTACATCCCGCCCATCAGCATAACAAGGCTCCCAGTTCTCCATGGCCTGTCCTGCCTTTCTGGATTTTACACTTTTTTCAGAAGGCCCTTTTGACCAGGGGAAGTGAGACTTCATTGTAGTGCAGATTTCCTTTGCAAGCTTGCTTGGTTGGCCAAAAAGGGCGTATGCATTTTTTCCTGAATATATTCAGGAAAAAATGCATACGCCCTTTTTGGCCAAGTGCATCATTGTGGACGTTCTGCCTCTTTTCCTATGCTTTAAATGCAATTCCAGTCTACCTCCTGAAATCGGTTTCCTGCAATTCTGCCCCGCTTTCAAGTCCTCTTGGCAGCCTTACTTCAGTATATTTTTGAACGATTGCTGTCATTTTTAACTCTGCAGGTTTGTGAATTACAGTGCCCCTGAGCTCCTTTCTTCAACTCGCTTTCTTGTGAGCTGGCCGCAACACCGCAGGATTGCTTCAGGCCCTAATCTGGTTCCGGCACAGCACGCTGAGCCTTTGGTTAATTCCTCTTCCTGGTGGGAAATGAGAGTTAAATTTGCCCGTCCAGACACTTCCAGCTAGTCTCTCATTGGTTCTCCCTATTCCTGTTCATCTTCCACACAAATTGCAAACTGGGCCAAACAGGAGGTTAAAGGCAGTGACTCTCCAAGTCGGGAGAGTGTTAGTAAAGCGTCTGGAAAGTTGCACCCGAGCACCAGGGGACGAAAACTGAGACATATTTGAACACGTCTCCCGATCACACGGTTGATCATACTCTGGGTTCCACATGCATGTTTTACCTGAAGGAAGAATCCCTTAAACCTGGAGAGTTGAGACCCGTGGAATGGGTACCATGCAATATGACTTCAAAGGGTCTTCATTTGCTCACCGAACCTCTCCAATCCTATCACTGCTGCGTTTATGCCCCTGTACACACGTTTAATTCTCTTTCGGAGACATAGCAATCCATAGGTTTTAAGATACTTACTAGTCAGGTACATTCTTAGGCGTTTAATATGGGGTGTTGAGTCCATTTCATTGAGCAAGGTGTAGCTCTTGTCTATTCCATATTTGGCTTAAGGAACTTTATCTGTGCTCATTTCAATCTCTGGTTTTAGGCAGCACCCCAACTCACCTTTCCCCTTAGCAAGCGTAATGTGGTTTTCTAAGTTTGAGACCCTGTTCTGTTTTGTAATTCAGTTCCTGTGTAGCCAAGGTTACATTCCGTGTATTAGTGATATCTTATGATGTTTCTTTTTCTGTGTGACTTATTTCAGTTAGAATCATCATACCAGAATCCACTCATTATGCTGCTACGGGCCTGATGACATAGATTTCATTGCTGAGTGATATTGCATTGTACGTAAGTACCACAACTTCTTTATCCATTACTCACTTTCTGCGATATTGAACTTGTACCGTAAACGAGGTTCTTGTAAACAGAGCCGTCCCAAACTTTGGGGTGGCTGTGTCTTTTGATTTTAATTTCTCTAAGCTATAGGACCATAAGTGGAAGTGCCCTAGTCTCTGTTGCTTTGTTGTTTTGATGTTTCAGGAAACACCATACACTTCTCCCGAGTGGCTGTTGGCAATTTATATCCCGCCCATCAGCATAACAAGGCTCCCAGTTCTCCATGGCCTGTCCTGCCTTCTGGATTTTACACTTTTTTCAGATGGCCCTTTTGACCGGGGGGAAGTGAGACTTCATTGTAGTGCAGATTTCCTTTGCAAGCTTGCTTGGTTGGCCAAAAAGGGCGTATGCGTTTTTTCCTGAATATATTCAGGAAAAAACGCATACGCCCTTTTTGGCCAAGTGCATCATTGTGGACGTTCTGCCTCTTTTCCTATGCTTTAACTGCAATTCCAGTCTACCTCCTGAAATCGGTTTCCTGCAATTCTGCCCCTCTTTCAAGTCCTCTAGGCAGCCTTACTTCAGTATATTTTTGGACGATAGCTGTCATTTATAAGTCTGCAGGTTTGTGAATTACAGTGCCCCTGAGCTCCTTTCTTCAACTCACTTTCTTGTGAGCTGGCCGCAACACCGCAGGATTGCTTCAGGCCCTAATCTGGTTCCGGCACGGCACGCTGAGCCTTTGGTTAATTCCTCTTCCTGGTGGGAAATGAGAGTTAAATTTGCCCGTCCAGACACCTCCAGCTAGTCTCTCATTGGTTCTCCCTATTCCTGTTAATCTTCCACAGAAATTGCAAACTGGGCCAAACAGGAGGTTAAAGGCACTGGAATGTTGCACCCGAGTACCAGGGGACGAGAACTGAGACATATTTGAACACGTCTCCCGATCACACGGTTGATCATACTCTGGGTTCCACATGCATGTTTTAGCTGAAGGAAGAATCCCTTAAACCTGGAGAGTTGAGGCCCATGGAATGGGTACCATGCAATATGACTTCAAAGGGTCTTCATTTGCTCACTGAACCTCTCCAATCCTATCACTGCTGCGTTTATGCCCCTGTACACATGCTTGATTCTCTTTCGGAGACATAGCAATCCATAGGTTTTAAGATACTTACTAGTCAGGTACATTCTTAGGCATTTAATATGAGGTGTTGAGTCCATTTCGTTGAGCAAGGTGTAGCTCTTGTCTATTCCATATTTGGCTTAAGGAACTTTATCTGTGCTCATTTCAATCTCTGGTTTTAGGCAGCACCCCAACTCACCTTTCCCCTTAGCATGCATAAGTTGGTTTTCTAAATTTGAGACCCTGTTCTATTTTGTAATTCAGTTCCTGTGTAGCCAAGTTTACATTCCGTGTATTAGTGATATCTTATGATGTTTCTTTTTCTGTGTGACTTATTTCAGTTAGAATCATCATACCTGAATCCACTCATTATGCTGCTATGGGCCTGATGACATAGATTTCATTGCTGAGTCATATTGAATTGTACGTAAGTACCACAACTTCTTTATCCATTATTCACTTTCTGCGATATTGAACTTGTACCGCAAACGAGGTTCTTGTAAACAGAGCCGTCCCAAACTTTGGGGTGGCTGTGTCTTTTTGATTTTAATTTCCCTAAGCTATGGACCATAAGTGGAAGTGTCCTAGGCTCTGTTGCTTTGTTTTTTAGATGTTTCAGGAAACACCATACACTTCTCCCAAGTGGCTGTTGGCAATTTACATCCCGCCCATCAGCATAACAAGGCTCCCAGTTCTCCATGGCCTGTTCTGCCTTTCTGGATTTTACACTTTTTTCAGAAGGCCCTTTTGACCGGGGGAAGTGAGACTTCATTGTAGTGCAGATTTCCTTTGCAAGCTTGCTTGGTTGGCCAAAAAGGGCGTATGCATTTTTTCCTGAATATATTCAGGAAAAAATGCATACGCCCTTTTTGGCCAAGTGCATCATTGTGGACGTTCTGCCTCTTTTCCTATGCTTTAAATGCAATTCCAGTCTACCTCCTGAAATCGGTTTCCTGCAATTCTGCCCCGCTTTCAAGTCCTCTTGGCAGCCTTACTTCAGTATATTTTTGAACGATTGCTGTCATTTTTAACTCTGCAGGTTTGTGAATTACAGTGCCCCTGAGCTCCTTTCTTCAACTCGCTTTCTTGTGAGCTGGCCGCAACACCGCAGGATTGCTTCAGGCCCTAATCTGGTTCCGGCACGGCACGCTGAGCCTTTGGTTAATTCCTCTTCCTGGTGGGAAATGAGAGTTAAATTTGCCCGTCCAGACACTTCCAGCTAGTCTCTCATTGGTTCTCCCTATTCCTGTTCATCTTCCACACAAATTGCAAACTGGGCCAAACAGGAGGTTAAAGGCACTGACTCTCCAAGTCGGGAGAGTGTTAGTAAAGCGTCTGGAATGTTGCACCCGAGCACCAGGGGTCGAAAACTGAGACATATTTGAACACGTCTCCCGATCACACGGTGGATCATACTCTGGGTTCCACATGCATGTTTTAGCTGAAGGAAGAATCCCTTAAACCTGGAGAGTTGAGACCCGTGGAATGGGTACCATGCAATATGACTTCAAAGGGTCTTCATTTGCTCACCGAACCTCTCCAATCCTATCACTGCTGCGTTTATGCCCCTGTACACACGTTTGATTCTCTTTCGGAGACATAGCAATCCATAGGTTTTAAGATACTTACTAGTCAGGTACATTCTTAGGCATTTAATATGGGGTGTTGAGTCCATTTCGTTGAGCAAGGAGTAGCTCTTGTCTATTCCATATTTGGCTTAAGGAACTTTATCTGTGCTCATTTCAATCTCTGGTTTTAGGCAGCACCCCAACTCACCTTTCCCCTTAGCAAGCATAAGTTGGTTTTCTAAATTTGAGACCCTGTTCTGTTTTGTAATTCAGTTCCTGTGTAGCCAAGTTTACATTCCGTGTATTAGTGATATCTTATGATGTTTCTTTTTCTGTGTGACTTATTTCAGTTAGAATCATCATACCAGAATCCACTCATTATGCTGCTACGGGCCTGATGACATAGATTTCATTGCTGAGTGATATTGCATTGTACGTAAGTACCACAACTTCTTTATCCATTACTCACTTTCTGCGATATTGAACGTGTACCGTAAACGAGGTTCTTGTAAACAGAGCCGTCCCAAACTTTGGGGTGGCTGTGTCTTTTTGATTTTAATTTCTCTAAGCTATAGGACCATAAGTGGAAGTGCCCTAGGCTCTGTTGCTTTGTTTTTTTGATGTTTCAGGAAACACCATACACTTCTCCCGAGTGGCTGTTGGCAATTTATATCCCGCCCATCAGCATAACAAGGCTCCCATTTCTCCATGGCCTGTCCTGCCTTCTGGATTTTACACTTTTTTCAGATGGCCCTTTTGACCGGGGGGAAGTGAGACTTCATTGTAGTGCAGATTTCCTTTGCAAGCTTGCTTGGTTGGCCAAAAAGGGCGTATGCGTTTTTTCCTGAATATATTCAGGAAAAAACGCATACGCCCTTTTTGGCCAAGTGCATCATTGTGGACGTTCTGCCTCTTTTCCTATGCTTTAACTGCAATTCCAGTCTACCTCCTGAAATCGGTTTCCTGCAATTCTGCCCCTCTTTCAAGTCCTCTTGGCAGCCTTACTTCAGTATATTTTTGGACGATAGCTGTCATTTATAAGTCTGCAGGTTTGTGAATTACAGTGCCCCTGAGCTCCTTTCTTCAACTCGCTTTCTTGTGAGCTGGCCGCAACACCGCAGGATTGCTTCAGGCCCTAATCTGGTTCCGGCACGGCACGCTGAGCCTTTGGTTAATTCCTCTTCCTGGTGGGAAATGAGAGTTAAATTTGCCCGTCCAGGCACCTCCAGCTAGTCTCTCATTGGTTCTCCCTATTCCTGTTCATCTTCCGCAGAAATTGCAAACTGGGCCAAACAGGAGGTTAAAGGCACTGGAATGTTGCACCCGAGTACCAGGGGACGACAACTGAGACATATTTGAACACGTCTCCCGATCACACGGTTCATCATACTCTGGGTTCCACATGCATGTTTTAGCTGAAGGAAGAATCCCTTAAACCTGGAGAGTTGAGACCCGTGGAATTGGTACCATGCAATATGACTTCAAAGGGTCTTCATTTGCTCACTGAACCTCTCCAATCCTATCACTGCTGCGTTTATGCCCCTGTACACATGCTTGATTCTCTTTTGGAGACATAGCAATCCATAGGTTTTAAGATACTTACTAGTCAGGTACATTCTTAGGCATTTAATATGAGGCGTTGAGTCCATTTCGTTGAGCAAGGTGTAGCTCTTGTCTATTCCATATTTGGCTTAAGGAACTTTATCTGTGCTCATTTCAATCTCTGGTTTTAGGCAGCACGCCAACTCACCTTTCCCCTTAGCAAGCATAAGTTGGTTTTCTACATTTGAGACCCTGTTCTATTTTGTAATTCAGTTCCTGTGTAGCCAAGTTTACATTCCGTGTATTAGTGATATCTTATGATGTTTCTTTTTCTGTGTGACTTATTTCAGTTAGAATCATCATAGCTGAATCCACTCATTATGCTGCTACGGGCCTGATGACATAGATTTCATTGCTGAGTGATATTGCATTGTACGTAAATACCACAACTTCTTTATCCATTACTCACTTTCTGCGATATTGAACTTGTACCGTAAACGAGGTTCTTGTAAACAGAGCCGTCCCAAACTTTGGGGTGGCTGTGTCTTTTTGATTTTAATTTCCCTAAGCTATAGGACCATAAGTGGAAGTGCCCTAGGCTCTGTTGCTTTGTTTTTTAGATGTTTCAGGAAACACCATACACTTCTCCCGAGTGGGTGTTGGCAATTTACATCCCGCCCATCAGCATAACAAGGCTCCCAGTTCTCCATGGCCTGTCCTGCCTTCTGGATTTTACACTTTTTTCAGATGGCCCTTTTGACCGGGGGGAAGTGAGACTTCATTGTAGTGCAGATTTCCTTTGCAAGCTTGCTTGGTTGGCCAAAAAGGGCGTATGCGTTTTTTCCTGAATATATTCAGGAAAAAACGCATACGCCCTTTTTGGCCAAGTGCATCATTCTGATCGTTCTGCCTCTTCTCCTATGCTTTCAATGCAATTCCAGTCTACCTCCTGAAATCGGTTTCCTGCAATTCTGCTCCGCTTTCAAGTCCTCTTGGCAGCCTTACTTCAGTATATTTTTGGACGATTGCTGTCATTTATAACTCTGCAGGTTTGTGAATTACAGTGCCCCTGAGCTCCTTTCTTCAACTCGCTTTCTTGTGAGCTGGCCGCAACACCGCAGAATTGCTTCAGGCCCTAATCTGGTTCCGGCACGGCACGCTGAGCCTTTGGTTAATTCCTCTTCCTGGTGGGAAATGAGAGTTAAATTTGCCCGTCCAGACACCTCCAGCTAGTCTCTCATTGGTTCTCCCTATTCCTGTTAATCTTCACACAGAAATTGCAAACTGCGCCAAACAGGAGTTTAAAGGCACTGACTCTCCAAGTCGGGAGATTGTTAGTAAAGCGTCTGAAATGTTGCACCCGAGTACCAGGGGACGAGAACTGAGACATATTTGAACACGTCTCCCGATCACTCGGTTGATCATACTCTGGGTTCCACATGCATGTTTTAGCTGAAGGAAGAATCCCTTAAACCTGGAGAGTTGAGACCCGTGGAATGGGTACCATGCAATATGACTTCAAAGGGTCTTCATTTGCTCACTGAACCTCTCCAATCCTATCACTGCTGCGTTTATGCCCCTGTACACACGCTTGATTCTCTTTCGAAGACATAGCAATCCATAGGTTTTAAGATACTTACTAGTCAGGTACATTCTTAGGCATTTAATATGCGGTGTTGTGTCCATTTCGTTGAGCAAGGTGTAGCTCTTGTGTATTACATATTTGGCTTAAGGAACTTTATCTGTGCTCATTTCAATCTCTGGTTTTAGGCAGCACCCCAACTCACCTTTCCCGTTAGCAAGCATAAGTTGGTTTTCTAAATTTGAGACCCTGTTCTGTTTTGTATTTCAGTTCCTGTGTAGCCAAGTTTACATTCCGTGTATTAGTGATATCTTATGATGTTTCTTTTTCTGTGTGACTTATTTCAGTTAGAATCATCATACCAGAGTCCACTCATTATGCTGCTACGGGTCTGATGACATAGATTTCATTGCTGAGTGATATTGCATTGTACGTAAGTACCACAATTTCTTTATCCATTACTCACTTTCTGCGATATTGAACTTGTACCGTAAACGAGGTTCTTGTAAACAGAGCCGTCCCAAACTTTGGGGTGGCTGTGTCTTTTTGATTTTAATTTCTCTAAGCTATAGGATCATAAGTGGAAGTGCCCTAGGCTCTGTTGCTTTGTTTTTTTGATGTTTCAGGAAACACCATACACTTCTCCAGAGTGGCTGTTGGCAATTTATGTCCCGCCCATCAGCATAACAAGGCTCCCAGTTCTCCATGGCCTGTCCTGCCTTCTGGATTTTACACTTTTTTCAGATGGCCCTTTTGACCAGGGGGAAGTGAGACTTCATTGTAGTGCAGATTTCCTTTGCAAGCTTGCATGGTTGGCCAAAAAGTGCGTATGCATTTTTTCCTGAATATATTCAGGAAAAAACGCATACGCCCTTTTTGGCCAAGTGCATCATTGTGGACGTTCTGCCTCTTTTCCTATGCTTTAACTGCAATTCCAGTCTACCTCCTGAAATCGGTTTCCTGCAATTCTGCCCCTCTTTCAAGTCCTCTTGGCAGTCTTACTTCAGTATATTTTTGGACGATAGCTGTCATTTATAACTCTGCAGGTTTGTGAATTACAGTGCCCCTGAGCTCCTTTCTTCAACTCGCTTTCTTGTGAGCTGGCCGCAACACCGCAGGACTGCTTCAGGCCCTAATCTGGTTCCGGCACGGCACGCTGAGCCTTTGGTTAATTCCTCTTCCTGGTGGGAAATGAGAGTTAAATTTGCCCGTCCAGACACCTCCAGCTAGTCTCTCATTGGTTCTCCCTATTCCTGTTAATCTTCCACAGAAATTGCAAACTGGGCCAAACAGGAGTTTAAAGGCACTGACTCTCCAAGTCGGGAGAGTGTTAGTAAAGCGTCTGAAATGTTGCACCCGAGTACCAGGGGACGAGAACTGAGACATATTTGAACACGTCTCCCGATCACTCGGTTGATCATACTCTGGGTTCCACATGCATGTTTTAGCTGAAGGAAGAATCCCTTAAACCTGGAGAGTTGAGACCCGTGGAATGGGTACCATTCAATATGACTTCAAAGGGTCTTCATTTGCTCACCGAACCTCACCAATCCTATGAGCCCCAGGTGTCCAGCCTTATGTGTCACCCAGCTCTGGGTTTAGATGTTGTAAATCCAGGTTGCATCACAAGCCTTGAATGAATTACTTAACTATTGCTCTCTATTTCACTGTCATTGTGTTTTGTTTAAGAAATTTATTTTTATTATGGGATTTAGCTGATTTTCACAGATACGTTAATGCCGCTGTACAGACGCTTGATTCTCTTATGGAGATATATAAATCCATAGGTTTTATGATTCTTACTAGTCAGGTATATTCCTAGGCATTGAATATGTGGTATTGAGTCCATTTCGTTGAGCAAGGACTAGCTCTTGTCTATTACATATTTGGCTTAAGGAACTTTATCTGTGCTCATTTCAATCTCTGGTTTTATGCAGCACCCCAACTCACCTTTCCCCTTAAGCAAGCATAAGTTGGTTTTCTAAATTTGAGACCCTGTTGTGTTTTGTAATTCAGTTCCTGTGTAGCCAAGTTTACATTCCGTGTATTAGTGATATCTTATGATGTTTCTTTTTCTGTGTGACTTATTTCAGTTAGAATCATCATACCTGAATCCACTCATTATGCTGCTCCGGGCCTGATGACATAGATTTCATTGCTGAGTGATATTGCATTGTATGTAAGTACCAAAACTTCTTTATCCATTTTTCGCTTTCTGCGATATTGAAGTTGTACCGTAAACGAGGTTCTTGTAAACAGAGCCGTCCCAAACTTTGGGGTGGCTGTGTCTTTTTGATTTTAATTTCTCTAAACTATAGGACCATAAGTGGAAGTGCCCTAGGCTCTGTTGCTTTCTTTTTTAGCTGTTTCTGGAAACACCATACACTTCTCCTGAGTGGCTGTTGGCAATTTACATCCTGCCCATCGGCATAAGAAGGCTCCCAGTTCTCCATGGCCTGTCCTGCCTTTCTGGATTTTACACTTTTTTCAGATGGCCCTTTGACCGGGGAGAAGTGAGACTTCATTGTAGTGCAGATTTCCTTTGCAAGCTTGCTTGGTTGGTCAAAAAGGGCGTATGCGTTTTTTCCTGAATATATTCAGGAAAAAACGCATACGCTCTTTTTGGCCAAGTGCATCATTGTCGAGGTTCTGACTTTCTTCATATGTTTTCAATGTAATTCCAGTCTACCTCCTGAAATCGGTTTCCTGCAATTCTGCCTTGCTTTCATTGCCTCTTCATAGCCTTAGCTCAATATATTTTTTGAAAATAGTTGGCCCTTATAACTCTGCATGTTGTTGAATTGCAGTGGCCCTTAGCTCAATTTTTCAGCTGTTATTTTTGTGATCTTGTCTCATAACCACAGGATTCCTTCAGGTCCTATTCTTCTGGGGCACCTTGCTGTGCCTTTGGTTAATTCTTCTTACTGATGTGAAATTAGAGTGACATGTGCCCATTGAAACCGCTACAGCTAGTTTCTCACTGGTTCCCCCTATTCCCATTCATCCTCCACACTAACTGCAGACTGTGCGATACCAGAACTTAAAGGCATTGACTCTCCATGTGGGGATGTTGTTAGTAAAGCGGCTGGAATGTCGATCCGGAGCCCCAGGAGAGGAAAAATGAGGTGCGTTTTAGAAACCTTTCCTGATCATATGGTATACCAGTCGCTGGGTTTCCCAAGCATGGTTTAGGTGTAGGAAGATTCCCTTCAACCTGGAGTGTTGGGACCCTTGGAATGAGTAGCATGAAGTATTGCATTAAACTTTCGGCAGTTGCTCACCAAAGCTCACCAATCCTCTCAGCCCCAAGTGTCCAGCCTTATGTCTTATCCAGCTGTGGGTTTATATGTGGTCAATCCAGGTTGCATCACAGCCCCTGAGCGAATTTTGTAAGCATTTTTCTCTCTTTCATTGTTTCTGCATTTTGTTTTTAAAATTTATTTCTATAATGGGGTTTAGCTCATTTTCACTGCTGTGTTTGTGCTGCTCTGCACACACTTGATTCCCTTATGGAGATATATCAATACATGGGTTTTAAGACTCTTATTACTCAGATATATTTCTCTGCGGTGTATAGGGTGTGTTGAGGCCAGTTCATTGAGCAAGGTGTAGATCTTGTCTAATACCTATTTGGTTTATTGAACGGTATCTGTGCTAATTTCAAACTCTGGTTTTATGCATCACCCCACCTCTCCTTTCCCCTTAAGCTGACATAAGTGTGTTTTCTAAATGTGAGACACTGTTCTGTTCTGTAATTCATTTCTTGGGCAGCCATATTTACCCTCCCTCTATAGGTGATATCTTATGATATGTTTCTTTTTCTGTTTGACTTATTTCAAGTAGTATTATCGGACCTAAATCCACTCTTTATCCTTCTACTAGCCTTATTACATTGATTTCATGGTGAAGAGATACTCCATTGTACATAAGTACCACATCTTCTTTATCCATTGTTCTCTTTCCTGGGATATTTAAGGTGTACTGAAGTTGAGGTTCTTGTAAACAGAGTAGCCCTAAACTGTGGTGTGCTTGTGTCTTGTTGATTTTTAGACTTCCCTAGATATACTCCCATGATTGGAAGTGTCCTATGCTCTGTAGCTCTGTTTTTTAGATGATTTAGGAACCACCATACACTTCTCCAGAGTGGCTCTCGGCAGTTCACACACTGCCCATCAGCGTATAAAGGCTCCCTGTTCTCCATGGCCTGTCCTGCATTTCTGGTTTTTACAATTTTTTAGGACGGCCCTTTTGACCGGTGGGAAATGAGACTTCTTTGTTGTGCACATTTGCATTGCTTGCTTGCTTCGTTGCCCATAAAGTGCGTATGCGTTTTTTCCTGGATATAATCAGGAAAAAACGCATACGCCCTTTTGGGCCAACTTCATCATTGTCGAAATTCTGCCGCTTTTCATGTGCTTTAAAGACGAGTCCAATCTATCTCTTGAAATCTGTTTCTTGCAATTCTGTCTTGCATTCAGATCCTCTTCTTTGCCTTACCTCAACATATTTTTGGACGTTAGTTTTCATTTATAACTCTGCAGGTTTGTGAATTGCAGTGACCCTGAGCTCCATTTTTTAAGTTGCTCTTTTGTGAGCTGGCCTCAAACCCGCAGGATTGCTTCAGGCCGTACTTTGGCTCCGGCGAGGCGGGCTGAGCCTTTTTTCAATTCTTATTCTTAATGGGAAATTAGAGTGATGTGTGCCCGTCCAAACCCCTACAACTATTCTCTCATTGGTTCCCCCTCTTCCCGTTCATCCTCCTCACAATTTGCAAAATGTGTGAAACAGAAGTTGAAATGTGCTGATTCTCCAAGTGGGGAGATTCTAAGTAACGTGGCTGGAATGGTGAACAGGAGCACCAGGAGAGGATAAATGAGCTGCATTTTAGACACATCTCCCGATCACATGGTGTACAGTCCTCTGGGTTTTCCATGCATGTTTTAGCTGTAGGAAGATCCCTTGAACCTGCAGATTTGGGACCCATTGAATGGGTACCAGGTAGTATTACTTTAAAGGGTGTGCATTTCCTCACCCAACCTCACATTTCTCTTAGCGCAAACAGTTTCCAGCCTTATGTCTCATCCTGCTGTGGGTCTAGATGTGTTCAATCCATGTTGCATCACCGTCCTTGAGGAAAAGTTGTAAGAGGTTTTCTCTGTCTCTCTGTCGTTTATTTTTTTCAATTTATTACTATATTGGTTACAGCTGATTTTCAAAGCTCTGTTTCTTGCTGCTGTACATCCACTTGATTCACGTACAGAGAGACATCAGTAAATTCTTTTTCAGATTCTTACCAGTCGTATATATTCTTTTCCGGTGACTTGAGTGTGCTGAGTGCAGTTCTTTTAGCTACCGTGTAGGCCTTGTTGATTATCAGTTTGGTATTTGGAATGGTATCTTTGCTAATTTCAACCTCCTGGATGATGCCTCACCCCTCCCCATCTTTCCCGTTTAGCAGCCTTATGCGTGTTTTCTACATATTTGACTATGTTTTTGTTTTGTAATTTATTTCATGTGTAGCCATTTTGGATTCCACCTTTAAGTGATATCTTATGATATGTGTCTTTTTCTTTTTGAATTATGTCACTTAGAATGATCATACGTAACTCCTCCGGAGTTGTTACAACTGGCCATATTTCATTGATTTCCAGGCTGAATAATATTCCACTCTACCTAAGTACCACATCTCTATCCATTTTTTCCCTCCAGAGACATTTAAGTTATATCCTAGTCGAGGATCTTTTAAACAGAGAGGGGGTAAACATTGGGGTGCCTGTGTCCTCTCGATTTTTGTTTCTCCCAAGATATACGCCCATGAGTGCAAGTGCCCTATGCTCTGTAGCTCATCTTTTAGATGCTTTAGTAAACACAATACACTTCTCCAGAATGGCCGTTGGCAATATACATTTCCACTATAAGTCTCACAGGGCTCCCTCTTCTCCTTGCCCTGTCCTGCATTTCTGTTGTTTACGCTTTATGAGGATGGCTCTTCTGACTGATGCGAAGTGATATCTTTTGTAGTATTGATTTCCAGTGCCCACCTGTTTGGTTGGCTAAAAAAGTGTATGCCCTTTTCTTGAATATATACAGAAAAAAACACATACACCCTTTTTGGCCAACTGCAATGTTGGCAATGTTCAGCTCCTTTTCTTGTGCTTAATGGTGAGTCCTTTCTACCTCCTCAAATCCCTTTCCTGCCATTCTCCCTTGCTTACAAGTCCTTTTCTCTGACTTTCCTCAAGACATTTTTCAGTGATGGATATTTTCAACTCTGCAGTTTCGTGAATTTTACTGCCCCTGAGTTCCATTGCTCAACTTGTGTTTATGGGAACTGACCACAAAGCAGCGGGATTTCCTCAAGCCCTATACTGTTTCCATGGGCAACCCTAGCCTTTGGTCAATTCGTCTTCCTGATTGGAAATTAGAGTGACATGTGCCTGTCTGAACACCTAGAGTGACATGTGCCTGTCTGAACACAATGTCTCTCATTGTTCCTCATCCTTCCGCTTCATCCTCTGGACAAATTCCAAACTGTACGCAACAGGATGTTGACAGTGCTGACATCTCCAAGTGGGGAGACTGTTAGTAAAGACGCTGGAGGGGTGAACCCGAGCACCAGGAGATGAGGAGATGAGATGCCTTTTCCAAACTCTTCCCGATCAGACGGTATACCATCCTCTGGGTGTGACAGACATGTTTTAGCAGTAGGAAGAGTCCCATTCATGTAAGGAGAACACCAGGGCTTTTTCAAAATCAGTGTCTCCCCGAAACCCAAACTGGGGAATTTTTTAAGCTACGGCTACACATATGTTCATTAAGGGCCTTGGGAAGTAGGCAGAGTCCAAACTTTAGATGATTGAAGTCTTCAGGGTCAGAAGCACTCACCACCAGCTTCCCTTAGGTTACACTTTAACTGTCATTGATAGATGATGTCAATAAAAATATCTATTCTTTTTCAGATTATTTCCCCTTATAGGTTATTGCAAAATGTTGAGTGTAGTTCCCTGTGCTATACAGTAGTTCCTTGTTGATGATCTATTTTATACATAGCAGTGTGTATGTGTTAATCCCAAACTGTTAATGTATCCCTCCTCCCACCTTTCCCCTTTGGTAATAATAAATTATAAGATTTTATACTTCTCAGAAATGGGGGAGCTGAAAGAGAGGTATCATTTTCAATGGAAAAGCATTTAAAACAAGATTGAAAGTTTAACCAAGATTATTAGATGTACATCCTTGGAAAGAAATCACTTCGTTTCTCTAATATTGACCTGACAAATAAGACAAACCTTTTCACTGAACTTGCTTATAAAAAGTGATGGAAATATCAAATGGAAGTGTTAAAAACATCTTATTTTACCCGAGCCTTATACACTGTTTTATGTTAACTACAGTTTGGCTCACACATCTGTTCATTGAAGTTACAATAGTCTCAATTTCTGTTACTGATCCTCCAGAGTGGACCCCAACAAGTGTCCCCCTGCCCAGTGTCATTGGGGCCAACAGATCGAGACTGAGTTTGGTTCACAAGCAAAGGAAACTTTATATTTTGATCAGAGAATGGAGAGGTGAGAGCATGCACTACCCCGTGGGCTGTGGGCTGGGCTGCTGTGTAGAGATCCTGTCAGAGTCAGTGGGAGGGAGGGGGCAGAGCTCTCGAGGGCCGGGTTGGCTGCAGCTCAGGCTCTATATCGCGGAGTCTGCACTGGGCCCCAGGAGCTGAGGTGTCGACCCAGCCATTCTGCACTAGGAAATCTGGTCTGAAGTGCCGGGTGTGGAACCTCTGCATGCGGGACCCTAGGAGCACATGAAATTAGACGAAGCACAAAGGATAAAAAAGGTTAGACTTGACTTTATTGCCCAGATTCTATTTTTATCTCCCAGGGATTTTTAATGGGCTTTGCTGGGGACAAACCCCTCCTCTGCTTTTCGTCCCGTTCCTCATTCTTGGAGTGCTGAGGGTGCAGACCCTTCTTCTGTAACTGTTGAGTGCTGAGTTGGGAGCCCTCATACCCGGGGGCGAGGGTCAGAGCTTCTCCCCAGCAGCCTCCAGGTGACGTTGATTGTCCCCAGGCCCCCTGCCTCCCTGCTCGTCCACCTGAGCACCAGCATTGGAAGTGTTATAGATTCTAATGACCTTTAAGGGTCCAGGAAAGAGATGTGCAGAGATGCTGTGGGGGCCGGTTTCACCCCGCCCCACATTTGTTCGGCCACCTTAGGCTGACCGTTTCTGCCAGCCTAGATGCTCTGGCCAGTAGTCTGCGCTTTCTTCAATTAGGCCCCTGAATTAACGTACAAACAGCACCAGGTGTCAGAGCCCTGCCCGCTCAACTCCCAGACAGTCCAGGGTCAGTGGTGATCAAGGACCATGATGGCCACTGGGTCAACAGCCTTTTGAAGTAAACAGGAGTCCAGCCGGTCTTATTGGCCACCATCATCACGGTGTCTTTAGGCTTTTCTATGATGACAGTGTGATATACGGTTCCCCCGCCGAGATTATTAGCTCGCCTCTGGGTGCAGTAAGTCCTGCAAGCAGTAGTCTACTCTTTTGGGACACACTCTTGTTGTTTTATGAGAGAAACTCCAGGTCAAGTGATGTTCACACGAGTCGTCATGGTGCCCTGTTGCCCCCGGTTATCTCTCTGGATGTTGGATTTGGAGGGCCTCCTCACTCGAGGTCGGTGTGCCCACGGAGCAAACCCTGCAACTTCAGGGCATGGTTGGTGGTTAGGATCACCACGTGGGGTCCTTTTCCCTTAGGAGGGAGGTGGCCTTTTGGGCTGCTGATTTCCAGGTTTTTAGATACCGCCAGTATCTTGGCCAGATGTGGCAGTGGGCCAAACCCCTTGGTGACCGTAGTTTATCCTACCTGGATGGCATTCTTGCATTGTTCCATTTCAAGTGGTCCCAGTTTTTGCACTAATTCTCCAGTGGCGATTCACCTTTCACCGGGAATGTAAAGGTCAAAGGGTTTAGCTAAATTAGGGAGTTCCAGGGCAAGGGTCTGAATTGACTGCTCTTTCCATTCTTGAAAGGCCACTTCTGGATTCTATTCAAAAGGATCATCACCTTTTCCTTTCAGTGTTTCATATAGAAGCCCAGCTAGTAGACTGTAGTTAGGGATCCAGAAGCAGCAAACCCTGGCCTCCCCAGGAACCCCTAAGCTGTCTTCTAGTTTTAGAAAGGGGTAAGGCTGAAAATGGTTTCTTCCCTTTCCTGGGATGGGCTTCTCCGAACTTCTGTGAGAATGAAGCCCAGGCAGGTCACCGCAGTCTGTGATATTTGAGCTTTTTCTTGGACAACTTCTATCCTTTATTGGCTTGGTAGTTCAGAGGCCTCCTTAGTAGGGCTGGCGATCAGAATGTCATCTGCGTACTGAAGGAGGGTTTCCTTTTCCAGAGGTAGAACTTTTAGGTCTTTAGCTAAGCTTTCCCCAAAGATGGTGTGGGAATTTTTGCACCCTTGGGGCAAGACGGCCCGGAAGTATTGTTTTAGTTGTATGTTGAGTCCTGCCACTCACAAGCCAAAATTTCCTGTGACTCTGGGACTAATGGAATACAAAAGAAGGCATCATTGAAGACTAATACAGAATACCATGTCCTGGTGGTTGGTAGAATGATCAGCAGGGTGTAGGAATTAGGAGCAACTTGAGGTATATCCTCGGTGGCTTCACTGACTGTCCTGACATCCTTTACCAGGTCCCCAGCAGCCCATGGGGCTCTCGTGGTCAGACCAATCCCAGAATATGGAGCTCACCTGGGCAGGTACCCCACCCCAGCCCACGGGGCTCTCGTGGTCAGGCCCCTCCCAGGATACAGAGCTACCCTTGCAGGTACCATGGCAGGGCTGGGCACACAGGAACCGTGCACATAGCCCTCATTGCAGAGCACCCCCAGCTCACCTGTCGCTCAGAGCTGACACAGAGCACCTCAGAGCAGGACTTGAACTAACAAACAGCAGCTGCGACAGGTCTGTGACCCTGGGCATCACTCTGTGCGGCCTCCCTCCACCTGGTCTTCCAGAGACTTCCACTGCACCCGGAGCACCAGGCCTCTGTCTCCAACCACCACCCACCCCTCCTCTCCCTGACTCCTGGGTTCCTCTCATTAGGAGAGGGTTTTCTTGAAGTTGTCTCCCACTCATGGGCCAGATAAAATGATTAGAAAACAAGCCAAAGCTGCAGCCCCTTGTCTATCCTGACTCTCAGGAGCCCACACCTGTTCCTTGGACCTGGCCGGTTCAGCAAGTTCCATTTTCTGCAACTGTGAGCCCCTGAGGGGTGATGATTGGCTGACCTGGGCAGCCTTACCGTGCCGGCCAGCCCTCCCCAGGTGTGCCTGGGTTGAGATCAATATAAATACCACTCCAGGCAGCAAGAGCCCCTGCAGCCATGCCTGACACCATTTTCTCTGCCCTGTCAGCAGTCTCGGGGCTGGGCTGGTGGGAGGGAGTGAGAGGCCACGGCTTTGTGGGTGGCCCAGTGTGAGTGGGGATCTGCTGGACTTTCTGCAGCAGTTGCCAGGCTGCCACCTGCTAAAGAAGAGGATGTGTCACCCATACCTGCTGCTGGAATTTCTCCCTGGGCAGAGGTGAGGAAGGAAAAAAGCAGTGGGGGCAGGGACAGGACGGGTATCTCAGGCAGGGAAATGGAAATCTTCCAGAAGAGCACCCAGGGCCAGGACCATCCTGGCTGGCCTGCAGGCACCAAGTCGGCCGGCATGCTGTCACTCGTGTGGCTCTATGGCCCTTCCTCTAGGCTTTCAAGTCCTTGTATATATTCAGGTGTTTTACCTGGGACGGGTGGGAATAGTTCAGCAGCAACTGGCCTGGGGCTCAGCTCACGTTTACTCACAGATGCCTCGGCACGGTGCCCCAGCTTTGCAATGAGGACGCTTGTTGCGTGGGGGCTGCTGGCTGAATGGGAGACGATTCCCCACCACTGACCAACTTCAGAATTGTTTACAACTGGAGCAAGTGCCCTGATACGGTTTTCCTCTGTGGAACTGGTGGGTTCTGTGTTTTTTTTCTCTTTTTCGTTTTTGGTTCAAGGTAGATTTTATTCCTCTGTTTTGTATTTACAGATATAAGCATGGAAATAATTTATTCATATAAATACATGTATGTGAAGGGAATAATTGTTTTTTCTGTTTTATTTTTTAAATTTTATTTCTTTTTAATTTTGAATTTTATTTTATATTTTTATACAGCAGGTTCTTATTGGTTATCTATTTTATACATATAAATGTATACATGCCAATCCCAGTCTCTCAACTCCTCCCACCACCACCCCCCCAACAGCTTTCCCCCTTGCTGTCCATACGTTTGTTGTCTACATCTGTTGCTCTATTTATGCCTTGCAAAATGGTTAATCTGTACAGTTTTTCTAGGTTCCACATACATGCATGAATATACAAGATTTGTTTTTCTCTTTCTGACTTACTTCACTCTGTATGACAGTCTCTAGATCCATCGACGTCTCTACAAATGACCCAATTTCATTCCTTTTCATGGCTTAGTAATATTCCATTTTATATATGTACCACAGCTTTATGCGTTCGTCTGTCTGTGGGCATTTAGGTTGCTTCCATTACCCCGATATTGTAAATAGTGATGCAATGAACATTGCGGTGAATGTCTCTTTTTCATTTATGGTTTTGTCTGGGTATATGTCCAGTACTGGGATGGGTGTATCATATGGTAATTCTATTGTTAGTTTCTTAAGAAACTCCATATTGTTCTCCATAGTGACTGTATCAGTTTATATTCCCAACAATAGTGGAAGAGGGTTCCTTTTCTCCACAATCTTTCTAGCATTTTTTGTTTGTAGAATTTCTGATGATGCCCATTCTACCAGGTGTGAGGTGATACTTCATTGTTGAGTCCATTTTGTTGAACAAGGGGTAGGTCTTGTCTATTACATATTTGGCTTATGGAACGGTATCTGTGCTAATTTCAAACTCTGGTTTTATGCAGCACCCCAACTCACCTTCCCCCTTAAGCAAGCATAAGTTGGTTTTCTAAACTTGAGACCCTGTTCTGTTTTGTAATTCAGTTCATGTGTAGCCAAGTTCATATTCCGTGTATTAGTGATACCTTATGATGTTTCTTTTTCTGTGTGACTTATTTCACTTAGAATCATCGTGCCTCAATCTACTCATTATGCTGGTATGTGCCTGGTGACATAGATTGCATTGCTGAGTGGTATACTGTTGTGCGTAAGAACCGCAACTTCTTTATCCATTATTTGCTCTCTGGGATATTTAACTTCTGCTGTACAAGAGATTCCTGTAAAAAGAGCCGTCCCAAATTTTGGAGTGGCTGTGTCTTTTTGATTTTAATTTCCCTAAGCTATAGGACCATATGTGGAAGTGCCCTAGACTCTGTTGTTTTGGTTTTTAGATGTTCCAGGAAACACCATACACTTCTGCCGAGTGGCTGTTGGCAATTTACATCCCGCCCAACAGCATAACAAGGCTCCCAGTTCTCCATGGCCTTTCTTGCCTTTCTGGATTTTACACTTTTTTCAGATGGCCCTTTTGACCGGGGGGAAGTGAGACTTCATTGTAGTGCAGATTTCCTTTGCAAGCTTGCTTGGTTGGCCAAAAAGGGCGTATGCGTTTTTTCCTGAATATATTCAGGAAAAAACGCATACGCCCTTATTGGCCAAGTGCATCATTGTGGACGTTCTGCCTCTTTTCCTATGCTTTAAATGCAATTCCAGTCTACCTCCTGAAATCGGTTTCCTGCAATTCTGCCCCGCTTTCAAGTCCTCTTGGCAGCCTTACTTCAGTATATTTTTGGACGATAGCTGTCATTTATAACTCTGCAGGTTTGTGAATTACAGTGCCCCTGAGCTCCTTTCTTCAACTCGCTTTCTTGTGAGCTGGCCGCAACACCGCAGGATTGCTTCAGGCCCTAATCTGGTTCCGGCACGGCACGCTGAGCCTTTGGTTAATTCCTCTTCCTGGTGGGAAATGAGAGTTAAATTTGCCCGTCCACACACCTCAACCTAGTCTCTCACTGGTTCTCCCTATTCCTGTTCATCTTCCGCAGAAATTGCAAACTGGGCCAAACAGGAGGTTAAACGCACTGACTCTCCAAGTCGGGAGAGTGTTAGTAAAGCATCTGGAATGTTGCACCCGAGTACCAGGGGACGAAAACTGAGACATATTTGAACACGTCTCCCGATCACATGGTTGATCATACTCTGGGTTCCACATGCATGTTTTAGCTGAAGGAAGAATCCCTTAAACCTGGAGAGTTGAGACCCGTGGAATGGGTACCATTCAATATGACTTCAAAGGGTCTTCATTTGCTCACCGAACCTCACCAATCCTATGAGCCCCAGGTGTCCAGCCTTATGTGTCACCCAGCTCTGGGTTTCGATGTTGTAAATCCAGGTTGCATCACAAGCCTTGAATGAATTACTTATCTATTGCTCTCTATTTCACTGTCATCGTGTTTTGTTTAAGAAATTTATTTTTATTATGGGATTTAGCTGATTTTCACAGATACGTTAATGCCGCTGTACAGACGCTTGATTCTCTTATGGAGATATATAAATCCATAGGTTTTATGATTCTTACTAGTCAGGTATATTCCTAGGCATTGAATATGTGGTATTGAGTCCATTTCGTTGAGCAAGGACTAGCTCTTGTCTATTACATATTTGGCTTAAGGAACTTTATCTGTGCTCATTTCAATCTCTGGTTTTATGCAGCACCCCAACTCACCTTTCCCCTTAAGCAAGCATAAGTTGGTTTTCTAAATTTGAGACCCTGTTTTGTTTTGTAATTCAGTTCCTGTGTAGCCAAGTTTACATTCCGTGTATTAGTGATATCTTATGATGTTTCTTTTTCTGTGTGACTTATTTCAGTTAGAATCATCATACCTGAATCCACTCATTATGCTGGTATGGGCCTGATGACATAGATTTCATTGCTGAGTGATATTGCATTGTATGTAAGTACCAAAACTTCTTTATCCATTTTTTGCTTTCTGCGATATTGAAGTTGTACCGTAAACGAGGTTCTTGTAAACAGAGCCGTCCCAAACTTTGGGGTGGCTGTGTCTTTTTGATTTTAATTTCTCTAAACTATAGGACCATAAGTGGAAGTGCCCTAGGCTCTGTTGCTTTCTTTTTTAGCTGTTTCTGGAAACACCATACACTTCTCCTGAGTGGCTGTTGGCAATTTACATCCTGCCCATCGGCATAAGAAGGCTCCCAGTTCTCCATGGCCTGTCCTGCCTTTCTGGATTTTACACTTTTTTCAGATGGCCCTTTGACCGGGGAGAAGTGAGACTTCATTGTAGTGCAGATTTCCTTTGCAAGCTTGCTTGGTTGGTCAAAAAGGGCGTATGCGTTTTTTCCTGAATATATTCAGGAAAAAACGCATATGCTCTTTTTGGCCAAGTGCATCATTGTCGAGGTTCTGACTTTCTTCATATGTTTTCAGTGTAATTCCAGTCTACCTCCTGAAATCGGTTTCCTGCAATTCTGCCTTGCTTTCATTGCCTCTTCATAGCCTTAGCTCAATATATTTTTTGAAAATAGTTGGCCCTTATAACTCTGCATGTTGTTGAATTGCAGTGGCCCTTAGCTCAATTTTTCAGCTCTTATTTTTGTGATCTTGCCTCATAACCACAGGATTCCTTCAGGCCCTATTCTTCTGGGGCACCTTGCTGTGCCTTTGGTTAATTCTTCTTACTGATGTGAAATTAGAGTGACATGTGCCCATTGAAACTGCTACAGCTAGTTTCTCACTGGTTCCCCCTATTCCCATTCATCCTCCACACTAACTGCAGACTGTGCGATACCAGAACTTAAAGGCATTGACTCTCCATGTGGGGATGTTGTTAGTAAAGCGGCTGGAATGTCGATCCGGAGCCCCAGGAGAGGAAAAATGAGGTGCGTTTTAGAAACCTTTCCCGATCATATGGTATACCAGTCGCTGGGTTTCCCAAGCATGGTTTAGGTGTAGGAAGATTCCCTTCAACCTGGAGTGTTGGGACCCTTGGAATGAGTAGCATGAAGTATTGCATTAAACTTTCGGCAGTTGCTCACCAAAGCTCACCAATCCTCTCAGCCCCAAGTGTCCAGCCTTATGTCTTATCCAGCTGTGGGTTTATATGTGGTCAATCCAGGTTGCATCACAGCCCCTGAGCGAATTTTGTAAGCATTTTTCTCTCTTTCATTGTTTCTGCATTTTGTTTTTAAAATTTATTTCTATAATGGGGTTTAGCTCATTTTCACTGCTGTGTTTGTGCTGCTCTGCACACACTTGATTCCCTTATGGAGATATATCAATACATGGGTTTTAAGACTCTTATTACTCAGATATATTTCTCTGCGGTGTATAGGGTGTGTTGAGGCCAGTTCATTGAGCAAGGTGTAGATCTTGTCTAATACCTATTTGGTTTATTGAACGGTATCTGTGCTAATTTCAAACTCTGGTTTTATGCATCACCCCACCTCTCCTTTCCCCTTAAGCTGACATAAGTGTGTTTTCTAAATGTGAGACACTGTTCTGTTCTGTAATTCATTTCTTGGGCAGCCATATTTACCCTCCCTCTATAGGTGATATCTTATGATATGTTTCTTTTTCTGTTTGACTTATTTCAAGTAGTATTATCGGACCTAAATCCACTCTTTATCCTTCTACTAGCCTTATTACATTGATTTCATGGTGAAGAGATACTCCATTGTACATAAGTACCACATCTTCTTTATCCATTGTTCTCTTTCCTGGGATATTTAAGGTGTACTGAAGTTGAGGTTCTTGTAAACAGAGTAGCCCTAAACTGTGGTGTGCTTGTGTCTTGTTGATTTTTAGACTTCCCTAGATATACTCCCATGATTGGAAGTGTCCTATGCTCTGTAGCTCTGTTTTTTAGATGATTTAGGAACCACCATACACTTCTCCAGAGTGGCTCTCGGCAGTTCACACACTGCCCATCAGCGTATAAAGGCTCCCTGTTCTCCATGGCCTGTCCTGCATTTCTGGTTTTTACAATTTTTTAGGACGGCCCTTTTGACCGGTGGGAAATGAGACTTCTTTGTTGTGCACATTTGCATTGCTTGCTTGCTTCGTTGCCCATAAAGTGCGTATGCGTTTTTTCCTGGATATAATCAGGAAAAAACGCATACGCCCTTTTGGGCCAACTTCATCATTGTCGAAATTCTGCCGCTTTTCATGTGCTTTAAAGACGAGTCCAATCTATCTCTTGAAATCTGTTTCTTGCAATTCTGTCTTGCATTCAGATCCTCTTCTTTGCCTTACCTCAACATATTTTTGGACATTAGTTTTCATTTATAACTCTGCAGGTTTGTGAATTGCAGTGACCCTGAGCTCCATTTTTTAAGTTGCTCTTTTGTGAGCTGGCCTCAAACCCGCAGGATTGCTTCAGGCCGTACTTTGGCTCTGGCGAGGCGGGCTGAGCCTTTTTTCAATTCTTATTCTTAATGGGAAATTAGAGTGATGTGTGCCCGTCCAAACCCCTACAACTATTCTCTCATTGGTTCCCCCTCTTCCCGTTCATCCTCCTCACAATTTGCAAAATGTGTGAAACAGAAGTTGAAATGTGCTGATTCTCCAAGTGGGGAGATTCTAAGTAACGTGGCTGGAATGGTGAACAGGAGCACCAGGAGAGGATAAATGAGCTGCATTTTAGACACATCTCCCGATCACATGGTGTACAGTCCTCTGGGTTTTCCATGCATGTTTTAGCTGTAGGAAGATCCCTTGAACCTGCAGATTTGGGACCCATTGAATGGGTACCAGGTAGTATTACTTTAAAGGGTGTGCATTTCCTCACCCAACCTCACATTTCTCTTAGCGCAAACAGTTTCCAGCCTTATGTCTCATCCTGCTGTGGGTCTAGATGTGTTCAATCCATGTTGCATCACCGTCCTTGAGGAAAAGTTGTAAGAGGTTTTCTCTGTCTCTCTGTCGTTTATTTTTTTCAATTTATTACTATATTGGTTACAGCTGATTTTCAAAGCTCTGTTTCTTGCTGCTGTACATCCACTTGATTCACGTACAGAGAGACATCAGTAAATTCTTTTTCAGATTCTTACCAGTCGTATATATTCTTTTCCGGTGACTTGAGTGTGCTGAGTGCAGTTCTTTTAGCTACCGTGTAGGCCTTGTTGATTATCAGTTTGGTATTTGGAATGGTATCTTTGCTAATTTCAACCTCCTGGATGATGCCTCACCCCTCCCCATCTTTCCCGTTTAGCAGCCTTATGCGTGTTTTCTACATATTTGACTATGTTTTTGTTTTGTAATTTATTTCATGTGTAGCCATTTTGGATTCCACCTTTAAGTGATATCTTATGATATGTGTCTTTTTCTTTTTGAATTATGTCACTTAGAATGATCATACGTAACTCCTCCGGAGTTGTTACAACTGGCCATATTTCATTGATTTCCAGGCTGAATAATATTCCACTCTACCTAAGTACCACATCTCTATCCATTTTTTCCCTCCAGAGACATTTAAGTTATATCCTAGTCGAGGATCTTTTAAACAGAGAGGGGGTAAACATTGGGGTGCCTGTGTCCTCTCGATTTTTGTTTCTCCCAAGATATACGCCCATGAGTGCAAGTGCCCTATGCTCTGTAGCTCATTTTTTAGATGCTTTAGTAAACACAATACACTTCTCCAGAATGGCCGTTGGCAATATACATTTCCACTATAAGTCTCACAGGGCTCCCTCTTCTCCTTGCCCTGTCCTGCATTTCTGTTGTTTACGCTTTATGAGGATGGCTCTTCTGACTGATGCGAAGTGATATCTTTTGTAGTATTGATTTCCAGTGCCCACCTGTTTGGTTGGCTAAAAAAGTGTATGCCCTTTTCTGGAATATATACAGAAAAAAACGCATACACCCTTTTTGGCCAACTGCAATGTTGGCAATGTTCAGCTCCTTTTCTTGTGCTTAATGGTGAGTCCTTTCTACCTCCTCAAATCCCTTTCCTGCCATTCTCCCTTGCTTACAAGTCCTTTTCTCTGACTTTCCTCAAGACATTTTTCAGTGATGGATATTTTCAACTCTGCAGTTTCGTGAATTTTACTGCCCCTGAGTTCCATTGCTCAACTTGTGTTTATGGGAACTGACCACAAAGCAGCGGGATTTCCTCAAGCCCTATACTGTTTCCATGGGCAACCCTAGCCTTTGGTCAATTCGTCTTCCTGATTGGAAATTAGAGTGACATGTGCCTGTCTGAACACCTAGGACTTGTCTCTCATTGTTCCTCATCCTTCCGCTTCATCCTCTGGACAAATTCCAAACTGTACGCAACAGGATGTTGACAGTGCTGACATCTCCAAGTGGGGAGACTGTTAGTAAAGACGCTGGAGGGGTGAACCCGAGCACCAGGAGATGAGGAGATGAGATGCCTTTTCCAAACTCTTCCCGATCAGACGGTATACCATCCTCTGGGTGTGACAGACATGTTTTAGCAGTAGGAAGAGTCCCATTCATGTAAGGAGAACACCAGGGCTTTTTCAAAATCAGTGTCTCCCCGAAACCCAAACTGGGGAATTTTTTAAGCTACGGCTACACATATGTTCATTAAGGGCCTTGGGAAGTAGGCAGAGTCCAAACTTTAGATGATTGAAGTCTTCAGGGTCAGAAGCACTCACCACCAGCTTCCCTTAGGTTACACTTTAACTGTCATTGATAGATGATGTCAATAAAAATATCTATTCTTTTTCAGATTATTTCCCCTTATAGGTTATTGCAAAATGTTGAGTGTAGTTCCCTGTGCTATACAGTAGTTCCTTGTTGATGATCTATTTTATACATAGCAGTGTGTATGTGTTAATCCCAAACTGTTAATGTATCCCTCCTCCCACCTTTCCCCTTTGGTAATAATAAATTATAAGATTTTATACTTCTCAGAAATGGGGGAGCTGAAAGAGAGGTATCATTTTCAATGGAAAAGCATTTAAAACAAGATTGAAAGTTTAACCAAGATTATTAGATGTACATCCTTGGAAAGAAATCACTTCGTTTCTCTAATATTGACCTGACAAATAAGACAAACCTTTTCACTGAACTTGCTTATAAAAAGTGATGGAAATATCAAATGGAAGTGTTAAAAACATCTTATTTTACCCGAGCCTTATACACTGTTCTATGTTAACTACAGTTTGGCTCACACATCTGTTCATTGAAGTTACAATAGTCTCAATTTCTGTTACTGATCCTCCAGAGTGGACCCCAACAAGTGTCCCCCTGCCCAGTGTCATTGGGGCCAACAGATCGAGACTGAGTTTGGTTCACAAGCAAAGGAAACTTTATATTTTGATCAGAGAATGGAGAGGTGAGAGCATGCACTACCCCGTGGGCTGTGGGCTGGGCTGCTGTGTAGAGATCCTGTCAGAGTCAGTGGGAGGGAGGGGGCAGAGCTCTCGAGGGCCGGGTTGGCTGCAGCTCAGGCTCTATATCGCGGAGTCTGCACTGGGCCCCAGGAGCTGAGGTGTCGACCCAGCCATTCTGCACTAGGAAATCTGGTCTGAAGTGCCGGGTGTGGAACCTCTGCATGCGGGACCCTAGGAGCACATGAAATTAGACGAAGCACAAAGGATAAAAAAGGTTAGACTTGACTTTATTGCCCAGATTCTATTTTTATCTCCCAGGGATTTTTAATGGGCTTTGCTAGGGACAAACCCCTCCTCTGCTTTTCGTCCCGTTCCTCATTCTTGGAGTGCTGAGGGTGCAGACCCTTCTTCTGTAACTGTTGAGTGCTGAGTTGGGAGCCCTCATACCCGGGGGCGAGGGTCAGAGCTTCTCCCCAGCAGCCTCCAGGTGACGTTGATTGTCCCCAGGCCCCCTGCCTCCCTGCTCGTCCACCTGAGCACCAGCATTGGAAGTGTTATAGATTCTAATGACCTTTAAGGGTCCAGGAAAGAGATGTGCAGAGATGCTGTGGGGGCCGGTTTCACCCCGCCCCACATTTGTTCGGCCACCTTAGGCTGACCGTTCCTGCCAGCCTAGATGCTCTGGCCAGTAGTCTGCGCTTTCTTCAATTAGGCCCCTGAATTAACGTACAAACAGCACCAGGTGTCAGAGCCCTGCCCGCTCAACTCCCAGACAGTCCAGGGTCAGTGGTGATCAAGGACCATGATGGCCACTGGGTCAACAGCCTTTTGAAGTAAACAGGAGTCCAGCCGGTCTTATTGGCCACCATCATCACGGTGTCTTTAGGCTTTTCTATGATGACAGTGTGATATACGGTTCCCCCGCCGAGATTATTAGCTCGCCTCTGGGTGCAGTAAGTCCTGCAAGCAGTAGTCTACTCTTTTGGGACACACTCTTGTTGTTTTATGAGAGAAACTCCAGGTCAAGTGATGTTCACACGAGTCGTCATGGTGCCCTGTTGCCCCCGGTTATCTCTCTGGATGTTGGATTTGGAGGGCCTCCTCACTCGAGGTCGGTGTGCCCACGGAGCAAACCCTGCAACTTCAGGGCATGGTTGGTGGTTAGGATCACCACGTGGGGTCCTTTTCCCTTAGGAGGGAGGTGGCCTTTTGGGCTGCTGATTTCCAGGTTTTTAGATACCGCCAGTATCTTGGCCAGATGTGGCAGTGGGCCAAACCCCTTGGTGACCGTAGTTTATCCTACCTGGATGGCATTCTTGCATTGTTCCATTTCAAGTGGTCCCAGTTTTTGCACTAATTCTCCAGTGGCGATTCACCTTTCACCGGGAATGTAAAGGTCAAAGGGTTTAGCTAAATTAGGGAGTTCCAGGGCAAGGGTCTGAATTGACTGCTCTTTCCATTCTTGAAAGGCCACTTCTGGATTCTATTCAAAAGGATCATCACCTTTTCCTTTCAGTGTTTCATATAGAAGCCCAGCTAGTAGACTGTAGTTAGGGATCCAGAAGCAGCAAACCCTGGCCTCCCCAGGAACCCCTAAGCTGTCTTCTAGTTTTAGAAAGGGGTAAGGCTGAAAATGGTTTCTTCCCTTTCCTGGGATGGGCTTCTCCGAACTTCTGTGAGAATGAAGCCCAGGCAGGTCACCGCAGTCTGTGATATTTGAGCTTTTTCTTGGACAACTTCTATCCTTTATTGGCTTGGTAGTTCAGAGGCCTCCTTAGTAGGGCTGGCGATCAGAATGTCATCTGCGTACTGAAGGAGGGTTTCCTTTTCCAGAGGTAGAACTTTTAGGTCTTTAGCTAAGCTTTCCCCAAAGATGGTGTGGGAATTTTTGCACCCTTGGGGCAAGACGGCCCGGAAGTATTGTTTTAGTTGTATGTTGAGTCCTGCCACTCACAAGCCAAAATTTCCTGTGACTCTGGGACTAATGGAATACAAAAGAAGGCATCATTGAAGACTAATACAGAATACCATGTCCTGGTGGTTGGTAGAATGATCAGCAGGGTGTAGGAATTAGGAGCAACTTGAGGTATATCCTCGGTGGCTTCACTGACTGTCCTGACATCCTTTACCAGGTCCCCAGCAGCCCATGGGGCTCTCGTGGTCAGACCAATCCCAGAATATGGAGCTCACCTGGGCAGGTACCCCACCCCAGCCCACGGGGCTCTCGTGGTCAGGCCCCTCCCAGGATACAGAGCTACCCTTGCAGGTACCATGGCAGGGCTGGGCACACAGGAACCGTGCACATAGCCCTCATTGCAGAGCACCCCCAGCTCACCTGTCGCTCAGAGCTGACACAGAGCACCTCAGAGCAGGACTTGAACTAACAAACAGCAGCTGCGACAGGTCTGTGACCCTGGGCATCACTCTGTGCGGCCTCCCTCCACCTGGTCTTCCAGAGACTTCCACTGCACCCGGAGCACCAGGCCTCTGTCTCCAACCACCACCCACCCCTCCTCTCCCTGACTCCTGGGTTCCTCTCATTAGGAGAGGGTTTTCTTGAAGTTGTCTCCCACTCATGGGCCAGATAAAATGATTAGAAAACAAGCCAAAGCTGCAGCCCCTTGTCTATCCTGACTCTCAGGAGCCCACACCTGTTCCTTGGACCTGGCCGGTTCAGCAAGTTCCATTTTCTGCAACTGTGAGCCCCTGAGGGGTGATGATTGGCTGACCTGGGCAGCCTTACCGTGCCGGCCAGCCCTCCCCAGGTGTGCCTGGGTTGAGATCAATATAAATACCACTCCAGGCAGCAAGAGCCCCTGCAGCCATGCCTGACACCATTTTCTCTGCCCTGTCAGCAGTCTCGGGGCTGGGCTGGTGGGAGGGAGTGAGAGGCCACGGCTTTGTGGGTGGCCCAGTGTGAGTGGGGATCTGCTGGACTTTCTGCAGCAGTTGCCAGGCTGCCACCTGCTAAAGAAGAGGATGTGTCACCCATACCTGCTGCTGGAATTTCTCCCTGGGCAGAGGTGAGGAAGGAAAAAAGCAGTGGGGGCAGGGACAGGACGGGTATCTCAGGCAGGGAAATGGAAATCTTCCAGAAGAGCACCCAGGGCCAGGACCATCCTGGCTGGCCTGCAGGCACCAAGTCGGCCGGCATGCTGTCACTCGTGTGGCTCTATGGCCCTTCCTCTAGGCTTTCAAGTCCTTGTATATATTCAGGTGTTTTACCTGGGACGGGTGGGAATAGTTCAGCAGCAACTGGCCTGGGGCTCAGCTCACGTTTACTCACAGATGCCTCGGCACGGTGCCCCAGCTTTGCAATGAGGACGCTTGTTGCGTGGGGGCTGCTGGCTGAATGGGAGACGATTCCCCACCACTGACCAACTTCAGAATTGTTTACAACTGGAGCAAGTGCCCTGATACGGTTTTCCTCTGTGGAACTGGTGGGTTCTGTGTTTTTTTTCTCTTTTTCGTTTTTGGTTCAAGGTAGATTTTATTCCTCTGTTTTGTATTTACAGATATAAGCATGGAAATAATTTATTCATATAAATACATGTATGTGAAGGGAATAATTGTTTTTTCTGTTTTATTTTTTAAATTTTATTTCTTTTTAATTTTGAATTTTATTTTATATTTTTATACAGCAGGTTCTTATTGGTTATCTATTTTATACATATAAATGTATACATGCCAATCCCAGTCTCTCAACTCCTCCCACCACCACCCCCCCAACAGCTTTCCCCCTTGCTGTCCATACGTTTGTTGTCTACATCTGTTGCTCTATTTATGCCTTGCAAAATGGTTAATCTGTACAGTTTTTCTAGGTTCCACATACATGCATGAATATACAAGATTTGTTTTTCTCTTTCTGACTTACTTCACTCTGTATGACAGTCTCTAGATCCATCGACGTCTCTACAAATGACCCAATTTCATTCCTTTTCATGGCTTAGTAATATTCCATTTTATATATGTACCACAGCTTTATGCGTTCGTCTGTCTGTGGGCATTTAGGTTGCTTCCATTACCCCGATATTGTAAATAGTGATGCAATGAACATTGCGGTGAATGTCTCTTTTTCATTTATGGTTTTGTCTGGGTATATGTCCAGTACTGGGATGGGTGTATCATATGGTAATTCTATTGTTAGTTTCTTAAGAAACTCCATATTGTTCTCCATAGTGACTGTATCAGTTTATATTCCCAACAATAGTGGAAGAGGGTTCCTTTTCTCCACAATCTTTCTAGCATTTTTTGTTTGTAGAATTTCTGATGATGCCCATTCTACCAGGTGTGAGGTGATACTTCATTGTTGAGTCCATTTTGTTGAACAAGGGGTAGGTCTTGTCTATTACATATTTGGCTTATGGAACGGTATCTGTGCTAATTTCAAACTCTGGTTTTATGCAGCACCCCAACTCACCTTCCCCCTTAAGCAAGCATAAGTTGGTTTTCTAAACTTGAGACCCTGTTCTGTTTTGTAATTCAGTTCATGTGTAGCCAAGTTCATATTCCGTGTATTAGTGATACCTTATGATGTTTCTTTTTCTGTGTGACTTATTTCACTTAGAATCATCGTGCCTCAATCTACTCATTATGCTGGTATGTGCCTGGTGACATAGATTGCATTGCTGAGTGGTATACTGTTGTGCGTAAGAACCGCAACTTCTTTATCCATTATTTGCTCTCTGGGATATTTAACTTCTGCTGTACAAGAGATTCCTGTAAAAAGAGCCGTCCCAAATTTTGGAGTGGCTGTGTCTTTTTGATTTTAATTTCCCTAAGCTATAGGACCATATGTGGAAGTGCCCTAGACTCTGTTGTTTTGGTTTTTAGATGTTCCAGGAAACACCATACACTTCTGCCGAGTGGCTGTTGGCAATTTACATCCCGCCCAACAGCATAACAAGGCTCCCAGTTCTCCATGGCCTTTCTTGCCTTTCTGGATTTTACACTTTTTTCAGATGGCCCTTTTGACCGGGGGGAAGTGAGACTTCATTGTAGTGCAGATTTCCTTTGCAAGCTTGCTTGGTTGGCCAAAAAGGGCGTATGCGTTTTTTCCTGAATATATTCAGGAAAAAACGCATACGCCCTTATTGGCCAAGTGCATCATTGTGGACGTTCTGCCTCTTTTCCTATGCTTTAAATGCAATTCCAGTCTACCTCCTGAAATCGGTTTCCTGCAATTCTGCCCCGCTTTCAAGTCCTCTTGGCAGCCTTACTTCAGTATATTTTTGGACGATAGCTGTCATTTATAACTCTGCAGGTTTGTGAATTACAGTGCCCCTGAGCTCCTTTCTTCAACTCGCTTTCTTGTGAGCTGGCCGCAACACCGCAGGATTGCTTCAGGCCCTAATCTGGTTCCGGCACGGCACGCTGAGCCTTTGGTTAATTCCTCTTCCTGGTGGGAAATGAGAGTTAAATTTGCCCGTCCACACACCTCAACCTAGTCTCTCACTGGTTCTCCCTATTCCTGTTCATCTTCCGCAGAAATTGCAAACTGGGCCAAACAGGAGGTTAAACGCACTGACTCTCCAAGTCGGGAGAGTGTTAGTAAAGCATCTGGAATGTTGCACCCGAGTACCAGGGGACGAAAACTGAGACATATTTGAACACGTCTCCCGATCACATGGTTGATCATACTCTGGGTTCCACATGCATGTTTTAGCTGAAGGAAGAATCCCTTAAACCTGGAGAGTTGAGACCCGTGGAATGGGTACCATTCAATATGACTTCAAAGGGTCTTCATTTGCTCACCGAACCTCACCAATCCTATGAGCCCCAGGTGTCCAGCCTTATGTGTCACCCAGCTCTGGGTTTCGATGTTGTAAATCCAGGTTGCATCACAAGCCTTGAATGAATTACTTATCTATTGCTCTCTATTTCACTGTCATCGTGTTTTGTTTAAGAAATTTATTTTTATTATGGGATTTAGCTGATTTTCACAGATACGTTAATGCCGCTGTACAGACGCTTGATTCTCTTATGGAGATATATAAATCCATAGGTTTTATGATTCTTACTAGTCAGGTATATTCCTAGGCATTGAATATGTGGTATTGAGTCCATTTCGTTGAGCAAGGACTAGCTCTTGTCTATTACATATTTGGCTTAAGGAACTTTATCTGTGCTCATTTCAATCTCTGGTTTTATGCAGCACCCCAACTCACCTTTCCCCTTAAGCAAGCATAAGTTGGTTTTCTAAATTTGAGACCCTGTTTTGTTTTGTAATTCAGTTCCTGTGTAGCCAAGTTTACATTCCGTGTATTAGTGATATCTTATGATGTTTCTTTTTCTGTGTGACTTATTTCAGTTAGAATCATCATACCTGAATCCACTCATTATGCTGGTATGGGCCTGATGACATAGATTTCATTGCTGAGTGATATTGCATTGTATGTAAGTACCAAAACTTCTTTATCCATTTTTTGCTTTCTGCGATATTGAAGTTGTACCGTAAACGAGGTTCTTGTAAACAGAGCCGTCCCAAACTTTGGGGTGGCTGTGTCTTTTTGATTTTAATTTCTCTAAACTATAGGACCATAAGTGGAAGTGCCCTAGGCTCTGTTGCTTTCTTTTTTAGCTGTTTCTGGAAACACCATACACTTCTCCTGAGTGGCTGTTGGCAATTTACATCCTGCCCATCGGCATAAGAAGGCTCCCAGTTCTCCATGGCCTGTCCTGCCTTTCTGGATTTTACACTTTTTTCAGATGGCCCTTTGACCGGGGAGAAGTGAGACTTCATTGTAGTGCAGATTTCCTTTGCAAGCTTGCTTGGTTGGTCAAAAAGGGCGTATGCGTTTTTTCCTGAATATATTCAGGAAAAAACGCATATGCTCTTTTTGGCCAAGTGCATCATTGTCGAGGTTCTGACTTTCTTCATATGTTTTCAGTGTAATTCCAGTCTACCTCCTGAAATCGGTTTCCTGCAATTCTGCCTTGCTTTCATTGCCTCTTCATAGCCTTAGCTCAATATATTTTTTGAAAATAGTTGGCCCTTATAACTCTGCATGTTGTTGAATTGCAGTGGCCCTTAGCTCAATTTTTCAGCTCTTATTTTTGTGATCTTGCCTCATAACCACAGGATTCCTTCAGGCCCTATTCTTCTGGGGCACCTTGCTGTGCCTTTGGTTAATTCTTCTTACTGATGTGAAATTAGAGTGACATGTGCCCATTGAAACTGCTACAGCTAGTTTCTCACTGGTTCCCCCTATTCCCATTCATCCTCCACACTAACTGCAGACTGTGCGATACCAGAACTTAAAGGCATTGACTCTCCATGTGGGGATGTTGTTAGTAAAGCGGCTGGAATGTCGATCCGGAGCCCCAGGAGAGGAAAAATGAGGTGCGTTTTAGAAACCTTTCCCGATCATATGGTATACCAGTCGCTGGGTTTCCCAAGCATGGTTTAGGTGTAGGAAGATTCCCTTCAACCTGGAGTGTTGGGACCCTTGGAATGAGTAGCATGAAGTATTGCATTAAACTTTCGGCAGTTGCTCACCAAAGCTCACCAATCCTCTCAGCCCCAAGTGTCCAGCCTTATGTCTTATCCAGCTGTGGGTTTATATGTGGTCAATCCAGGTTGCATCACAGCCCCTGAGCGAATTTTGTAAGCATTTTTCTCTCTTTCATTGTTTCTGCATTTTGTTTTTAAAATTTATTTCTATAATGGGGTTTAGCTCATTTTCACTGCTGTGTTTGTGCTGCTCTGCACACACTTGATTCCCTTATGGAGATATATCAATACATGGGTTTTAAGACTCTTATTACTCAGATATATTTCTCTGCGGTGTATAGGGTGTGTTGAGGCCAGTTCATTGAGCAAGGTGTAGATCTTGTCTAATACCTATTTGGTTTATTGAACGGTATCTGTGCTAATTTCAAACTCTGGTTTTATGCATCACCCCACCTCTCCTTTCCCCTTAAGCTGACATAAGTGTGTTTTCTAAATGTGAGACACTGTTCTGTTCTGTAATTCATTTCTTGGGCAGCCATATTTACCCTCCCTCTATAGGTGATATCTTATGATATGTTTCTTTTTCTGTTTGACTTATTTCAAGTAGTATTATCGGACCTAAATCCACTCTTTATCCTTCTACTAGCCTTATTACATTGATTTCATGGTGAAGAGATACTCCATTGTACATAAGTACCACATCTTCTTTATCCATTGTTCTCTTTCCTGGGATATTTAAGGTGTACTGAAGTTGAGGTTCTTGTAAACAGAGTAGCCCTAAACTGTGGTGTGCTTGTGTCTTGTTGATTTTTAGACTTCCCTAGATATACTCCCATGATTGGAAGTGTCCTATGCTCTGTAGCTCTGTTTTTTAGATGATTTAGGAACCACCATACACTTCTCCAGAGTGGCTCTCGGCAGTTCACACACTGCCCATCAGCGTATAAAGGCTCCCTGTTCTCCATGGCCTGTCCTGCATTTCTGGTTTTTACAATTTTTTAGGACGGCCCTTTTGACCGGTGGGAAATGAGACTTCTTTGTTGTGCACATTTGCATTGCTTGCTTGCTTCGTTGCCCATAAAGTGCGTATGCGTTTTTTCCTGGATATAATCAGGAAAAAACGCATACGCCCTTTTGGGCCAACTTCATCATTGTCGAAATTCTGCCGCTTTTCATGTGCTTTAAAGACGAGTCCAATCTATCTCTTGAAATCTGTTTCTTGCAATTCTGTCTTGCATTCAGATCCTCTTCTTTGCCTTACCTCAACATATTTTTGGACATTAGTTTTCATTTATAACTCTGCAGGTTTGTGAATTGCAGTGACCCTGAGCTCCATTTTTTAAGTTGCTCTTTTGTGAGCTGGCCTCAAACCCGCAGGATTGCTTCAGGCCGTACTTTGGCTCTGGCGAGGCGGGCTGAGCCTTTTTTCAATTCTTATTCTTAATGGGAAATTAGAGTGATGTGTGCCCGTCCAAACCCCTACAACTATTCTCTCATTGGTTCCCCCTCTTCCCGTTCATCCTCCTCACAATTTGCAAAATGTGTGAAACAGAAGTTGAAATGTGCTGATTCTCCAAGTGGGGAGATTCTAAGTAACGTGGCTGGAATGGTGAACAGGAGCACCAGGAGAGGATAAATGAGCTGCATTTTAGACACATCTCCCGATCACATGGTGTACAGTCCTCTGGGTTTTCCATGCATGTTTTAGCTGTAGGAAGATCCCTTGAACCTGCAGATTTGGGACCCATTGAATGGGTACCAGGTAGTATTACTTTAAAGGGTGTGCATTTCCTCACCCAACCTCACATTTCTCTTAGCGCAAACAGTTTCCAGCCTTATGTCTCATCCTGCTGTGGGTCTAGATGTGTTCAATCCATGTTGCATCACCGTCCTTGAGGAAAAGTTGTAAGAGGTTTTCTCTGTCTCTCTGTCGTTTATTTTTTTCAATTTATTACTATATTGGTTACAGCTGATTTTCAAAGCTCTGTTTCTTGCTGCTGTACATCCACTTGATTCACGTACAGAGAGACATCAGTAAATTCTTTTTCAGATTCTTACCAGTCGTATATATTCTTTTCCGGTGACTTGAGTGTGCTGAGTGCAGTTCTTTTAGCTACCGTGTAGGCCTTGTTGATTATCAGTTTGGTATTTGGAATGGTATCTTTGCTAATTTCAACCTCCTGGATGATGCCTCACCCCTCCCCATCTTTCCCGTTTAGCAGCCTTATGCGTGTTTTCTACATATTTGACTATGTTTTTGTTTTGTAATTTATTTCATGTGTAGCCATTTTGGATTCCACCTTTAAGTGATATCTTATGATATGTGTCTTTTTCTTTTTGAATTATGTCACTTAGAATGATCATACGTAACTCCTCCGGAGTTGTTACAACTGGCCATATTTCATTGATTTCCAGGCTGAATAATATTCCACTCTACCTAAGTACCACATCTCTATCCATTTTTTCCCTCCAGAGACATTTAAGTTATATCCTAGTCGAGGATCTTTTAAACAGAGAGGGGGTAAACATTGGGGTGCCTGTGTCCTCTCGATTTTTGTTTCTCCCAAGATATACGCCCATGAGTGCAAGTGCCCTATGCTCTGTAGCTCATTTTTTAGATGCTTTAGTAAACACAATACACTTCTCCAGAATGGCCGTTGGCAATATACATTTCCACTATAAGTCTCACAGGGCTCCCTCTTCTCCTTGCCCTGTCCTGCATTTCTGTTGTTTACGCTTTATGAGGATGGCTCTTCTGACTGATGCGAAGTGATATCTTTTGTAGTATTGATTTCCAGTGCCCACCTGTTTGGTTGGCTAAAAAAGTGTATGCCCTTTTCTGGAATATATACAGAAAAAAACGCATACACCCTTTTTGGCCAACTGCAATGTTGGCAATGTTCAGCTCCTTTTCTTGTGCTTAATGGTGAGTCCTTTCTACCTCCTCAAATCCCTTTCCTGCCATTCTCCCTTGCTTACAAGTCCTTTTCTCTGACTTTCCTCAAGACATTTTTCAGTGATGGATATTTTCAACTCTGCAGTTTCGTGAATTTTACTGCCCCTGAGTTCCATTGCTCAACTTGTGTTTATGGGAACTGACCACAAAGCAGCGGGATTTCCTCAAGCCCTATACTGTTTCCATGGGCAACCCTAGCCTTTGGTCAATTCGTCTTCCTGATTGGAAATTAGAGTGACATGTGCCTGTCTGAACACCTAGGACTTGTCTCTCATTGTTCCTCATCCTTCCGCTTCATCCTCTGGACAAATTCCAAACTGTACGCAACAGGATGTTGACAGTGCTGACATCTCCAAGTGGGGAGACTGTTAGTAAAGACGCTGGAGGGGTGAACCCGAGCACCAGGAGATGAGGAGATGAGATGCCTTTTCCAAACTCTTCCCGATCAGACGGTATACCATCCTCTGGGTGTGACAGACATGTTTTAGCAGTAGGAAGAGTCCCATTCATGTAAGGAGAACACCAGGGCTTTTTCAAAATCAGTGTCTCCCCGAAACCCAAACTGGGGAATTTTTTAAGCTACGGCTACACATATGTTCATTAAGGGCCTTGGGAAGTAGGCAGAGTCCAAACTTTAGATGATTGAAGTCTTCAGGGTCAGAAGCACTCACCACCAGCTTCCCTTAGGTTACACTTTAACTGTCATTGATAGATGATGTCAATAAAAATATCTATTCTTTTTCAGATTATTTCCCCTTATAGGTTATTGCAAAATGTTGAGTGTAGTTCCCTGTGCTATACAGTAGTTCCTTGTTGATGATCTATTTTATACATAGCAGTGTGTATGTGTTAATCCCAAACTGTTAATGTATCCCTCCTCCCACCTTTCCCCTTTGGTAATAATAAATTATAAGATTTTATACTTCTCAGAAATGGGGGAGCTGAAAGAGAGGTATCATTTTCAATGGAAAAGCATTTAAAACAAGATTGAAAGTTTAACCAAGATTATTAGATGTACATCCTTGGAAAGAAATCACTTCGTTTCTCTAATATTGACCTGACAAATAAGACAAACCTTTTCACTGAACTTGCTTATAAAAAGTGATGGAAATATCAAATGGAAGTGTTAAAAACATCTTATTTTACCCGAGCCTTATACACTGTTCTATGTTAACTACAGTTTGGCTCACACATCTGTTCATTGAAGTTACAATAGTCTCAATTTCTGTTACTGATCCTCCAGAGTGGACCCCAACAAGTGTCCCCCTGCCCAGTGTCATTGGGGCCAACAGATCGAGACTGAGTTTGGTTCACAAGCAAAGGAAACTTTATATTTTGATCAGAGAATGGAGAGGTGAGAGCATGCACTACCCCGTGGGCTGTGGGCTGGGCTGCTGTGTAGAGATCCTGTCAGAGTCAGTGGGAGGGAGGGGGCAGAGCTCTCGAGGGCCGGGTTGGCTGCAGCTCAGGCTCTATATCGCGGAGTCTGCACTGGGCCCCAGGAGCTGAGGTGTCGACCCAGCCATTCTGCACTAGGAAATCTGGTCTGAAGTGCCGGGTGTGGAACCTCTGCATGCGGGACCCTAGGAGCACATGAAATTAGACGAAGCACAAAGGATAAAAAAGGTTAGACTTGACTTTATTGCCCAGATTCTATTTTTATCTCCCAGGGATTTTTAATGGGCTTTGCTAGGGACAAACCCCTCCTCTGCTTTTCGTCCCGTTCCTCATTCTTGGAGTGCTGAGGGTGCAGACCCTTCTTCTGTAACTGTTGAGTGCTGAGTTGGGAGCCCTCATACCCGGGGGCGAGGGTCAGAGCTTCTCCCCAGCAGCCTCCAGGTGACGTTGATTGTCCCCAGGCCCCCTGCCTCCCTGCTCGTCCACCTGAGCACCAGCATTGGAAGTGTTATAGATTCTAATGACCTTTAAGGGTCCAGGAAAGAGATGTGCAGAGATGCTGTGGGGGCCGGTTTCACCCCGCCCCACATTTGTTCGGCCACCTTAGGCTGACCGTTCCTGCCAGCCTAGATGCTCTGGCCAGTAGTCTGCGCTTTCTTCAATTAGGCCCCTGAATTAACGTACAAACAGCACCAGGTGTCAGAGCCCTGCCCGCTCAACTCCCAGACAGTCCAGGGTCAGTGGTGATCAAGGACCATGATGGCCACTGGGTCAACAGCCTTTTGAAGTAAACAGGAGTCCAGCCGGTCTTATTGGCCACCATCATCACGGTGTCTTTAGGCTTTTCTATGATGACAGTGTGATATACGGTTCCCCCGCCGAGATTATTAGCTCGCCTCTGGGTGCAGTAAGTCCTGCAAGCAGTAGTCTACTCTTTTGGGACACACTCTTGTTGTTTTATGAGAGAAACTCCAGGTCAAGTGATGTTCACACGAGTCGTCATGGTGCCCTGTTGCCCCCGGTTATCTCTCTGGATGTTGGATTTGGAGGGCCTCCTCACTCGAGGTCGGTGTGCCCACGGAGCAAACCCTGCAACTTCAGGGCATGGTTGGTGGTTAGGATCACCACGTGGGGTCCTTTTCCCTTAGGAGGGAGGTGGCCTTTTGGGCTGCTGATTTCCAGGTTTTTAGATACCGCCAGTATCTTGGCCAGATGTGGCAGTGGGCCAAACCCCTTGGTGACCGTAGTTTATCCTACCTGGATGGCATTCTTGCATTGTTCCATTTCAAGTGGTCCCAGTTTTTGCACTAATTCTCCAGTGGCGATTCACCTTTCACCGGGAATGTAAAGGTCAAAGGGTTTAGCTAAATTAGGGAGTTCCAGGGCAAGGGTCTGAATTGACTGCTCTTTCCATTCTTGAAAGGCCACTTCTGGATTCTATTCAAAAGGATCATCACCTTTTCCTTTCAGTGTTTCATATAGAAGCCCAGCTAGTAGACTGTAGTTAGGGATCCAGAAGCAGCAAACCCTGGCCTCCCCAGGAACCCCTAAGCTGTCTTCTAGTTTTAGAAAGGGGTAAGGCTGAAAATGGTTTCTTCCCTTTCCTGGGATGGGCTTCTCCGAACTTCTGTGAGAATGAAGCCCAGGCAGGTCACCGCAGTCTGTGATATTTGAGCTTTTTCTTGGACAACTTCTATCCTTTATTGGCTTGGTAGTTCAGAGGCCTCCTTAGTAGGGCTGGCGATCAGAATGTCATCTGCGTACTGAAGGAGGGTTTCCTTTTCCAGAGGTAGAACTTTTAGGTCTTTAGCTAAGCTTTCCCCAAAGATGGTGTGGGAATTTTTGCACCCTTGGGGCAAGACGGCCCGGAAGTATTGTTTTAGTTGTATGTTGAGTCCTGCCACTCACAAGCCAAAATTTCCTGTGACTCTGGGACTAATGGAATACAAAAGAAGGCATCATTGAAGACTAATACAGAATACCATGTCCTGGTGGTTGGTAGAATGATCAGCAGGGTGTAGGAATTAGGAGCAACTTGAGGTATATCCTCGGTGGCTTCACTGACTGTCCTGACATCCTTTACCAGGTCCCCAGCAGCCCATGGGGCTCTCGTGGTCAGACCAATCCCAGAATATGGAGCTCACCTGGGCAGGTACCCCACCCCAGCCCACGGGGCTCTCGTGGTCAGGCCCCTCCCAGGATACAGAGCTACCCTTGCAGGTACCATGGCAGGGCTGGGCACACAGGAACCGTGCACATAGCCCTCATTGCAGAGCACCCCCAGCTCACCTGTCGCTCAGAGCTGACACAGAGCACCTCAGAGCAGGACTTGAACTAACAAACAGCAGCTGCGACAGGTCTGTGACCCTGGGCATCACTCTGTGCGGCCTCCCTCCACCTGGTCTTCCAGAGACTTCCACTGCACCCGGAGCACCAGGCCTCTGTCTCCAACCACCACCCACCCCTCCTCTCCCTGACTCCTGGGTTCCTCTCATTAGGAGAGGGTTTTCTTGAAGTTGTCTCCCACTCATGGGCCAGATAAAATGATTAGAAAACAAGCCAAAGCTGCAGCCCCTTGTCTATCCTGACTCTCAGGAGCCCACACCTGTTCCTTGGACCTGGCCGGTTCAGCAAGTTCCATTTTCTGCAACTGTGAGCCCCTGAGGGGTGATGATTGGCTGACCTGGGCAGCCTTACCGTGCCGGCCAGCCCTCCCCAGGTGTGCCTGGGTTGAGATCAATATAAATACCACTCCAGGCAGCAAGAGCCCCTGCAGCCATGCCTGACACCATTTTCTCTGCCCTGTCAGCAGTCTCGGGGCTGGGCTGGTGGGAGGGAGTGAGAGGCCACGGCTTTGTGGGTGGCCCAGTGTGAGTGGGGATCTGCTGGACTTTCTGCAGCAGTTGCCAGGCTGCCACCTGCTAAAGAAGAGGATGTGTCACCCATACCTGCTGCTGGAATTTCTCCCTGGGCAGAGGTGAGGAAGGAAAAAAGCAGTGGGGGCAGGGACAGGACGGGTATCTCAGGCAGGGAAATGGAAATCTTCCAGAAGAGCACCCAGGGCCAGGACCATCCTGGCTGGCCTGCAGGCACCAAGTCGGCCGGCATGCTGTCACTCGTGTGGCTCTATGGCCCTTCCTCTAGGCTTTCAAGTCCTTGTATATATTCAGGTGTTTTACCTGGGACGGGTGGGAATAGTTCAGCAGCAACTGGCCTGGGGCTCAGCTCACGTTTACTCACAGATGCCTCGGCACGGTGCCCCAGCTTTGCAATGAGGACGCTTGTTGCGTGGGGGCTGCTGGCTGAATGGGAGACGATTCCCCACCACTGACCAACTTCAGAATTGTTTACAACTGGAGCAAGTGCCCTGATACGGTTTTCCTCTGTGGAACTGGTGGGTTCTGTGTTTTTTTTCTCTTTTTCGTTTTTGGTTCAAGGTAGATTTTATTCCTCTGTTTTGTATTTACAGATATAAGCATGGAAATAATTTATTCATATAAATACATGTATGTGAAGGGAATAATTGTTTTTTCTGTTTTATTTTTTAAATTTTATTTCTTTTTAATTTTGAATTTTATTTTATATTTTTATACAGCAGGTTCTTATTGGTTATCTATTTTATACATATAAATGTATACATGCCAATCCCAGTCTCTCAACTCCTCCCACCACCACCCCCCCAACAGCTTTCCCCCTTGCTGTCCATACGTTTGTTGTCTACATCTGTTGCTCTATTTATGCCTTGCAAAATGGTTAATCTGTACAGTTTTTCTAGGTTCCACATACATGCATGAATATACAAGATTTGTTTTTCTCTTTCTGACTTACTTCACTCTGTATGACAGTCTCTAGATCCATCGACGTCTCTACAAATGACCCAATTTCATTCCTTTTCATGGCTTAGTAATATTCCATTTTATATATGTACCACAGCTTTATGCGTTCGTCTGTCTGTGGGCATTTAGGTTGCTTCCATTACCCCGATATTGTAAATAGTGATGCAATGAACATTGCGGTGAATGTCTCTTTTTCATTTATGGTTTTGTCTGGGTATATGTCCAGTACTGGGATGGGTGTATCATATGGTAATTCTATTGTTAGTTTCTTAAGAAACTCCATATTGTTCTCCATAGTGACTGTATCAGTTTATATTCCCAACAATAGTGGAAGAGGGTTCCTTTTCTCCACAATCTTTCTAGCATTTTTTGTTTGTAGAATTTCTGATGATGCCCATTCTACCAGGTGTGAGGTGATACTTCATTGTTGAGTCCATTTTGTTGAGCAAGGTGTAGCTCTTGTCTATTACATATTTGGCTTATGGAACGGTATCTGTGCTAATTTCAAACTCTGGTTTTATGCAGCACCCCAACTCACCTTCCCCCTTAAGCAAGCATAAGTTGGTTTTCTAAACTTGAGACCCTGTTCTGTTTTGTAATTCAGTTCATGTGTAGCCAAGTTCATATTCCGTGTATTAGTGATACCTTATGATGTTTCTTTTTCTGTGTGACTTATTTCACTTAGAATCATCGTGCCTCAATCTACTCATTATGCTGGTATGTGCCTGGTGACATAGATTGCATTGCTGAGTGGTATACTGTTGTGCGTAAGAACCGCAACTTCTTTATCCATTATTTGCTCTCTGGGATATTTAACTTCTGCTGTACAAGAGATTCCTGTAAAAAGAGCCGTCCCAAATTTTGGAGTGGCTGTGTCTTTTTGATTTTAATTTCCCTAAGCTATAGGACCATATGTGGAAGTGCCCTAGACTCTGTTGTTTTGGTTTTTAGATGTTCCAGGAAACACCATACACTTCTGCCGAGTGGCTGTTGGCAATTTACATCCCGCCCAACAGCATAACAAGGCTCCCAGTTCTCCATGGCCTTTCTTGCCTTTCTGGATTTTACACTTTTTTCAGATGGCCCTTTTGACCGGGGGGAAGTGAGACTTCATTGTAGTGCAGATTTCCTTTGCAAGCTTGCTTGGTTGGCCAAAAAGGGCGTATGCGTTTTTTCCTGAATATATTCAGGAAAAAACGCATACGCCCTTATTGGCCAAGTGCATCATTGTGGACGTTCTGCCTCTTTTCCTATGCTTTAAATGCAATTCCAGTCTACCTCCTGAAATCGGTTTCCTGCAATTCTGCCCCGCTTTCAAGTCCTCTTGGCAGCCTTACTTCAGTATATTTTTGGACGATAGCTGTCATTTATAACTCTGCAGGTTTGTGAATTACAGTGCCCCTGAGCTCCTTTCTTCAACTCGCTTTCTTGTGAGCTGGCCGCAACACCGCAGGATTGCTTCAGGCCCTAATCTGGTTCCGGCACGGCACGCTGAGCCTTTGGTTAATTCCTCTTCCTGGTGGGAAATGAGAGTTAAATTTGCCCGTCCACACACCTCAACCTAGTCTCTCACTGGTTCTCCCTATTCCTGTTCATCTTCCGCAGAAATTGCAAACTGGGCCAAACAGGAGGTTAAACGCACTGACTCTCCAAGTCGGGAGAGTGTTAGTAAAGCATCTGGAATGTTGCACCCGAGTACCAGGGGACGAAAACTGAGACATATTTGAACACGTCTCCCGATCACACGGTTGATCATACTCTGGGTTCCACATGCATGTTTTAGCTGAAGGAAGAATCCCTTAAACCTGGAGAGTTGAGACCCGTGGAATGGGTACCATTCAATATGACTTCAAAGGGTCTTCATTTGCTCACCGAACCTCACCAATCCTATGAGCCCCAGGTGTCCAGCCTTATGTGTCACCCAGCTCTGGGTTTCGATGTTGTAAATCCAGGTTGCATCACAAGCCTTGAATGAATTACTTATCTATTGCTCTCTATTTCACTGTCATCGTGTTTTGTTTAAGAAATTTATTTTTATTATGGGATTTAGCTGATTTTCACAGATACGTTAATGCCGCTGTACAGACGCTTGATTCTCTTATGGAGATATATAAATCCATAGGTTTTATGATTCTTACTAGTCAGGTATATTCCTAGGCATTGAATATGTGGTATTGAGTCCATTTCGTTGAGCAAGGACTAGCTCTTGTCTATTACATATTTGGCTTAAGGAACTTTATCTGTGCTCATTTCAATCTCTGGTTTTATGCAGCACCCCAACTCACCTTTCCCCTTAAGCAAGCATAAGTTGGTTTTCTAAATTTGAGACCCTGTTTTGTTTTGTAATTCAGTTCCTGTGTAGCCAAGTTTACATTCCGTGTATTAGTGATATCTTATGATGTTTCTTTTTCTGTGTGACTTATTTCAGTTAGAATCATCATACCTGAATCCACTCATTATGCTGGTATGGGCCTGATGACATAGATTTCATTGCTGAGTGATATTGCATTGTATGTAAGTACCAAAACTTCTTTATCCATTTTTTGCTTTCTGCGATATTGAAGTTGTACCGTAAACGAGGTTCTTGTAAACAGAGCCGTCCCAAACTTTGGGGTGGCTGTGTCTTTTTGATTTTAATTTCTCTAAACTATAGGACCATAAGTGGAAGTGCCCTAGGCTCTGTTGCTTTCTTTTTTAGCTGTTTCTGGAAACACCATACACTTCTCCTGAGTGGCTGTTGGCAATTTACATCCTGCCCATCGGCATAAGAAGGCTCCCAGTTCTCCATGGCCTGTCCTGCCTTTCTGGATTTTACACTTTTTTCAGATGGCCCTTTGACCGGGGAGAAGTGAGACTTCATTGTAGTGCAGATTTCCTTTGCAAGCTTGCTTGGTTGGTCAAAAAGGGCGTATGCGTTTTTTCCTGAATATATTCAGGAAAAAACGCATATGCTCTTTTTGGCCAAGTGCATCATTGTCGAGGTTCTGACTTTCTTCATATGTTTTCAATGTAATTCCAGTCTACCTCCTGAAATCGGTTTCCTGCAATTCTGCCTTGCTTTCATTGCCTCTTCATAGCCTTAGCTCAATATATTTTTTGAAAATAGTTGGCCCTTATAACTCTGCATGTTGTTGAATTGCAGTGGCCCTTAGCTCAATTTTTCAGCTCTTATTTTTGTGATCTTGCCTCATAACCACAGGATTCCTTCAGGCCCTATTCTTCTGGGGCACCTTGCTGTGCCTTTGGTTAATTCTTCTTACTGATGTGAAATTAGAGTGACATGTGCCCATTGAAACCGCTACAGCTAGTTTCTCACTGGTTCCCCCTATTCCCATTCATCCTCCACACTAACTGCAGACTGTGCGATACCAGAACTTAAAGGCATTGACTCTCCATGTGGGGATGTTGTTAGTAAAGCGGCTGGAATGTCGATCCGGAGCCCCAGGAGAGGAAAAATGAGGTGCGTTTTAGAAACCTTTCCCGATCATATGGTATACCAGTCGCTGGGTTTCCCAAGCATGGTTTAGGTGTAGGAAGATTCCCTTCAACCTGGAGTGTTGGGACCCTTGGAATGAGTAGCATGAAGTATTGCATTAAACTTTCGGCAGTTGCTCACCAAAGCTCACCAATCCTCTCAGCCCCAAGTGTCCAGCCTTATGTCTTATCCAGCTGTGGGTTTATATGTGGTCAATCCAGGTTGCATCACAGCCCCTGAGCGAATTTTGTAAGCATTTTTCTCTCTTTCATTGTTTCTGCATTTTGTTTTTAAAATTTATTTCTATAATGGGGTTTAGCTCATTTTCACTGCTGTGTTTGTGCTGCTCTGCACACACTTGATTCCCTTATGGAGATATATCAATACATGGGTTTTAAGACTCTTATTACTCAGATATATTTCTCTGCGGTGTATAGGGTGTGTTGAGGCCAGTTCATTGAGCAAGGTGTAGATCTTGTCTAATACCTATTTGGTTTATTGAACGGTATCTGTGCTAATTTCAAACTCTGGTTTTATGCATCACCCCACCTCTCCTTTCCCCTTAAGCTGACATAAGTGTGTTTTCTAAATGTGAGACACTGTTCTGTTCTGTAATTCATTTCTTGGGCAGCCATATTTACCCTCCCTCTATAGGTGATATCTTATGATATGTTTCTTTTTCTGTTTGACTTATTTCAAGTAGTATTATCGGACCTAAATCCACTCTTTATCCTTCTACTAGCCTTATTACATTGATTTCATGGTGAAGAGATACTCCATTGTACATAAGTACCACATCTTCTTTATCCATTGTTCTCTTTCCTGGGATATTTAAGGTGTACTGAAGTTGAGGTTCTTGTAAACAGAGTAGCCCTAAACTGTGGTGTGCTTGTGTCTTGTTGATTTTTAGACTTCCCTAGATATACTCCCATGATTGGAAGTGTCCTATGCTCTGTAGCTCTGTTTTTTAGATGATTTAGGAACCACCATACACTTCTCCAGAGTGGCTCTCGGCAGTTCACACACTGCCCATCAGCGTATAAAGGCTCCCTGTTCTCCATGGCCTGTCCTGCATTTCTGGTTTTTACAATTTTTTAGGACGGCCCTTTTGACCGGTGGGAAATGAGACTTCTTTGTTGTGCACATTTGCATTGCTTGCTTGCTTCGTTGCCCATAAAGTGCGTATGCGTTTTTTCCTGGATATAATCAGGAAAAAACGCATACGCCCTTTTGGGCCAACTTCATCATTGTCGAAATTCTGCCGCTTTTCATGTGCTTTAAAGACGAGTCCAATCTATCTCTTGAAATCTGTTTCTTGCAATTCTGTCTTGCATTCAGATCCTCTTCTTTGCCTTACCTCAACATATTTTTGGACATTAGTTTTCATTTATAACTCTGCAGGTTTGTGAATTGCAGTGACCCTGAGCTCCATTTTTTAAGTTGCTCTTTTGTGAGCTGGCCTCAAACCCGCAGGATTGCTTCAGGCCGTACTTTGGCTCCGGCGAGGCGGGCTGAGCCTTTTTTCAATTCTTATTCTTAATGGGAAATTAGAGTGATGTGTGCCCGTCCAAACCCCTACAACTATTCTCTCATTGGTTCCCCCTCTTCCCGTTCATCCTCCTCACAATTTGCAAAATGTGTGAAACAGAAGTTGAAATGTGCTGATTCTCCAAGTGGGGAGATTCTAAGTAACGTGGCTGGAATGGTGAACAGGAGCACCAGGAGAGGATAAATGAGCTGCATTTTAGACACATCTCCCGATCACATGGTGTACAGTCCTCTGGGTTTTCCATGCATGTTTTAGCTGTAGGAAGATCCCTTGAACCTGCAGATTTGGGACCCATTGAATGGGTACCAGGTAGTATTACTTTAAAGGGTGTGCATTTCCTCACCCAACCTCACATTTCTCTTAGCGCAAACAGTTTCCAGCCTTATGTCTCATCCTGCTGTGGGTCTAGATGTGTTCAATCCATGTTGCATCACCGTCCTTGAGGAAAAGTTGTAAGAGGTTTTCTCTGTCTCTCTGTCGTTTATTTTTTTCAATTTATTACTATATTGGTTACAGCTGATTTTCAAAGCTCTGTTTCTTGCTGCTGTACATCCACTTGATTCACGTACAGAGAGACATCAGTAAATTCTTTTTCAGATTCTTACCAGTCGTATATATTCTTTTCCGGTGACTTGAGTGTGCTGAGTGCAGTTCTTTTAGCTACCGTGTAGGCCTTGTTGATTATCAGTTTGGTATTTGGAATGGTATCTTTGCTAATTTCAACCTCCTGGATGATGCCTCACCCCTCCCCATCTTTCCCGTTTAGCAGCCTTATGCGTGTTTTCTACATATTTGACTATGTTTTTGTTTTGTAATTTATTTCATGTGTAGCCATTTTGGATTCCACCTTTAAGTGATATCTTATGATATGTGTCTTTTTCTTTTTGAATTATGTCACTTAGAATGATCATACGTAACTCCTCCGGAGTTGTTACAACTGGCCATATTTCATTGATTTCCAGGCTGAATAATATTCCACTCTACCTAAGTACCACATCTCTATCCATTTTTTCCCTCCAGAGACATTTAAGTTATATCCTAGTCGAGGATCTTTTAAACAGAGAGGGGGTAAACATTGGGGTGCCTGTGTCCTCTCGATTTTTGTTTCTCCCAAGATATACGCCCATGAGTGCAAGTGCCCTATGCTCTGTAGCTCATTTTTTAGATGCTTTAGTAAACACAATACACTTCTCCAGAATGGCCGTTGGCAATATACATTTCCACTATAAGTCTCACAGGGCTCCCTCTTCTCCTTGCCCTGTCCTGCATTTCTGTTGTTTACGCTTTATGAGGATGGCTCTTCTGACTGATGCGAAGTGATATCTTTTGTAGTATTGATTTCCAGTGCCCACCTGTTTGGTTGGCTAAAAAAGTGTATGCCCTTTTCTGGAATATATACAGAAAAAAACGCATACACCCTTTTTGGCCAACTGCAATGTTGGCAATGTTCAGCTCCTTTTCTTGTGCTTAATGGTGAGTCCTTTCTACCTCCTCAAATCCCTTTCCTGCCATTCTCCCTTGCTTACAAGTCCTTTTCTCTGACTTTCCTCAAGACATTTTTCAGTGATGGATATTTTCAACTCTGCAGTTTCGTGAATTTTACTGCCCCTGAGTTCCATTGCTCAACTTGTGTTTATGGGAACTGACCACAAAGCAGCGGGATTTCCTCAAGCCCTATACTGTTTCCATGGGCAACCCTAGCCTTTGGTCAATTCGTCTTCCTGATTGGAAATTAGAGTGACATGTGCCTGTCTGAACACCTAGGACTTGTCTCTCATTGTTCCTCATCCTTCCGCTTCATCCTCTGGACAAATTCCAAACTGTACGCAACAGGATGTTGACAGTGCTGACATCTCCAAGTGGGGAGACTGTTAGTAAAGACGCTGGAGGGGTGAACCCGAGCACCAGGAGATGAGGAGATGAGATGCCTTTTCCAAACTCTTCCCGATCAGACGGTATACCATCCTCTGGGTGTGACAGACATGTTTTAGCAGTAGGAAGAGTCCCATTCATGTAAGGAGAACACCAGGGCTTTTTCAAAATCAGTGTCTCCCCGAAACCCAAACTGGGGAATTTTTTAAGCTACGGCTACACATATGTTCATTAAGGGCCTTGGGAAGTAGGCAGAGTCCAAACTTTAGATGATTGAAGTCTTCAGGGTCAGAAGCACTCACCACCAGCTTCCCTTAGGTTACACTTTAACTGTCATTGATAGATGATGTCAATAAAAATATCTATTCTTTTTCAGATTATTTCCCCTTATAGGTTATTGCAAAATGTTGAGTGTAGTTCCCTGTGCTATACAGTAGTTCCTTGTTGATGATCTATTTTATACATAGCAGTGTGTATGTGTTAATCCCAAACTGTTAATGTATCCCTCCTCCCACCTTTCCCCTTTGGTAATAATAAATTATAAGATTTTATACTTCTCAGAAATGGGGGAGCTGAAAGAGAGGTATCATTTTCAATGGAAAAGCATTTAAAACAAGATTGAAAGTTTAACCAAGATTATTAGATGTACATCCTTGGAAAGAAATCACTTCGTTTCTCTAATATTGACCTGACAAATAAGACAAACCTTTTCACTGAACTTGCTTATAAAAAGTGATGGAAATATCAAATGGAAGTGTTAAAAACATCTTATTTTACCCGAGCCTTATACACTGTTCTATGTTAACTACAGTTTGGCTCACACATCTGTTCATTGAAGTTACAATAGTCTCAATTTCTGTTACTGATCCTCCAGAGTGGACCCCAACAAGTGTCCCCCTGCCCAGTGTCATTGGGGCCAACAGATCGAGACTGAGTTTGGTTCACAAGCAAAGGAAACTTTATATTTTGATCAGAGAATGGAGAGGTGAGAGCATGCACTACCCCGTGGGCTGTGGGCTGGGCTGCTGTGTAGAGATCCTGTCAGAGTCAGTGGGAGGGAGGGGGCAGAGCTCTCGAGGGCCGGGTTGGCTGCAGCTCAGGCTCTATATCGCGGAGTCTGCACTGGGCCCCAGGAGCTGAGGTGTCGACCCAGCCATTCTGCACTAGGAAATCTGGTCTGAAGTGCCGGGTGTGGAACCTCTGCATGCGGGACCCTAGGAGCACATGAAATTAGACGAAGCACAAAGGATAAAAAAGGTTAGACTTGACTTTATTGCCCAGATTCTATTTTTATCTCCCAGGGATTTTTAATGGGCTTTGCTAGGGACAAACCCCTCCTCTGCTTTTCGTCCCGTTCCTCATTCTTGGAGTGCTGAGGGTGCAGACCCTTCTTCTGTAACTGTTGAGTGCTGAGTTGGGAGCCCTCATACCCGGGGGCGAGGGTCAGAGCTTCTCCCCAGCAGCCTCCAGGTGACGTTGATTGTCCCCAGGCCCCCTGCCTCCCTGCTCGTCCACCTGAGCACCAGCATTGGAAGTGTTATAGATTCTAATGACCTTTAAGGGTCCAGGAAAGAGATGTGCAGAGATGCTGTGGGGGCCGGTTTCACCCCGCCCCACATTTGTTCGGCCACCTTAGGCTGACCGTTTCTGCCAGCCTAGATGCTCTGGCCAGTAGTCTGCGCTTTCTTCAATTAGGCCCCTGAATTAACGTACAAACAGCACCAGGTGTCAGAGCCCTGCCCGCTCAACTCCCAGACAGTCCAGGGTCAGTGGTGATCAAGGACCATGATGGCCACTGGGTCAACAGCCTTTTGAAGTAAACAGGAGTCCAGCCGGTCTTATTGGCCACCATCATCACGGTGTCTTTAGGCTTTTCTATGATGACAGTGTGATATACGGTTCCCCCGCCGAGATTATTAGCTCGCCTCTGGGTGCAGTAAGTCCTGCAAGCAGTAGTCTACTCTTTTGGGACACACTCTTGTTGTTTTATGAGAGAAACTCCAGGTCAAGTGATGTTCACACGAGTCGTCATGGTGCCCTGTTGCCCCCGGTTATCTCTCTGGATGTTGGATTTGGAGGGCCTCCTCACTCGAGGTCGGTGTGCCCACGGAGCAAACCCTGCAACTTCAGGGCATGGTTGGTGGTTAGGATCACCACGTGGGGTCCTTTTCCCTTAGGAGGGAGGTGGCCTTTTGGGCTGCTGATTTCCAGGTTTTTAGATACCGCCAGTATCTTGGCCAGATGTGGCAGTGGGCCAAACCCCTTGGTGACCGTAGTTTATCCTACCTGGATGGCATTCTTGCATTGTTCCATTTCAAGTGGTCCCAGTTTTTGCACTAATTCTCCAGTGGCGATTCACCTTTCACCAGGAATGTAAAGGTCAAAGGGTTTAGCTAAATTAGGGAGTTCCAGGGCAAGGGTCTGAATTGACTGCTCTTTCCATTCTTGAAAGGCCACTTCTGGATTCTATTCAAAAGGATCATCACCTTTTCCTTTCAGTGTTTCATATAGAAGCCCAGCTAGTAGACTGTAGTTAGGGATCCAGAAGCAGCAAACCCTGGCCTCCCCAGGAACCCCTAAGCTGTCTTCTAGTTTTAGAAAGGGGTAAGGCTGAAAATGGTTTCTTCCCTTTCCTGGGATGGGCTTCTCCGAACTTCTGTGAGAATGAAGCCCAGGCAGGTCACCGCAGTCTGTGATATTTGAGCTTTTTCTTGGACAACTTCTATCCTTTATTGGCTTGGTAGTTCAGAGGCCTCCTTAGTAGGGCTGGCGATCAGAATGTCATCTGCGTACTGAAGGAGGGTTTCCTTTTCCAGAGGTAGAACTTTTAGGTCTTTAGCTAAGCTTTCCCCAAAGATGGTGTGGGAATTTTTGCACCCTTGGGGCAAGACGGCCCGGAAGTATTGTTTTAGTTGTATGTTGAGTCCTGCCACTCACAAGCCAAAATTTCCTGTGACTCTGGGACTAATGGAATACAAAAGAAGGCATCATTGAAGACTAATACAGAATACCATGTCCTGGTGGTTGGTAGAATGATCAGCAGGGTGTAGGAATTAGGAGCAACTTGAGGTATATCCTCGGTGGCTTCACTGACTGTCCTGACATCCTTTACCAGGTCCCCAGCAGCCCATGGGGCTCTCATGGTCAGACCAATCCCAGAATATGGAGCTCACCTGGGCAGGTACCCCACCCCAGCCCACGGGGCTCTCGTGGTCAGGCCCCTCCCAGGATACAGAGCTACCCTTGCAGGTACCATGGCAGGGCTGGGCACACAGGAACCGTGCACATAGCCCTCATTGCAGAGCACCCCCAGCTCACCTGTCGCTCAGAGCTGACACAGAGCACCTCAGAGCAGGACTTGAACTAACAAACAGCAGCTGCGACAGGTCTGTGACCCTGGGCATCACTCTGTGCGGCCTCCCTCCACCTGGTCTTCCAGAGACTTCCACTGCACCCGGAGCACCAGGCCTCTGTCTCCAACCACCACCCACCCCTCCTCTCCCTGACTCCTGGGTTCCTCTCATTAGGAGAGGGTTTTCTTGAAGTTGTCTCCCACTCATGGGCCAGATAAAATGATTAGAAAACAAGCCAAAGCTGCAGCCCCTTGTCTATCCTGACTCTCAGGAGCCCACACCTGTTCCTTGGACCTGGCCGGTTCAGCAAGTTCCATTTTCTGCAACTGTGAGCCCCTGAGGGGTGATGATTGGCTGACCTGGGCAGCCTTACCGTGCCGGCCAGCCCTCCCCAGGTGTGCCTGGGTTGAGATCAATATAAATACCACTCCAGGCAGCAAGAGCCCCTGCAGCCATGCCTGACACCATTTTCTCTGCCCTGTCAGCAGTCTCGGGGCTGGGCTGGTGGGAGGGAGTGAGAGGCCACGGCTTTGTGGGTGGCCCAGTGTGAGTGGGGATCTGCTGGACTTTCTGCAGCAGTTGCCAGGCTGCCACCTGCTAAAGAAGAGGATGTGTCACCCATACCTGCTGCTGGAATTTCTCCCTGGGCAGAGGTGAGGAAGGAAAAAAGCAGTGGGGGCAGGGACAGGACGGGTATCTCAGGCAGGGAAATGGAAATCTTCCAGAAGAGCACCCAGGGCCAGGACCATCCTGGCTGGCCTGCAGGCACCAAGTCGGCCGGCATGCTGTCACTCGTGTGGCTCTATGGCCCTTCCTCTAGGCTTTCAAGTCCTTGTATATATTCAGGTGTTTTACCTGGGACGGGTGGGAATAGTTCAGCAGCAACTGGCCTGGGGCTCAGCTCACGTTTACTCACAGATGCCTCGGCACGGTGCCCCAGCTTTGCAATGAGGACGCTTGTTGCGTGGGGGCTGCTGGCTGAATGGGAGACGATTCCCCACCACTGACCAACTTCAGAATTGTTTACAACTGGAGCAAGTGCCCTGATACGGTTTTCCTCTGTGGAACTGGTGGGTTCTGTGTTTTTTTTCTCTTTTTCGTTTTTGGTTCAAGGTAGATTTTATTCCTCTGTTTTGTATTTACAGATATAAGCATGGAAATAATTTATTCATATAAATACATGTATGTGAAGGGAATAATTGTTTTTTCTGTTTTATTTTTTAAATTTTATTTCTTTTTAATTTTGAATTTTATTTTATATTTTTATACAGCAGGTTCTTATTGGTTATCTATTTTATACATATAAATGTATACATGCCAATCCCAGTCTCTCAACTCCTCCCACCACCACCCCCCCAACAGCTTTCCCCCTTGCTGTCCATACGTTTGTTGTCTACATCTGTTGCTCTATTTATGCCTTGCAAAATGGTTAATCTGTACAGTTTTTCTAGGTTCCACATACATGCATGAATATACAAGATTTGTTTTTCTCTTTCTGACTTACTTCACTCTGTATGACAGTCTCTAGATCCATCGACGTCTCTACAAATGACCCAATTTCATTCCTTTTCATGGTTTAGTAATATTCCATTTTATATATGTACCACAGCTTTATGCGTTCGTCTGTCTGTGGGCATTTAGGTTGCTTCCATTACCCCGATATTGTAAATAGTGATGCAATGAACATTGCGGTGAATGTCTCTTTTTCATTTATGGTTTTGTCTGGGTATATGTCCAGTACTGGGATGGGTGTATCATATGGTAATTCTATTGTTAGTTTCTTAAGAAACTCCATATTGTTCTCCATAGTGACTGTATCAGTTTATATTCCCAACAATAGTGGAAGAGGGTTCCTTTTCTCCACAATCTTTCTAGCATTTTTTGTTTGTAGAATTTCTGATGATGCCCATTCTACCAGGTGTGAGGTGATACTTCATTGTTGAGTCCATTTTGTTGAGCAAGGGGTAGGTCTTGTCTATTACATATTTGGCTTATGGAACGGTATCTGTGCTAATTTCAAACTCTGGTTTTATGCAGCACCCCAACTCACCTTCCCCCTTAAGCAAGCATAAGTTGGTTTTCTAAACTTGAGACCCTGTTCTGTTTTGTAATTCAGTTCATGTGTAGCCAAGTTCATATTCCGTGTATTAGTGATACCTTATGATGTTTCTTTTTCTGTGTGACTTATTTCACTTAGAATCATCGTGCCTCAATCTACTCATTATGCTGGTATGTGCCTGGTGACATAGATTGCATTGCTGAGTGGTATACTGTTGTGCGTAAGAACCGCAACTTCTTTATCCATTATTTGCTCTCTGGGATATTTAACTTCTGCTGTACAAGAGATTCCTGTAAAAAGAGCCATCCCAAATTTTGGAGTGGCTGTGTCTTTTTGATTTTAATTTCCCTAAGCTATAGGACCATATGTGGAAGTGCCCTAGACTCTGTTGTTTTGGTTTTTAGATGTTCCAGGAAACACCATACACTTCTCCCGAGTGGCTGTTGGCAATTTACATCCCACCCAACAGCATAACAAGGCTCCCAGTTCTCCATGGCCTGTCCTGCTTTTCTGGATTTTACACTTTTTTCAGATGGCCCTTTTGACCGGGGGGAAGTGAGACTTCATTGTAGTGCAGATTTCCTTTGCAAGCTTGCTTGGTTGGCCAAAAAGGGCGTATGCGTTTTTTCCTGAATATATTCAGGAAAAAACGCATACGCCCTTATTGGCCAAGTGCATCATTGTGGACGTTCTGCCTCTTTTCCTATGCTTTAAATGCAATTCCAGTCTACCTCCTGAAATCGGTTTCCTGCAATTCTGCCCCGCTTTCAAGTCCTCTTGGCAGCCTTACTTCAGTATATTTTTGGACGATAGCTGTCATTTATAACTCTGCAGGTTTGTGAATTACAGTGCCCCTGAGCTCCTTTCTTCAACTCGCTTTCTTGTGAGCTGGCCGCAACACCGCAGGATTGCTTCAGGCCCTAATCTGGTTCCGGCACGGCACGCTGAGCCTTTGGTTAATTCCTCTTCCTGGTGGGAAATGAGAGTTAAATTTGCCCGTCCACACACCTCAACCTAGTCTCTCACTGGTTCTCCCTATTCCTGTTCATCTTCCGCAGAAATTGCAAACTGGGCCAAACAGGAGGTTAAACGCACTGACTCTCCAAGTCGGGAGAGTGTTAGTAAAGCATCTGGAATGTTGCACCTGAGTACAAGGGGACGAAAACTGAGACATATTTGAACACGTCTCCCGATCACACGGTTGATCATACTCTGGGTTCCACATGCATGTTTTAGCTGAAGGAAGAATCCCTTAAACCTGGAGAGTTGAGACCCGTGGAATGGGTACCATGCAATATGAATTCAAAGGGTCTTCATTTGCTCACCGAACATCTCCAATCCTATCACTGCTGCGTTTATGTCCCTGTACACATGCTTGATTCTCTTTCGGAGACATAGCAATCTTAAGGTTTTCAGATAGTAGTCAGGTACATTCTTAGGCGTTTAATGTGGGGTGTTGAGTCCATTTCATTGAGCAAGGAGTAGCTCATGTCTATTACATATTTGGCTTAAGGAACTTTATCTGTGCTCATTTCAATCTCTGGATTTATGCAGCACCCCAACTCACCTTTCCCCTTAAGCAAGCATAAGTTGGTTTTCTAAATTTGAGACCCTGTTCTGTTTCGTAATTCAGTTCCTGTGTAGCCAAGTTTACATTCCGTGTATTAGTGATATCTTATGATGTTTCTTTTTCTGTGTGACTTATTTCAGTTAGAATCATCATACCTGAATCCACTCATTATGCTGCTATGGGCCTGATGACATAGATTTCATTGCTGAGTGATATTGCATTGTACGTAAGTACCACAACTTCTTTATCCATTTTCCACTTTCTGCGATATTGAACTTGTACCGTAAACAAGGTTCTTGTAAACAGAGCCATCCCAAACTTTGGGGTGGCTGTGTCTTTTTGATTTTAATTTCCCCAAGCTATAGGACCATAAGTGGAAGTGCCCTAGGCTTGTTGCGTTGTTTTTTGGATGTTTCAGGAAACACCATACACTTCTCCCGAGTGGCTGTTGGCAATTTACATCCCGCCCATCAGCATAACAAGGCTCCCAGTTCTCCATGGCCTGTCTTGCCTTCTGGATTTTACACTTTTTTCAGATGGCCATTTTGACCGGGGGGAAGTGAGACTTCACTGTAGTGCAGATTTCCTTTGCAAGCTTGCTTGGTTGGCCAAAAAGAGTGTATGCGTTTTTTCCTGAATATATTCAGGAAAAAACGCATACGCCCTTTTTGGCCAAGTGCATCATTGTGGACGTTCTGCCTCTGTTCCTATGCTTTAACTGCAATTCCAGTCTACCTCCTGAAATCGGTTTCCTGCAATTCTGCCCCGCTTTCAAGTCCTCTTGGCAGCCTTACTTCAGTATATTTTTGGACGATAGCTGTCATTTATAACTCTGCAGGTTTGTGAATTACAGTGCCCCTGAGCTCCTTTCTTGAACTCGCTTTCTTGTGAGCTGGCCGCAACACCGCAGGATTGCTTCAGGCCCTAATCTGGTTCCGGCACGGCACGCTGAGCCTTTGGTTAATTCCTCTTCCTGGTGGGAAATGAGAGTTAAATTTGCCCGTCCAGACACCTCCAGCTAGTCTCTCATTGGTTCTCCCTATTCCTGTTCATCTTCCGCAGAAATTGCAAACTGGGCCAAACAGGAGGTTAAAGGCACTGACTCTCCAAGTCGGGTGAGTGTTAGTAAAGCGTCTGGAATGTTGCACCCGAGTACCAGGGGACGAGAACTGAGACATATTTGAACACGTCTCCCGATCACTCGGTGGATCATACTCTGGGTTCCACATGCATGTTTTAGCTGAAGGAAGAATCCCTTAAACCTGGAGAGTTGAGACCCGTGGAATGGGTACCATGCAATATGATTTCAAAGGGTCTTCATTTGCTCACTGAACCTCTCCAATCCTATCACTGCTGCGTTTATGCCCCTGTACACACGCTTGATTCTCTTTCGGAGACATAGCAATCCATAGGTTTTAAGATACTTACAAGTCAGGTACATTCTTAGGCGTTTAATATGAGGTGTTGAGTCCATTTCGTTGAGCAAGCAGTAGCTCTTGTCTATTACATATTTGGCTTAAGGAACTTTATCTGTGCCCATTTCAATCTCTGGTTTTAGGCAGCACCCCAACTCACCTTTCCCCTTAGCAAGCATATGTTGGTTTTCTAAATTTGAGACCCTGTTCTGTTTTGTAATTCAGTTCCTGTGTAGCCAAGTTTACATTCCATGTATTAATGATATCTTATGATGTTTCTTTTTCTGTGTGACTTATTTCAGTTAGAATCATCATACCAGAATCCACTCATTATGCTGCTACGGGCCTGATGACATAGATTTCATTGCTGAGTGATATTGCATTGTACGTAAGTACCACAACTTCTTTATCCATTACTCACTTTCTGCGATATTGAACTTGTACCGTAAACGAGGTTCTTGTAAACAGAGCCGTCCCAAACTTTGGGGTGGCTGTGTCTTTTTGATTTTAATTTCCCTAAGCTATAGGACCATAAGTGGAAGTGCCCTAGGCTCTGTTGCTTTGTTTTTTAGATGTTTCAGGAAACACCATACACTTCTCCCGAGTGGCTGTTGGCAATTTACATCCCGCCCATCAGCATAACAAGGCTCCCAGTTCTCCATGGCCTGTCCTGCCTTTCTGGATTTTACACTTTTTTCAGATGGCCCTTTTGACCGGGGGGAAGTGAGACTTCATTGTAGTGCAGATTTCCTTTGCAAGCTTGCTTGGTTGGCCAAAAAGGGCGTATGCGTTTTTTCCTGAATATATTCAGGAAAAAACGCATACGCCCTTTTTGGCCAAGTGCATCATTGTGGACGTTCTGCCTCTTTTCCTATGCTTTAACTGCAATTCCAGTCTACCTCCTGAAATCGGTTTCTTGCAATTCTGCCCCGCTTTCAAGTCCTCTTGGCAGCCTTACTTCAGTATATTTTTGGACGATAGCTGTCATTTATAACTCTGCAGGTTTGTGAATTACAGTGCCCCTGAGCTCCTTTCTTCAACTCGCTTTCTTGTGAGCTGGCCGCAACACCGCAAGATTGCTTCAGGCCCTAATCTGGTTCCGGCACGGCACGCTGAGCCTTTGGTTAATTCCTCTTCCTGGTGGGAAATGAGAGTTAAATTTGCCTGTCCAGACACCTCCAGCTAGTCTCTCATTGGTTCTCCCTATTCCTGTTCATCTTCCGCAGAAATTGCAAACTGGGCCAAACAGGAGGTTAAAGGCACTGACTCTCCAAGTCGGGAGAGTGTTAGTAAAGCGTCTGGAATGTTGCACCCGAGTACCAGGGGACGAGAACTGAGACATATTTGAACACGTCTCCCGATCACACGGTGGATCATACTCTGGGTTCCACATGCATGTTTTAGCTGAAGGAAGAATCCCTTAAACCTGGAGAGTTGAGACCCGTGGAATGGGTACCATGCAATATGACTTCAAAGGGTCTTCATTTGCTCACCGAACCTCTCCAATCCTATCACTGCTGCGTTTATGCCCCTGTACACACGCTTGATTCTCTTTCGGAGACATAGCAATCCATAGGTTTTAAGATACTTACTAGTCAGGTACATTCTTAGGCGTTTAATATGGGGTGTTGAGTCCATTTCGTTGAGCAAGCAGTAGCTCTTGTCTATTCCATATTTGGCTTAAGGAACTTTATCTGTGTTCATTTCAATCTCTGGTTTTAGGCAGCACCCCAACTCACCTTTCCCCTTAGCAAGCATAAGTTGGTTTTCTAAATTTGAGACCCTGTTCTGTTCTGTAATTCAGTTCCTGTGTAGCCAAGTTTACATTCCGTGTATTAGTGATATCTTATGATGTTTCATTTTCTGTGTGACTTATTTCAGTTAGAATCATCATACCTGAATCCACTCTTTATGCTGCTACGGGCCTGATGACATAGATTTCATTGCTGAGTGATATTGCATTGTACGTAAGTACCACAACTTCTTTATCCATTACTCACTTTCTGCGATATTGAACTTGTACTGTAAACGAGGTTCTTGTAAACAGAGCCATCCCAAACTTTGGGGTGGCTGTGTCTTTTTGATTTTAATTTCCCTAAGCTATAGGACCATAAGTGGAAGTGCCCTAGGCTCTGTTGCTTTGTTTTTTAGATGTTTCAGGAAACACCATACACTTCTCCCGAGTGGCTGTTGGCAATTTACATCCCGCCCATCAGCATAACAAGGCTCCCAGTCCTCCATGGCCTGTCCTGCCTTCTGGATTTTACACTTTTTTCAGATGGCCCTTTTGACCGGGGGGAAGTGAGACTTCATTGTAGTGCAGATTTCCTTTGCAAGCTTGCTTGGTTGGCCAAAAAGGGCGTATGCGTTTTTTCCTGAATATATTCAGGAAAAAACGCATACGCCCTTTTTGGCCAAGTGCATCATTGTGGACGTTCTGCCTCTTTTCCTATGCTTTAACTGCAATTCCAGTCTACCTCCTGAAATCGGTTTCTTGCAATTTTGCCCTGCTTTCAAGTCCTCTTGGCAGCCTTACTTCAGTATATTTTTGGACGATAGCTGTCATTTATAACTCTGCAGGTTTGTGAATTACAGTGCCCCTGAGCTCCTTTCTTCAACTCGCTTTCTTGTGAGCTGGCCACAACACCGCAGGATTGCTTCAGGCCCTAATCTGGTTCCGGCACGGCACGCTGAGCCTTTGGTTAATTCCTCTTCCTGGTGGGAAATGAGAGTTAAATTTGCCTGTCCAGACACCTCCAGCTAGTCTCTCATTGGTTCTCCCTATTCCTGTTCATCTTCCGCAGAAATTGAAAACTGGGCCAAACAGGAGGTTAAAGGCACAGACTCTCCAAGTCGGGAGAGTGTTAGTAAAGCGTCTGGAATGTTGCACCCGAGTACCAGGGGACGAGAACTGAGACATATTTGAACACGTCTCCCGATCACACGGTGGATCATACTCTGGGTTCCACATGCATGTTTTAACTGAAGGAAGAATCCCTTAAACCTGGAGAGTTGAGACCCGTGGAATGGGTACCATGCAATATGATTTCAAAGGGTCTTCATTTGCTCACTGAACCTCTCCAATCCTATCACTGCTGCGTTTATGCCCCTGTACACATGCTTGATTCTCTTTCGGAGACATAGCAATCCATAGGTTTTAAGATACTTACTAGTCAGGTACATTCTTAGGCGTTTAATATGAGGTGTTGAGTCCATTTCGTTGAGCAAGCAGTAGCTCTTGTCTATTACATATTTGGCTTAAGGAACTTTATCTGTGCCCATTTCAATCTCTGGTTTTAGGCAGCACCCCAACTCACCTTTCCCCTTAGCAAGCATATGTTGGTTTTCTAAATTTGAGACCCTGTTCTGTTTTGTAATTCAGTTCCTGTGTAGCCAAGTTTACATTCCATGTATTAATGATATCTTATGATGTTTCTTTTTCTGTGTGACTTATTTCAGTTAGAATCATCATACCTGAATCCACTCATTATGTTGCTACGGGCCTGATGACATAGATTTCATTGCTGAGTGATATTGCATTGTACGTAAGTACCACAACTTCTTTATCCATTACTCACTTTCTGCGATATTGAACTTGTACCGTAAATGACATTCTTGTAAACAGAGCCATCCCAAACTTTGGGGTGGCTGTGTCTTTTTGATTTTAATTTCCCTAAGCTATAGGACCATAAGTGGAAGTGCCCTAGGCTCTGTTGCTTTGTTTTTTAGATGTTTCAGGAAACACCATACACTTCTCCCGAGTGGCTGTTGGCAATTTACATCCCGCCCATCAGCATAACAAGGCTCCCAGTTCTCCGTGGCCTGTCCTGCGTTCTGGATTTTACACTTTTTCAGATGGCCCTTTTGACCGGGGGGAAGTGAGACTTCATTGTAGTGCAGATTTCCTTTGCAAGCTTGCTTGGTTGGCCAAAAAGGGCGTATGCGTTTTTTCCTGAATATATTCAGGAAAAAACGCATACGCCCTTTTTGGCCAAGTGCATCATTGTGGACGTTCTGCCTCTTTTCCTATGCTTTAACTGCAATTCCAGTCTACCTCCTGAAATCGGTTTCTTGCAATTCTGCCCCGCTTTCAAGTCCTCTTGGCAGCCTTACTTCAGTATATTTTTGGACGATAGCTGTCATTTATAACTCTGCAGGTTTGTGAATTACAGTGCCCCTGAGCTCCTTTCTTCAACTCGCTTTCTTGTGAGCTGGCCGCAACACCGCAAGATTGCTTCAGGCCCTAATCTGGTTCCGGCACGGCACGCTGAGCCTTTGGTTAATTCCTCTTCCTGGTGGGAAATGAGAGTTAAATTTGCCTGTCCAGACACCTCCAGCTAGTCTCTCATTGGTTCTCCCTATTCCTGTTCATCTTCCGCAGAAATTGCAAACTGGGCCAAACAGGAGGTTAAAGGCACTGACTCTCCAAGTCGGCAGAGTGTTAGTAAAGCGTCTGGAATGTTGCACCCGAGTACCAGGGGACGAGAACTGAGACATATTTGAACACGTCTCCCGATCACACGGTGGATCATACTCTGGGTTCCACATGCATGTTTTAGCTGAAGGAAGAATCCCTTAAACCTGGAGAGTTGAGACCCGTGGAATGGGTACCATGCAATATGACTTCAAAGGGTCTTCATTTGCTCACCGAACCTCTCCAATCCTATCACTGCTGCGTTTATGCCCCTGTACACACGCTTGATTCTCTTTCGGAGACATAGCAATCCATAGGTTTTAAGATACTTACTAGTCAGGTACATTCTTAGGCGTTTAATATGGGGTGTTGAGTCCATTTCGTTGAGCAAGCAGTAGCTCTTGTCTATTCCATATTTGGCTTAAGGAACTTTATCTGTGTTCATTTCAATCTCTGGTTTTAGGCAGCACCCCAACTCACCTTTCCCCTTAGCAAGCATAAGTTGGTTTTCTAAATTTGAGACCCTGTTCTGTTCTGTAATTCAATTCCTGTGTAGCCAAGTTTACATTCCGTGTATTAGTGATATCTTATGATGTTTCTTTTTCTGTGTGACTTATTTCAGTTAGAATCATCATACCTGAATCCACTCTTTATGCTGCTACGGGCCTGATGACATAGATTTCATTGCTGAGTGATATTGCATTGTACGTAAGTACCACAACTTCTTTATCCATTACTCACTTTCTGCGATATTGAACTTGTACGTAAACGAGGTTCTTGTAAACAGAGCCATCCCAAACTTTGGGGTGGCTGTGTCTTTTTGATTTTAATTTCCCTAAGCTATAGGACCATAAGTGGAAGTGCCCTAGGCTCTGTTGCTTTGTTTTTTAGATGTTTCAGGAAACACCATACACTTCTCCCGAGTGGCTGTTGGCAATTTACATCCCGCCCATCAGCATAACAAGGCTCCCAGTCCTCCATGGCCTGTCCTGCCTTCTGGATTTTACACTTTTTTCAGATGGCCCTTTTGACCGGGGGGAAGTGAGACTTCATTGTAGTGCAGATTTCCTTTGCAAGCTTGCTTGGTTGGCCAAAAAGGGCGTATGCGTTTTTTCCTGAATATATTCAGGAAAAAACGCATACGCCCTTTTTGGCCAAGTGCATCATTGTGGACGTTCTGCCTCTTTTCCTATGCTTTAACTGCAATTCCAGTCTACCTCCTGAAATCGGTTTCTTGCAATTTTGCCCTGCTTTCAAGTCCTCTTGGCAGCCTTACTTCAGTATATTTTTGGACGATAGCTGTCATTTATAACTCTGCAGGTTTGTGAATTACAGTGCCCCTGAGCTCCTTTCTTCAACTCGCTTTCTTGTGAGCTGGCCACAACACCGCAGGATTGCTTCAGGCCCTAATCTGGTTCCGGCACGGCACGCTGAGCCTTTGGTTAATTCCTCTTCCTGGTGGGAAATGAGAGTTAAATTTGCCTGTCCAGACACCTCCAGCTAGTCTCTCATTGGTTCTCCCTATTCCTGTTCATCTTCCGCAGAAATTGAAAACTGGGCCAAACAGGAGGTTAAAGGCACAGACTCTCCAAGTCGGGAGAGTGTTAGTAAAGCGTCTGGAATGTTGCACCCGAGTACCAGGGGACGAGAACTGAGACATATTTGAACACGTCTCCCGATCACACGGTGGATCATACTCTGGGTTCCACATGCATGTTTTAACTGAAGGAAGAATCCCTTAAACCTGGAGAGTTGAGACCCGTGGAATGGGTACCATGCAATATGATTTCAAAGGGTCTTCATTTGCTCACTGAACCTCTCCAATCCTATCACTGCTGCGTTTATGCCCCTGTACACATGCTTGATTCTCTTTCGGAGACATAGCAATCCATAGGTTTTAAGATACTTACTAGTCAGGTACATTCTTAGGCGTTTAATATGAGGTGTTGAGTCCATTTCGTTGAGCAAGCAGTAGCTCTTGTCTATTACATATTTGGCTTAAGGAACTTTATCTGTGCCCATTTCAATCTCTGGTTTTAGGCAGCACCCCAACTCACCTTTCCCCTTAGCAAGCATATGTTGGTTTTCTAAATTTGAGACCCTGTTCTGTTTTGTAATTCAGTTCCTGTGTAGCCAAGTTTACATTCCATGTATTAATGATATCTTATGATGTTTCTTTTTCTGTGTGACTTATTTCAGTTAGAATCATCATACCAGAATCCACTCATTATGCTGCTACGGGCCTGATGACATAGATTTCATTGCTGAGTGATATTGCATTGTACGTAAGTACCACAACTTCTTTATCCATTACTCACTTTCTGCGATATTGAACTTGTACCCTAAACGAGGTTCTTGTAAACAGAGCCGTCCCAAACTTTGGGGTGGCTGTGTCTTTTTGATTTTAATTTCCCTAAGCTATAGGACCATAAGTGGAAGTGCCCTAGGCTCTGTTGCTTTGTTTTTTAGATGTTTCAGGAAACACCATACACTTCTCCCCAGTGGCTGTTGGCAATTTACATCCCGCCCATCAGCATAACAAGGCTCCCAGTTCTCCATGGCCTGTCCTGCCTTTCTGGATTTTACACTTTTTTCAGATGGCCCTTTTGACCGGGGGGAAGTGAGACTTCATTGTAGTGCAGATTTCCTTTGCAAGCTTGCTTGGTTGGCCAAAAAGGGCGTATGCATTTTTTCCTGAATATATTCAGGAAAAAACGCATACGCACTTTTTGGCCAAGTGCATCATTGTGGACGTTCTGCCTCTTTTCCTATGCTTTAACTGCAATTCCGGTCTACCTCCTGAAATCGGTTTCTTGCAATTCTGCCCCGCTTTCAAGTCCTCTTGGCAGCCTTACTTCAGTATATTTTTGGACGATAGCTGTCATTTATAAGTCTGCAGGTTTGTGAATTACAGTGCCCCTGAGCTCCTTTCTTCAACTCGCTTTCTTGTGAGCTGGCCGCAACACCGCATGATTGCTTCAGGCCCTAATCTGGTTCCGGCACGGCACGCTGAGCCTTTGGTTAATTCCTCTTCCTCGTGGGAAATGAGAGTTAAATTTGCCCGTCCAGACACCTCCAGCTAGTCTCTCATTGGTTCTCCCTATTCCTGTTTATCTTCCGCAGAAATTGCAAACTGGGCCAAACAGGAGGTTAAAGGCACTGACTCTCCAAGTCGGGAGAGTGTTAGTAAAGTGTCTGGAATGTTGCACCCGAGTACCAGGGGACGAGAACTGAGACATATTTGAACACGTCTCCCGATCACACGGTGGATCATACTCTGGGTTCCACATGCATGTTTTAGCTGAAGGAAGAATCCCTTAAACCTGGAGAGTTGAGACCCGTGGAATGGGTACCATGCAATATGACTTCAAAGGGTCTTCATTTGCTCACTGAACCTCTCCAATCCTATCACTGCTGCGTTTATGCCCCTGAACACACGCTTGATACTCTTTCGGAGACATAGCAATCCATAGGTTTTAAGATACTTACTAGTCAGGTACATTCTTAGGCGTTTAATATGGGGTGTTGAGTCCATTTCGTTGAGCAAGGAGTAGCTCTTGTCTATTTCATATTTGGCTTAAGGAACTTTATCTGTGTTCATTTCAATCTCTGGTTTTAGGCAGCACCCCAACTCACCTTTACCCTTAGCAAGCATAAGTTGGTTTTCTAAGTTTGAGACCCTGTTCTGTTTTGTAATTCAGTTCCTGTGTAGCCAAGTTTACATTCCGTGTATTAGTGATATCTTATGATGTTTCTTTTTCTGTGTGACTTATTTCAGTTAGAATCATCATACCTGAATCCACTCATTATGCTGCTACGGGCCTGATGACATAGATTTCATTGCTGAGTGATATTGCATTGTACGTAAGTACCACAACTTCTTTATCCATTACTCACTTTCTGCGATATTGAACTTGTACCGTAAATGACATTCTTGTAAACAGAGCCATCCCAAACTTTGGGGTGGCTGTGTCTTTTTGATTTTAATTTCCCTAAGCTATAGGACCATAAGTGGAAGTGCCCTAGGCTCTGTTGCTTTGTTTTTTAGATGTTTCAGGAAACACCATACACTTCTCCCGAGTGGCTGTTGGCAATTTACATCCCGCCCATCAGCATAACAAGACTCCCAGTTCTCCGTGGCCTGTCCTGCGTTCTGGATTTTACACTTTTTCAGATGGCCCTTTTGACCGGGGGGAAGTGAGACTTCATTGTAGTGCAGATTTCCTTTGCAAGCTTGCTTGGTTGGCCAAAAAGGGCGTATGCGTTTTTTCCTGAATATATTCAGGAAAAAACGCATACGCCCTTTTTGGCCAAGTGCATCATTGTCGACGTTCTGCCTCTTTTCCTATGCTTTAACTGCAATTCCAGTCTACCTCCTGAAATCTGTTTCTTGCAATTCTGCCCCGCTTTCAAGTCCTCTTGGCAGCCTTACTTCAGTATATTTTTGGACGATAGCTGTCATTTATAACTCTGCAGGTTTGTGAATTACAGTGCCCCTGAGCTCCTTTCTTCAACTCGCTTTCTTGTGAGCTGGCCGCAACACCGCAAGATTGCTTCAGGCCCTAATCTGGTTCCGGCACGGCACGCTGAGCCTTTGGTTAATTCCTCTTCCTGGTGGGAAATGAGAGTTAAATTTGCCTGTCCAGACACCTCCAGCTAGTCTCTCATTGGTTCTCCCTATTCCTGTTCATCTTCCGCAGAAATTGGAAACTGGGCCAAACAGGAGGTTAAAGGCACTGACTCTCCAAGTCGGGAGAGTGTTAGTAAAGCGTCTGGAATGTTGCACCCGAGTACCAGGGGACGAGAACTGAGACATATTTGAACACGTCTCCCGATCACACGGTGGATCATACTCTGGGTTCCACATGCATGTTTTAGCTGAAGGAAGAATCCCTTAAACCTGGAGAGTTGAGACCCGTGGAATGGGTACCATGCAATATGACTTCAAAGGGTCTTCATTTGCTCACCGAACCTCTCCAATCCTATCACTGCTGCGTTTATGCCCCTGTACACACGCTTGATTCTCTTTCGGAGACATAGCAATCCATAGGTGTTAAGATACTTACTAGTCAGGTACATTCTTAGGCGTTTAATATGGGGTGTTGAGTCCATTTCGTTGAGCAAGGAGTAGCTCTTGTCTATTCCATATTTGGCTTAAGGAACTTTATCTGTGTTCATTTCAATCTCTGGTTTTAGGCAGCACCCCAACTCACCTTTCCCCTTAGCAAGCATAAGTTGGTTTTCTAAATTTGAGACCCTGTTCTGTTCTGTAATTCAGTTCCTGTGTAGCCAAGTTTACATTCCGTGTATTAGTGATATCTTATGATGTTTCTTTTTCTGTGTGACTTATTTCAGTTAGAATCATCATACCTGAATCCACTCTTTATGCTGCTACGGGCCTGATGACATAGATTTCATTGCTGAGTGATATTGCATTGTACGTAAGTACCACAACTTCTTTATCCATTACTCACTTTCTGCGATATTGAACTTGTACCGTAAACGAGGTTCTTGTAAACAGAGCCATCCCAAACTTTGGGGTGGCTGTGTCTTTTTGATTTTAATTTCCCTAAGCTATAGGACCATAAGTGGAAGTGCCCTAGGCTCTGTTGCTTTGTTTTTTAGATGTTTCAGGAAACACCATACACTTCTCCCAAGTGGCTGTTGGCAATTTACATCCCGCCCATCAGCATAACAAGGCTCCCAGTCCTCCATGGCCTGTCCTGCCTTCTGGATTTTACACTTTTTTCAGATGGCCCTTTTGACCGGGGGGAAGTGAGACTTCATTGTAGTGCAGATTTCCTTTGCAAGCTTGCTTGGTTGGCCAAAAAGGGCGTATGCGTTTTTTCTTGAATATATTCAGGAAAAAACGCATACGCCCTTTTTGGCCAAGTGCATCATTGTGGACGTTCTGCCTCTTTTCCTATGCTTTAACTGCAATTCCAGTCTACCTCCTGAAATCGGTTTCTTGCAATTTTGCCCTGCTTTCAAATCCTCTTGGCAGCCTTACTTCAGTATATTTTTGGACGATAGCTGTCATTTATAACTCTGCAGGTTTGTGAATTACAGTGCCCCTGAGCTCCTTTCTTCAACTCGCTTTCTTGTGAGCTGGCCACAACACCGCAGGATTGCTTCAGGCCCTAATCTGGTTCCGGCACGGCACACTGAGCCTTTGGTTAATTCCTCTTCCTGGTGGGAAATGAGAGTTAAATTTGCCCGTCCAGACACCTCCAGCTAGTCTCTCATTGGTTCTCCCTATTCCTGTTCATCTTCCGCAGAAATTGAAAACTGGGCCAAACAGGAGGTTAAAGGCACTGACTCTCCAAGTCGGGAGAGTGTTAGTAAAGCGTCTGGAATGTTGCACCCGAGTACCAGGGGACGAGAACTGAGACATATTTGAACACGTCTCCCGATCACTCGGTGGATCATACTCTGGGTTCCACATGCATGTTTTAGCTGAAGGAAGAATCCCTTAAACCTGGAGAGTTGAGACCCGTGGAATGGGTACCATGCAATATGATTTCAAAGGGTCTTCATTTGCTCACCGAACCTCTCCAATCCTATCACTGCTGCGTTTATGCCCCTGTACACACGCTTGATTCTCTTTCGGAGACATAGCAATCCATAGGTTTTAAGATACTTACTAGTCATGTACATTCTTAGGCGTTTAAAATGGGGTGTTGAGTCCATTTCGTTGAGCAAGGAGTAGCTCTTGTCTATTCCATATTTGGCTTAAGGAACTTTATCTGTGTTCATTTCAATCTCTGGTTTTAGGCAGCACCCCAACTCACCTTTCCCCTTAGCAAGCATAAGTTGGTTTTCTAAATTTGAGACTCTGTTCTGTTCTGTAATTCAGTTCCTGTGTAGCCAAGTTTACATTCCGTGTATTAGTGATATCTTATGATGTTTCTTTTTCTGTGTGACTTATTTCAGTTAGAATCATCATACCTGAATCCACTCATTATGCTGCTATGGGCCTGATGACATAGATTTCATTGCTGAGTGATATTGCATTGTACGTAAGTACCACAACTTCTTTATCCATTACTCACTTTCTGCGATATTGAACTTGTACCGCAAACGAGGTTCTTGTAAACAGAGCCATCCCAAACTTTGGGGTGGCTGTGTCTTTTTGATTTTAATTTCCCTAAGCTATAGGACCATATGTGGAAGTGCCCTAGGCTCTGTTGCTTTGTTTTTTAGATGTTTCAGGAAACACCATTTACTTCTCCCGAGTGGCTGTTGGCAATTTACATCCCGCCCATCAGCATAACAAGGCTCCCAGTTCTCCATGGCCTGTCCTGCCTTCTGGATTTTACACTTTTTTCAGATGGCCCTTCTGACCGGGGGGAAGTGAGACTTCATTGTAGTGCAGATTTCCTTTGCAAGCTTGCTTGGTTGGCCAAAAAGGGCGTATGCGTTTTTTCCTGAATATATTCAGGAAAAAACGCATACGCCCTTTTTGGCCAAGTGCATCATTGTCGACGTTCTGCCTCTTTTCCTATGCTTTAACTACAATTCCAGTCTACCTCCTGAAATCGGTTTCCTGCAATTCTGACCCGCTTTCAAGTCCTCTTGGCAGCCTTACTTCAGTATATTTTTGGACGATAGCTGTCATTTATAACTCTGCAGGTTTGTGAATTACAGTGCCCCTGAGCTCCTTTCTTCAACTCGCTTTCTTGTGAGCTGGTCGCAACACCGCAGGATTGCTTCAGGCCCTAATCTGGTTCCGGCACGGCACGCTGAGCCTTTGGTTAATTCCTCTTCCTGGTGGGAAATGAGAGTTAAATTTGCCCGTCCAGACACCTCCAGCTAGTCTCTCATTGGTTCTCCCTATTCCTGTTCATCTTCCGCAGAAATTTCAAACTGGGCCAAACAGGAGGTTAAAGGCACTGACTCTCCAAGTCGGGAGAGTGTTAGTAAAGCGTCTGGAATGTTGCACTCGAGTACCAGGGGACGAGAACTGAGACATATTTGAACACGTCTCCCGATCACACGGTGGATCATACTCTGGGTTCCACATGCATGTTTTAGCTGAAGGAAGAATCCCTTAAACCTGGAGAGTTGAGACCCGTGGAATGGGTACCATGCAATATTACTTCAAAGGGTCTTCATTTGCTCACCGAACCTCTCCAGTCCTATCACTGCTGCATTTATGCCCCTGTACACACGCTTGATTCTCTTTCGGTGACATAGCAATCCATAGGTTTTAAGATACTTACTAGTCAGGTACATTCTTAGGCGTTTAAAATGGGGTGTTGAGTCCATTTCGTTAAGCAAGGAGTAGCTCTTGTGTATTCCATATTTGGCTTAAGGAACTTTATCTGTACTCATTTCAATCTCTGGTTTTAGGCAGCACCCGAACTCACCTTTACCCTTAGCAAGCATAAGTTGGTTTTCTAAATTTGAGACCCTATTCTGTTTTGTAAATCAGTTCCTGTGTAGCCAAGTTTACATTCCGTGTATTAGTGATATCTTATGATGTTTCTTTTTCTGTGTGACTTATTTCAGTTAGAATCATCATACCTGAATCCACTCATTATGCTGCTACGGGCCTGATGACATAGATTTCATTGCTGAGTGATATTGCATTGTACGTAAGTACCACAACTTCTTTATCCATTACTCACTTTCTGCGATATTGCACTTGTACTGTAAACGAGGTTCTTGTAAACAGAGCCGTCTGAAACTTTGGGGTGGCTGTGTCTTTTTGATTTTAATTTCCCTAAGCTATAGGACCATAAGTGGAAGTGCCCTAGGCTCTGTTCCTTTGTTTTTTAGATGTTTCAGGAAACACCATACACTTCTCCCGAATGGCTGTTGGCAATTTATATCCCGCCCATCAGCATAACAATGCTCCCAGTTCTCCATGGCCTGTCCTTCCTTCTGGATTTTACACTTTTTTCAGATGGCCCTTTTGACCGGGGGGAAGTGAGACTTCATTGTAGTGCAGATTTCCTTTGCAAGCTTGCTTGGTTGGCCAAAAAGGGCGTATGCGTTTTTTCCTGAATATATTCAGGAAAAAACGCATACGCCCTTTTTGGCCAAGTGCATCATTGTGGACGTTCTGCCTCTTTTCCTATGCTTTAACTGCAATTCCAGTCTACCTCCTGAAATCGGTTTCTTGCAATTCTGCCCCGCTTTCAAGTCCTCTTGGCAGCCTTACTTCAGTATATTTTTGGACGATAGCTGTCATTTATAACTCTGCAGGTTTGTGAATTACAGTGCCCCTGAGCTCCTTTCTTCAACTCGCTTTCTTGTGAGCTGGCCGCAACACCGCAGGATTGCTTCAGGCCCTAATCTGGTTCCGGCACGGCACGCTGAGCCTTTGGTTAATTCCTCTTCCTGGTGGGAAATGAGAGTTAAATTTGCCCGTCCAGACACCTCCAGCTAGTCTCTCATTGGTTTTCCCTATTCCTGTTCATCTTCCGCAGAAATTGCAAACTGGGCCAAACAGGAGGTTAAAGGCACTGACTCTCCAAGTCGGGAGATTGTTAGTAAAGCGTCTGGAATGTTGCACCCGAGTACCAGGGGATGAGAACTGAGACATATTTGAACACGTCTCCCGATCACACGGTGGATCATACTCTGGGTTCCACATGCATGTTTTAGCGGAAGGAAGAATCCCTTAAACCTGGAGAGTTGAGACCCGTGGAATGGGTACCATGCAATATGACTTCAAAGGGTCTTCATTTGCTCACCGAACCTCTCCAATCCTATCACTGCTGCGTTTATGCCCCTGTACACATGCTAGTTTCTCTTTCGGAGACATAGCAATCCATAGGTTTTAAGATACTTACTAGTCAGGTACATTCTTAGGCATTTAATATGAGGTGTTGAGTCCATTTCGTTGAGCAAGCAGTAGCTCTTGTCTATTACATATTTGGCTTAAGGAACTTTATCTGTGTTCATTTCAATCTCTGGTTTTAGGCAGCACCCCAACTCACCTTTCCCCTTAGCAAGCATAAGTTGGTTTTCTAAATTTGAGACCCTGTTCTGTTTTGTAATTCAGTTCCTGTGTAGCCAAGTTTACATTCCGTGTATTAGTGATATCTTATGATGTTTCTTTTTCTGTGTGACTTATTTCAGTTAGAATCATCATACCTGAATCCACTCTTTATGCTGCTATGGGCCTGATGACATAGATTTCATTGCTGAGTGATATTGCATTGTACGTAAGTACCACAACTTCTTTATCCATTACTCACTTTCTGCGATATTGAACTTGTACCGTAAACGAGGTTCTTGTAAACAGAGCCGTCCCAAACTTTGGGGTGGCTGTGTCTTTTTGATTTTAATTTCCCTAAGCTATAGGACCATAAGTGGAAGTGCCCTAGGCTCTGTTGCTTTGTTTTTTAGATGTTTCAGGAAACACCATACACTTGTCCCGAGTGGCTGTTGGCAATTTACCTCCCGCCCATCAGCATAACAAGGCTCCCAGTTCTCCATGGCCTGTCCTGCCTTCTGGATTTTAAACTTTTTTCAGATGGTCCGTTTGACCGGGGGGAAGTGAGACTTCATTGTAGTGCAGATTTCCTTTGCAAGCTTGCTTGGTTGGCCAAAAAGGGCGTATGCGTTTTTTCCTGAATATATTCAGGAAAAAACGCATACGCCCTTTTTGGCCAAGTGCATCATTGTGGAGGTTCTGCCTCTTTTCCTATGCTTTAACTGCAATTCCAGTCTACCTCCTGAAATCGGTTTCCTGCAATTCTGCCCCGCTTTCAAGTCCTCTTGGCAGCCTTACTTCAGTATATTTTTGGACGATAGCTGTCATTTATAACTCTGCAGGTTTGTGAATTACAGTGCCCCTGACCTCCTTTCTTCAACTCGCTTTCTTGTGAGCTGGCCGCAACACCGCAGGATTGCTTCAGGCCCTAATCTGGTTCCGGCACGGCACGCTGAGCCTTTGGTTAATTCCTATTCCTGGTGGGAAATGAGAGTTAAATTTGCCCGTCCAGACACCTCCAGCTGGTCTCTCATTGGTTCTCCCTATTCCTGTTCATCTTCCGCAGAAATTGCAAACTGGGCCAAACAGGAGGTTAAAGGCACTGACTCTCCAAGTCGGGAGAGTGTTAGTAAAGCGTCTGGAATGTTGCACCCGAGTACCAGGGGACGAGAACTGAGACATATTTGAACACGTCTCCCGATCACACGGTGGATCATACTCTGGGTTCCACATGCATGTTTTAGCTGAAGGAAGAATCCCTTAAACCTGGAGAGTTGAGACCCGTGGAATGGGTACCATGCAATATGACTTCAAAGGGTCTTCATTTGCTCACCGAACCTCTCCAATCCTATCACTGCTGCGTTTATGCCCCTGTACACACGCTTGATTCTCTTTCGGAGACATAGCAATCCATAGGTTTTAAGATACTTACTATTCATGTACAATCTTAGGCGTTTAAAATGGTGTGTTGAGTCCATTTGGTTGAGCAAGGAGTAGCTCTTGTGTATTCCATATTTGGCTTAAGGAACTTTATCTGTGCTCATTTCAATCTCTGGTTTTAGGCAGCACCCCAACTCACCTTTCCCCTTAGCAAGCATAAGTTGGTTTTCTAAATTTGAGACCCTGTTCTGTTTTGTAATTCAGTTCCTGTGTAGCCAAGTTTACATTCCGTGTATTAGTGATATCTTATGATGTTTCTTTTTCTGTGTGACTTATTTCAGTTAGAATCATCATACCTGAATCCACTCTTTATGCTGCTACGGGCCTGATGACATAGATTTCATTGCTGAGTGATATTGCATTGTACGTAAGTACCACAACTTCTTTATCCATTACTCACTTTCTGCGATATTGAACTTGTACCGCAAACGAGGTTCTTGTAAACAGAGCAGTCTCAAACTTTGGGGTGGCTGTGTCTTTTTGACTTTAATTTCCCTAAGCTATAGGACCATAAGTGGAAGTGCCCTAGGCTCTGTTGCTTTGTTTTTTAGATGTTTCAGGAAACACCATACACTTCTCCCGAGTGGCTGTTGGCAATTTACATCCCGCCCATCAGCATAACAAGGCTCCCAGTTCTCCATGGCCTGTCCTGCCTTCTGGATTTTACACTTTTTTCAGATGGCCCTGTTGACCGGGGGGAAGTGAGACTTCATTGTAGTGCAGATTTCCTTTGCAAGCTTGCTTGGTTGGCCAAAAAGGGCGTATGCGTTTTTTCCTGAATATATTCAGGAAAAAACGCATACGCCCTTTTTGGCCAAGTGCATCATTGTGGACGTTCTGCCTCTTTTCCTATGCTTTAACTGCAATTCCAGTCTACCTCCTGAAATCGGTTTCTTGCAATTCTGCCCTGCTTTCAAGTCCTCTTGGCAGCCTTACTTCAGTATATTTTTGGACGATAGCTGTCATTTATAACTCTGCAGGTTTGTGAATTACAGTGCCCCTGAGCTCCTTTCTTCAACTCGCTTTCTTGTGAGCTGGCCGCAACACCGCAGGATTGCTTCAGTCCCTAATCTGGTTCCGGCACGGCACGCTGAGCCTTTGGTTAATTCCTCTTCCTGGTGGGAAATGAGAGTTAAATTTGCCCGTCCAGACACCTCCAGCTAGTCTCTCATTGGTTCTCCCTATTCCTGTTCATCTTCTGCAGAAATTGCAAACTGGGCCAAACAGGAGGTTAAAGGCACTGACTCTCCAAGTCGGGAGATTGTTAGTAAAGCGTCTGGAATGTTGCACCCGAGTACCAGGGGACGAGAACTGAGACATATTTGAACACGTCTCCCGATCACACGGTGGATCATACTCTGGGTTCCACATGCATGTTTTAGCTGAAGGAAGAATCCCTTAAACCTGGAGAGTTGAGACCCGTGGAATGGGTACCATGCAATATGACTTCAAAGGGTCTTCATTTGCTCACCGAACCTCTCCAATCGTATCACTGCTGCGTTTATGCCTTTGTACACATGCTTGATTCTCTTTCGGAGACATAGCAATCCATAGGTTTTAAGATACTTACTAGTCAGGAACATTCTTAGGCGTTTAATATGGGGTGTTGAGTCCATTTCGTTGAGCAAGGAGTAGCTCTTGTCTATTCCATATTTGGCTTAAGGAACTTTATCTGTGCTCATTTCAATCTCTGGTTTTAGGCAGCACCCCAACTCACCTTTCCCCTTAGCAAGCATAAGTTGGTTTTCTAAATTTGAGACCCTGTTCTGTTTTGTATTTCAGTTCCTGTGTAGCCAAGTTTACATTCCGTGTATTAGTGATATCTTATGATGTTTCTTTTTCTGTGTGACTTATTTCAGTTAGAATCATCATACTTGAATCCATTCATTATGCTGCTACCGGCCTGATGACATAGATTTCATTGCTGAGTGATATTGCATTGTACGTAAGTACCACAACTTCTTTATCCATTACTCACTTTCTGCGATATTGAACTTGTACCGAAAACGAGGTTCTTGTAAACAGAGCCGTCCCAAACTTTGCGGTGGCTGTGTCTTTTTGATTTTAATTTCCCTAAGCTATAGGACCATAAGTGGAAGTGCCCTAGGCTCTGTTGCTTTGTTTTTTAGATGTTTCAGGAAACACCATACACTTCTCCCCAGTGGCTGTTGGCAATTTACATCCCGCCCATCAGCATAACAAGGCTCCCAGTTCTCCATGGCCTGTCCTGCATTCTGGATTTTACACTTTTTTCAGATGGCCCTTTTCACCGGGGGGAAGTGAGACTTCATTGTAGTGCAGATTTCCTTTGCAAGCTTGCTTGGTTGGCCAAAAAGGGCGTATGCGTTTTTTCCTGAATATATTCAGGAAAAAACGCATACGCCCTTTTTGGCCAAGTGCATCATTGTCGACGTTCTGCCTCTTTTCCTGTGCTTTAATTGCAATTCCAGTCTACCTCCTGAAATCGGTTTCCTGCAATTCTGCCCCGCTTTCAAGTCCTCTTGGCAGCCTTACTTCAGTATATTTTTGGACGATAGCTGTCATTTATAAGTCTGCAGGTTTGTGAATTACAGTGCCCCTGAGCTCCTTTCTTCAACTCGCTTTCTTGTGAGCTGGCCGCAACACCGCAGGATTGCTTCAGGCCCTAATCTGGTTCCGGCACGGCACGCTGAGCCTTTGGTTAATTCCTCTTCCTGGTGGGAAATGAGAGTTAAATTTTCCCGTCCAGACACCTCCAGCTAGTCTCTCATTGGTTCTCCCTATTCCTGTTCATCTTCCGCAGAAATTGCAAACTGGGCCAATCAGGAGGTTAAAGGCACTGACTCTCCAAGTCGGGAGAGTGTTAGTAAAGCGTCTGGAATGCTGCACCCGAGTACCAGGGGACGAGAACTGAGACATATTTGAACACGTCTCCCGATCACACGGTTGATCATACTCTGGGTTCCACATGCATGTTTTAGCTGAAGGAAGAATCCCTTAAACCTGGAGAGTTGAGACCCGTGGAATGGGTACCATGCAATATGACTTCAAAGTGTTTTCATTTGCTCACCGAACCTCTCCAATCCTATCACTGCTGTGTTTATGCCCCTGTGCACACACTTGATGCTCTTTCGGAGACATAGCAATCCATAGGTTTTAAGATACTTACTAGTCAGGTACATTCTTAGGCGTTTAATATGGGGTGTTGAGTCCATTTCATTGAGCAAGGAGTAGCTCTTGTCTATTCCATATTTGGCTTAAGGAACTTTATCTGTGCTCATTTCGATCTCTGGTTTTAGGCAGCACCCCAACTCACCTTTCCCCTTAGCAAGCATAAGTTGGTTTTCTAAATTTGAGACCCTGTTCTGTTTTGTAATTCAGTTCCTGTGTAGCCAAGTTTACATTCCGTGTATTAGTGATATCTTATGTTGTTTCTTTTTCTGTGTGACTTATTTCAGTTAGAATCATCATACCTGAATCCACTCATTATGCTGCTACTGGCCTGATGACATAGATTTCATTGCTGAGTGATATTGCATTGTACGTAAGTACCACAACTTCTTTATCCATTACTCACTTTCTGTGATATTGAACTTGTACCGTAAACGAGGTTCTTGTAAACAGAGCCGTCCCAAACTTTGGGGTGGCTGTGTCTTTTTGATTTTAATTTCCCTAAGCTATAGGACCATAAGTGGAAGTGCCCTAGGCTCTGTTGCTTTGTTTTTTAGATGTTTCAGGAAACACCATACACTTCTCCCGAGTGGCTGTTGGCAATTTACATCCCGCCCATCAGCATAACAAGGCTCCCAGTTCTCCATTGCCTGTCCTGCCTTTCTGGATTTTACACTTTTTTCAGATGGCCCTTTTGACCGGGGGGAAGTGAGACTTCATTGTAGTGCAGATTTCCTTTGCAAGCTTGCTTGGTTGGCCAAAAAGGGCGTATGCGTTTTTTCCTGAATATATTCAGGAAAAAACGCATACGCCCTTTTTGGCCAAGTGCATCATTGTGGACGTTCTGCCTCTTTTCCTATGCTTTAACTGCAATTCCAGTCTACCTCCTGAAATCGGTTTCCTGCAATTCTGCCCCGCTTTCAAGTCCTCTTGGCAGCCTTACTTCAGTATATTTTTGGACGATAGCTGTCATTTATAAGTCTGCAGGTTTGTGAATTACAGTGCCCCTGAGCTCCTTTCTTCAACTCGCTTTCTTGTGAGCTGGCCGCAACACCGCAGGATTGCTTCAGGCCCTAATCTGGTTCCGGCACGGCACGCTGAGCCTTTGGTTAATTCCTCTTCCTGGTGGGAAATGAGAGTTAAATTTGCCCGTCCAGACACCTCCAGCTAGTCTCTCATTGGTTCTCCCTATTCCTGTTCATCTTCCGCAGAAATTGCAAACTGGGCCAAACAGGAGGTTAAAGGCACTGACTCTCCAAGTCGGGAGAGTGTTGGTAAAGCGTCTGGAATGTTGTACCCGAGTACCAGGGGACGAGAACTGAGACATATTTGAACACGTCTCCCGATCACACGGTGGATCATACTCTGGGTTCCACATGCATGTCTTAGCTGAAGGAAGAATCCCTTAAACCTGGAGAGTTGAGACCCGTGGAATGGGTACCATGCAATATGACTTCAAAGGGTCTTCATTTGCTCACTGAACCTCTCCAATCCTATCACTGCTGCATTTATGCCCCTGTACACACGCTTGATTCTCTTTCGGAGACATAGCAATCCATAGGTTTTAAGATACTTACTAGTCAGGTACATTCTTAGGCATTTAATATGGGGTGTTGAGTCCATTTCATTGAGCAAGGAGTAGCTCTTGTCTATTCCATATTTGGCTTAAGCAACTTTATCTGTGCTCATTTCAATCTCTGGTTTTAGGCAGCACCCCAACTCACCTTTCCCCTTAGCAAGCATAAGTTGGTTTTCTAAATTTGAGACCCTGTTCTGTTTTGTAATTCAGTTCCTGTGTAGCCAAGTTTACATTCCGTGTATTAGTGATATCTTATGATGTTTCTTTTTCTGTGTGACTTACTTCAGTTAGAATCATCATACCTGAATCCACTCATTATGCTGCTACGGGCCTGATGACATAGATTTCATTGCTGAGTGATATTGCATTGTACGTAAGTACCACAACTTCTTTATCCATTACTCACTTTCTGTGATATTGAACTTGTACCGTAAACGAGGTTCTTGTAAACAGAGCCGTCCCAAACTTGGGGTGGCTGTGTCTTTTTGATTTTAATTTCCCTAAGCTATAGGACCATAAGTGGAAGTGCCCTAGGCTCTGTTGCTTTGTTTTTTAGATGTTTCAGGAAACACCATACACTTCTCCCGAGTGGCTGTTGGCAATTTACATCCCGCCCATCAGCATAACAAGGCTCCCAGTTCTCCATGGCCTGTCCTGCCTTTCTGGATTTTACACTTTTTTCTGATGGCCCTTTTGACCGGGGGGAAGTGAGACTTCATTGTAGTGCAGATTTCCTTTGCAAGCTTGCTTGGTTGGCCAAAAAGGGCGTATGCGTTTTTTCCTGAATATATTCAGGAAAAAACGCATACGCCCTTTTTGGCCAAGTGCATCATTGTGGACGTTCTGCCTCTTTTCCTATGCTTTAACTGCAATTCCAGTCTACCTCCTGAAATCGGTTTCCTGCAATTCTGCCCCGCTTTCAAGTCCTCTTGGCAGCCTTACTTCAGTCTATTTTTGGACGATAGCTGTCATTTATAACTCTGCAAGTTTGTGAATTACAGTGCCCCTGAGCGCCTTTCTTCAACTCGCTTTCTTGTGAGCTGGTCGCAACACCGCAGGATTCCTTCAGGCCCTAATCTGGTTCCGGCACGGCACGCTGAGCCTTTTGTTAATTCCTCTTCCTGGTGGGAAATGAAAGTTAAATTTGCCCGTCCAGAGACTTCCAGCTAGTCTCTCATTGGTTCTCCCTATTCCTGTTCATCTTCCGCAGAAATTGCAAACTGGGCCAAACAGGAGGTTAAAGGCACTGACTCTCCAAGTCGGGAGAGTGTTAGTAAAGCGTCTGGAATGTTGCACCCGAGTACCAGGGGACGAGAACTGAGACATATTTGAACACGTCTCCCGATCACACGGTGGATCATACTCTGGGTTCCACATGCATGTTTTAGCTGAAGGAAGAATCCCTTAAACCTGGAGAGTTGAGACCCGTGGAATGGGTACCATGCAATATGACTTAAAAGGGTCTTCATTTGCTCACTGAACCTCTCCAATCCTATCACTGCTGCATTTATGCCCCTGTACACACGCTTGATTCTCTTTCGGAGACATAGCAATCCATAGGTTTTAAGATACTTACTAGTCAGGTACATTCTTAGGCGTTTAATATGGGGTGTTGAGTCCATTTCATTGAGCAAGGAGTAGCACTTGTCTATTCCATATTTGGCTTAAGGAATTTTATCTGTGCTCATTTCAATCTCTGGTTTTAGGCAGCACCCCAACTCACCTTTTCCCTTAGCAAGCATAAGTTGGTTTTCTAAATTTGAGACCCTGTTCTGTTTTGTAATTCAGTTCCTGCGTAGCCAAGTTTACATTCCGTGTATTAGTGATATCTTATGTTGTTTCTTTTTCTGTGTGACTTATTTCAGTTAGAATCATCATACCTGAATCCACTCATTATGCTGCTACGGGCCTGATGACATAGATTTCATTGCTGAGTGATATTGCATTGTACGTAAGTACCACAACTTCTTTATCCATTACTCACTTTCTGTGATATTGAACTTGTACCGTAAACGAGGTTCTTGTAAACAGAGCCGTCCCAAACTTGGGGTGGCTGTGTCTTTTTGATTTTAATTTCCCTAAGCTATAGGACCATAAGTGGAAGTGTCCTAGGCTCTGTTGCTTTGTTTTTTAGATGTTTCAGGAAACACCATACACTTCTCCCGAGTGGCTGTTGGCAATTTACATCCCGCCCATCAGCATAACAAGGCTCCCAGTTCTCCATGGCCTGTCCTGCCTTTCTGGATTTTACACTTTTTTCTGATGGCCCTTTTGACCGGGGGGAAGTGAGACTTCATTGTAGTGCAGATTTCCTTTGCAAGCTTGCTTGGTTGGCCAAAAAGGGCGTATGCGTTTTTTCCTGAATATATTCAGGAAAAAACGCATACGCCCTTTTTGGCCAAGTGCATCATTGTGGACGTTCTGCCTCTTTTCCTATGCTTTAACTGCAATTCCAGTCTACCTCCTGAAATCGGTTTCCTGCAATTCTGCCCCGCTTTCAAGTCCTCTTGGCAGCCTTACTTCAGTCTATTTTTGGACGATAGCTGTCATTTATAAGTCTGCAGGTTTGTGAATTACAGTGCCCCTGAGCTCCTTTCTTCAACTCGCTTTCTTGTGAGCTGGCCGCAACACCGCAGGATTGCTTCAGGCCCTAATCTGGTTCCGGCACGGCACGCTGAGCCTTTGGTTAATTCCTCTTCCTGGTGGGAAATGAGAGTTAAATTTTCCCGTCCAGACACCTCCAGCTAGTCTCTCATTGGTTCTCCCTATTCCTGTTCATCTTCCGCAGAAATTGCAAACTGGGCCAATCAGGAGGTTAAAGGCACTGACTCTCCAAGTCGGGAGAGTGTTAGTAAAGCGTCTGGAATGCTGCACCCGAGTACCAGGGGACGAGAACTGAGACATATTTGAACACGTCTCCCGATCACACGGTGGATCATACTCTTGGTTCCACATGCATGTTTTAGCTGAAGGAAGAATCCCTTAAACCTGGAGAGTTGAGACCCGTGGAATGGGTACCATGCAATATGACTTCAAAGTGTTTTCATTTGCTCACCGAACCTCTCCAATCCTATCACTGCTGTGTTTATGCCCCTGTGCACACACTTGATTCTCTTTCGGAGACATAGCAATCCATAGGTTTTAAGATACTTACTAGTCAGGTACATTCTTAGGCGTTTAATATGGGGTGTTGAGTCCATTTCGTTGAGCAAGGAGTAGCTCTTGTCTATTCCATATTTGGCTTAAGGAACTTTATCTGTGCTCATTTCGATCTCTGGTTTTAGGCAGCACCCCAACTCACCTTTCCCCTTAGCAAGCATAAGTTGGTTTTCTAAATTTGAGACCCTGTTCTGTTTTGTAATTCAGTTCCTGTGTAGCCAAGTTTACATTCCGTGTATTAGTGATATCTTATGATGTTTCATTTTCTGTGTGACTTATTTCAGTTAGAATCATCATACCTGAATCCACTCATTATGCTGCTACGGGCCTGATGACATAGATTTCATTGCTGAGTGATATTGCATTGTACGTAAGGACCACAACTTCTTTATCCATTACTCACTTTCTGCGATATTGAACTTGTACCGTAAACGAGGTTCTTGTAAACAGAGCCGTCCCAAACTTTGGGGTGGCTGTGTCTTTTTGATTTTAATTTCCCTAAGCTATAGGACCATAAGTGGAAGTGCCCTTGGCTCTGTTCCTTTGTTTTTTAGATGTTTCAGGAAACACCATACACTTCTCCCCAGTGGCTGTTGGCAATTTACGTCCCGCCCATCAGCATAACAAGGCTCCCAGTTCTCCATGGCCTGTCCTGCCTTCTGGATTTTACACTTTTTTCAGATGGCCCTTTTGACCGGGGGGAAGTGAGACTTCATTGTAGTGCAGATTTCCTTTGCAAGCTTGCTTGGTTGGTCAAAAAGGGCGTATGCGTTTTTTCCTGAATATATTCAGGAAAAAACGCATACGCCCTTTTTGGCCAAGTGCATCATTGTGGACGTTCTGCCTCTTTTCCTATGCTTTAACTGCAATTCCAGTCTACCTCCTGAAATCGGTTTCCTGCAATTCTGCACCGCTTTCAAGTCCTCTTGGCAGCCTTACTTCAGTATATTTTTGGACGATAGCTGTCATTTATAACTCTGCAGGTTTGTGAATTACAGTGCCCTTGAGCTCCTTTCTTCAACTCGCTTTCTTGTGAGCTGGTCGCAACACCGCAGGATTGCTTCAGGCCCTAATCTGGATCCGGCACGGCACGCTGAGCCTTTGTTTAATTCCTCTTCCTGGTGGGAAATGAGAGTTAAATTTGCCCGTCCAGACAACTCCAGTTAGTCTCTCATTGGTTCTCCCTATTCCTGTTCATCTTCCGCAGAAATTGCAAACTGGGCCAAACAGGAGTTTAAAGGCACTGACTCTCCAAGTCGGGAGAGTGTTAGTAAAGCATCTGGAATGTTGCACCCGAGTACCAGGGGACGAGAACTGAGACATATTTGAACACGTCTCCCGATCACACGGTGGATCATACTCTGGGTTCCACATGCATGTTTTAGCTGAAGGAAGAATCCCTTAAACCTGGAGAGTTGAGACCCGTGGAATGGGTACCATGCAATATGACTTCAAAGGGTCTTCATTTGCTCACCGAACCTCTCCAGTCCTATCACTGCTGCGTTTATGCCCCTGTACACACGCTTGATTCTCTTTCGGAGACATAGCAATCCATAGGTTTTAAGATACTTACTAGTCAGGTACATTCTTAGGCGTTTAATATGGGGTGTTGAGTCCATTTCATTGAGCAAGGAGTAGCTCTTGTCTATTCCATATTTGGCTTAAGGAACTTTATCTGTGCTCATTTCAATCTCTGGTTTTAGGCAGCACCCCAACTCACCTTTCCCCTTAGCAAGCATAAGTTGGTTTTCTAAATTTGAGACCCTGTTCTGTTTTGTATTTCAGTTCCTGTGTAGCCAAGTTTACATTCCGTGTATTAGTGATATCTTATGATGTTTCTTTTTCTGTGTGACTTATTTCAGTTAGAATCATCATACTTGAATCCATTCATTCTGCTGCTACCGGCCTGATGACATAGATTTCATTGCTGAGTGATATTGCATTGTACGTAAGTACCACAACTTCTTTATCCATTACTCACTTTCTGCGATATTGAACTTGTACCGAAAACGAGGTTCTTGTAAACAGAGCCGTCCCAAACTTTGCGGTGGCTGTGTCTTTTTGATTTTAATTTCCCTAAGCTATAGGACCATAAGTGGAAGTGCCCTAGGCTCTGTTGCTTTGTTTTTTAGATGTTTCAGGAAACACCATACACTTCTCCCCAGTGGCTGTTGGCAATTTACATCCCGCCCATCAGCATAATAAGGCTCCCAGTTCTCCATGGCCTGTCCTGCCTTCTGGATTTTACACTTTTTTCAGATGGCCCTTTTGACCGGGGGGAAGTGAGACTTCATTGTAGTGCAGATTTCCTTTGCAAGCTTGCTTGGTTGGCCAAAAAGGGCGTATGCGTTTTTTCCTGAATATATTCAGGAAAAAACGCATACGCCCTTTTTGGCCAAGTGCATCATTGTCGACGTTCTGCCTCTTTTCCTGTGCTTTAACTGCAATTCCAGTCTACCTCCTGAAATCGGTTTCCTGCAATTCTGCCCCGCTTTCAAGTCCTCTTGGCAGCCTTACTTCAGTATATTTTTGGACGATAGCTGTCATTTATAAGTCTGCAGGTTTGTGAATTACAGTGCCCCTGAGCTCCTTTCTTCAACTCGCTTTCTTGTGAGCTGGCCGCAACACTGCAGGATTGCTTCAGGTCCTAATCTGGTTCCGGCACGGCACGCTGAGCCTTTGGTTAATTCCTCTTCCTGGTGGGAAATGAGAGTTAAATTTTCCTGTCCAGACACCTCCAGCTAGTCTCTCATTGGTTCTCCCTATTCCTGTTCATCTTCCGCAGAAATTGCAAACTGGACCAATCAGGAGGTTAAAGGCACTGACTCTCCAAGTCGGGAGAGTGTTAGTAAAGCGTCTGGAATGTTGCACCCGAGTACCAGGGGACGAGAACTGAGACATATTTGAACACGTCTCCCGATCACACGGTTGATCATACTCTGGGTTCCAAATGCATGTTTTAGCTGAAGGAAGAATCTCTTAAACCTGGAGAGTTGAGACCCGTGGAATGGGTACCATGCAATATGACTTCAAAGTGTTTTCATTTGCTCACTGAACCTCTCCAATCCTATCACTGCTGTGTTTATGCCCCTGTGCACACACTTGATTCTCTTTCGGAGACATAGCAATCCATAGGTTTTAAGATACTTACTAGTCAGGTACATTCTTAGGCGTTTAATATGGGGTGTTGAGTCCATTTCATTGAGCAAGGAGTAGCTCTTGTCTATTCCATATTTGGCTTAAGGAACTTTATCTGTGCTCATTTCGATCTCTGGTTTTAGGCAGCACCCCAACTCACCTTTCCCCTTAGCAAGCATAAGTTGGTTTTCTAAATTTGAGACCCTGTTCTGTTTTGTAATTCAGTTCCTGTGTAGCCAAGTTTACATTCCGTGTATTAGTGATATCTTATGTTGTTTCTTTTTCTGTGTGACTTATTTCAGTTAGAATCATCATACTTGAATCCACTCATTATGCTGCTACTGGCCTGATGACATAGATTTCATTGCTGAGTGATATTGCATTGTACGTAAGTACCACAACTTCTTTATCCATTACTCACTTTCTGTGATATTGAACTTGTACCGTAAACGAGGTTCTTGTAAACAGAGCCCTCCCAAACTTTGGGGTGGCTGTGTCTTTTTGATTTTAATTTCCCTAAGCTATAGGACCATAAGTGGAAGTGCCCTAGGCTCTGTTGCTTTGTTTTTTAGATGTTTCAGGAAACACCATACACTTCTCCCGAGTGGCTGTTGGCAATTTACATCCCGCCCATCAGCATAACAAGGCTCCCAGTTCTCCATGGCCTGTCCTGCCTTTCTGGATTTTACACTTTTTTCAGATGGCCCTTTTGACCGGGGGGAAGTGAGACTTCATTGTAGTGCAGATTTCCTTTGCAAGCTTGCTTGGTTGGCCAAAAAGGGCGTATGCGTTTTTTCCTGAATATATTCAGGAAAAAACGCATACGCCCTTTTTGGCCAAGTGCATCATTGTGGACGTTCTGCCTCTTTTCCTATGCTTTAACTGCAATTCCAGTCTACCTCCTGAAATCGGTTTCCTGCAATTCTGCCCCGCTTTCAAGTCCTCTTGGCAGCCTTACTTCAGTATATTTTTGGACGATAGCTGTCATTTATAAGTCTGCAGGTTTGTGAATTACAGTGCCCCTGAGCTCCTTTCTTCAACTCGCTTTCTTGTGAGCTGGCCGCAACACCGCAGGATTGCTTCAGGCCCTAATCTGGTTCCGGCACGGCACGCTGAGCCTTTGGTTAATTCCTCTTCCTGGTGGGAAATGAGAGTTAAATTTGCCCGTCCAGACACCTCCAGCTAGTCTCTCATTGGTTCTCCCTATTCCTGTTCATCTTCCGCAGAAATTGCAAACTGGGCCAAACAGGAGGTTAAAGGCACTGACTCTCCAAGTCGGGAGAATGTTAGTAAAGCGTCTGGAATGTTGCACCCGAGTACCAGGGGACGAGAACTGAGACATATTTGAACACGTCTCCCGATCACACGGTTGATCATACTCTGGGTTCCACATGCATGTTTTAGCTGAAGGAAGAATCCCTTAAACCTGGAGAGTTGAGACCCGTGGAATGGGTACCATGCAATATGACTTCAAAGGGTCTTCATTTGCTCACCGAACCTCTCCAGTCCTATCACTGCTGCGTTTATGCCCCTGTACACACGCTTGATTCTCTTTCGGAGACATAGCAATCCATAGGTTTTAAGATACTTACTAGTCAGGTACATTCTTAGGCGTTTAATATGGGGTGTTGAGTCCATTTCATTGAGCAAGGAGTAGCTCTTGTCTATTCCATATTTGGCTTAAGGAACTTTATCTGTGCTCATTTCAATCTCTGGTTTTAGGCAGCACCCCAACTCACCTTTCCCCTTAGCAAGCATAAGTTGGTTTTCTAAATTTGAGACCCTGTTCTGTTTTGTATTTCAGTTCCTGTGTAGCCAAGTTTACATTCCGTGTATTAGTGATATCTTATGATGTTTCTTTTTCTGTGTGACTTATTTCAGTTAGAATCATCATACTTGAATCCATTCATTATGCTGCTACCGGCCTGATGACATAGATTTCATTGCTGAGTGATATTGCATTGTACGTAAGTACCACAACTTCTTTATCCATTACTCACTTTCTGCGATATTGAACTGGTACCGAAAACGAGGTTCTTGTAAACAGAGCCGTCCCAAACTTTGCGGTGGCTGTGTCTTTTTGATTTTAATTTCCCTAAGCTATAGGACCATAAGTGGAAGTGCCCTAGGCTCTGTTGCTTTGTTTTTTAGATGTTTCAGGAAACACCATACACTTCTCCCGAGTGGCTGTTGGCAATTTACATCCCGCCCATCAGCATAACAAGGCTCCCAGTTCTCCATGGCCTGTCTTGCCTTTCTGGATTTTACACTTTTTTCTGATGGCCCTTTTGACCGGGGGGAAGTGAGACTTCATTGTAGTGCAGATTTCCTTTGCAAGCTTGCTTGGTTGGCCAAAAAGGGCGTATGCGTTTTTTCCTGAATATATTCAGGAAAAAACGCATACGCCCTTTTTGGCCAAGTGCATCATTGTGGACGTTCTGCCTCTTTTCCTATGCTTTAACTGCAATTCCAGTCTACCTCCTGAAATCGGTTTCCTGCAATTCTGCCCCGCTTTCAAGTCCTCTTGGCAGCCTTACTTCAGTCTATTTTTGGACGATAGCTGTCATTTATAACTCTGCAGGTTTGTGAATTACAGTGCCCCTGAGCGCCTTTCTTCAACTCGCTTTCTTGTGAGCTGGTCGCAACACCGCAGGATTCCTTCAGGCCCTAATCTGGTTCCGGCACGGCACGCTGAGCCTTTGGTTAATTCCTCTTCCTGGTGGGAAATGAGAGTTAAATTTGCCCGTCCAGACACCTCCAGCTAGTCTCTCATTGGTTCTCCCTATTCCTGTTCATCTTCCACAGAAATTGCAAACTGGGCCAAACAGGAGGTTAAAGGCACTGACTCTCCAAGTCGGGAGAGTGTTGGTAAAGCGTCTGGAATGTTGTACCCGAGTACCAGGGGACGAGAACTGAGACATATTTGAACACGTCTCCCGATCACACGGTGGATCATACTCTGGGTTCCACATGCATGTCTTAGCTGAAGGAAGAATCCCTTAAACCTGGAGAGTTGAGACCCGTGGAATGGGTACCATGCAATATGACTTCAAAGGGTCTTCATTTGCTCACTGAACCTCTCCAATCCTATCACTGCTGCATTTATGCCCCTGTACACACGCTTGATTCTCTTTCGGAGACATAGCAATCCATAGGTTTTAAGATACTTACTAGTCAGGTACATTCTTAGGCGTTTAATATGGGGTGTTTAGTCCATTTCATTGAGCAAGGAGTAGCTCTTGTCTATTCCATATTTGGCTTAAGCAACTTTATCTGTGCTCATTTCAATCTCTGGTTTTAGGCAGCACCCCAACTCACCTTTCCCCTTAGCAAGCATAAGTTGGTTTTCTAAATTTGAGACCCTGTTCTGTTTTGTAATTCAGTTCCTGTGTAGCCAAGTTTACATTCCGTGTATTAGTGATATCTTATGATGTTTCTTTTTCTGTGTGACTTACTTCAGTTAGAATCATCATACCTGAATCCACTCATTATGCTGCTACGGGCCTGATGACATAGATTTCATTGGTGAGTGATATTGCATTGTACGTAAGTACCACAACTTCTTTATCCATTATTCACTTTCTGTGATATTGAACTGGTTCCGTAAACGAGGTTTTTGTAAAGACAGCCCTCCCAAACTTTGGAGTGGCTGTGTCTTTTTGATTTTAATTTCCCTAAGCTATAGGACCATAAGTGGAAGTGCCCTAGGCTCTGTTGCTTTGTTTTTTAGATGTTTCAGGAAACACCATACACTTCTCCCTAGTGACTGTTGGCAATTTACATCCCGCCCATCAGCATAACAAGGCTCCCAGTTCTCCATGGCCTGTCCTGCCTTCTGGATTTTACACTTTTTTCTGATGGCCCTTTTGACCGGGGGGAAGTGAGACTTCATTGTAGTGCAGATTTCCTTTGCAAGCTTGCTTGGTTGGCCAAAAATGGCGTATGCGTTTTTTCCTGAATATATTCAGGAAAAAACGCATACGCAATTTTTGGCCAAGTGCATCATTGTGGACGTTCTGCCTCTTTTCCTATGCTTTAACTGCAATTCCAGTCTACCTCCTGAAATCGGTTTCCTGCAATTCTGCCCCGCTTTCAAGTCCTCTTGGCAGCCTTACTTCAGTATATTTTTGGACGATAGCTGTCATTTATAACTCTGCAGGTTTGTGAATTACAGTGCCCCTGAGCGCCTTTCTTCAACTCGCTTTCTTGTGAGCTGGTCGCAACACCGCAGGATTGCTTCAGGCCCTAATCTGGTTCCGGTACGGCACACTGAGCCTTTGGTTAATTCCTCTTCCTGGTGGGAAATGAGAGTTAAATTTGCCCGTCCAGACACCTCCAGCTAGTCTCTCATTGGTTCTCCCTATTCCTGTTCATCTTCCACAGAAATTGCAAACTGAGCCAAACAGGAGGTTAAAGGCACTGACTCTCCAAGTCGGGAGAGTGTTATTAAAGCGTCTGGAATGTTGCACCCGAGTACCAGGGGTCGAAAACTGAGACATATTTGAACACGTCTCCCGATCACACGGTGGATCATATTCTGGGTTCCACATGCATGTTTTAGCTGAAGGAAGAATCCCTTAAACCTGGAGAGTTGAGACCCTTGGAATGGGTACCATGCAATATGACTTCAAAGAGTCTTCATTTGCTCACCGAACCTCTCCAATCCTATCACTGCTGCGTTTATGCCCCTGTACACACGCTTGATTCTCTTTCGGAGACATAGCAATCCATAGGTTTTAAGATACTTACTAGTCACGTGCATTCTTAGGCGTTTAATATGGGGTGTTGAGCGCATTTCGTTGAGCAAGGAGTAGCTCTTATCTATTACATATTTGGCTTAAGGAACTTTATCTGTGCTCATTTCAATCTCTGGTTTTATGCAACACCCAAACTCACATTTCCCCTTAGCAAGCATAAGTTGGTTTTCTAAATTTGAGACCCTGTTCTGTTTTGTAATTCAGTTCCTGTGTAGCCAAGTTTACATTCCGTGTATTAGTGATATCTTATGATGTTTCTTTTTCTGTGTGACTTACTTCAGTTAGAATCATCATACCTGAATCCACTCATTATGCTGCTACGGGCCTGATGACATAGATTTCATTGCTGAGTGATATTGCATTGTACGTAAGTACCACAACTTCTTTATCCATTATTCACTTTCTGTGATATTGAACTGGTTCCGTAAACGAGGTTTTTGTAAAGACAGCCCTCCCAAACTTTGGAGTGGCTGTGTGTTTTTGATTTTAATTTCTCTAAGCTATAGGACCATAAGTGGAAGTGCCCTAGGCTCTGTTGCTTTGTTTTTTAGATGTTTCAGGAAACACCATACACTTCTCCCTAGTGGCTGTTGGCAATTTACATCCCGCCCATCAGCATAACAAGGCTCACAGTTCTCCATGGCCTGTCCTGCCTTCTGGATTTTACACTTTTTTCTGATGGCCCTTTTGACCGGGGGGAAGTGAGACTTCATTGTAGTGCAGATTTCCTTTGCAAGCTTGCTTGGTTGGCCAAAAATGGCGTATGCGTTTTTTCCTGAATATATTCAGGAAAAAACGCATACGCAATTTTTGGCCAAGTGCATCATTGTCGACGTTCTGCCTCTTTTCGTATGCTTTAACTGCAATTCCAGTCTACCTCCTGAAATCGGTTTCCTGCAATTCTGCCCCGCTTTCAAGTCCTCTTGGCAGCCTTACTTCAGTATATTTTTGGACGATAGTTGTCATTTATAACTCTGCAGGTTTGTGAATTACAGTGCCCCTGAGCGCCTTTCTTCAACTCGCTTTCTTGTGAGCTGGTCGCAACACCGCAGGATTGCTTCAGGCCCTAATCTGGTTCCGGTACGGCACACTGAGCCTTTGGTTAATTCCTCTTCCTGGTGGGAAATGAGAGTTAAATTTGCCCGTCCAGACACCTCCAGCTAGTCTCTCATTGGTTCTCCCTATTCCTGTTCATCTTCCGCAGAAATTGCAAACTGGGCCAAACAGGAGGTTAAAGGCACTGACTCTCCAAGTCGGGAGAGTGTTAGTAAAGCGTCTGGAATGTTGCACCCAAGTACCAGGGGACGAGAACTGAGACATATTTGAACACGTCTCCCGATCACACGGTGGATCATACTCTGGGTTCCACATGCATGTTTTAGCTGAAGGAAGAATCCCTTAAACCTGGAGAGTTGAGACCCGTGGAATGGGTACCATGCAATATGACTTCATAGGGTCTTCATTTGCTCACCGAACCTCTCCAATCCTATCACTGCTGCATTTATGCCCCTGTACACACGCTTCATTCTCTTTCAAAGACATAGCAATCCATAGGTTTTAAGATACTTACTAGTCAGGTACATTCTTAGGCGTTTAATATGGGGTGTTGAGTCCATTTCATTGAGCAAGGAGTAGCTCTTGTCCATTCCATATTTGGCTTAAGGAACTTTATCTGTGCTCATTTCAATCTCTGGTTTTAGGCAGCACCCCAACTCACCTTTCCCCTTAGCAAGCATAAGTTGGTTTTCTAAATTTGAGACCCTGTTCTGTTTTGTAATTCAGTTCCTGTGTAGCCAAGTTTACATTCCGTGTATTAGGCATATCTTATGTTGTTTCTTTTTCTGTGTGACTTATTTCAGTTAGAATCATCATACCTGAATCCACTCATTATGCTGCTACGGGCCTGATGACATAGATTTCATTGCTGAGTGATATTGCATTGTACGTAAGTACCACAACTTCTTTATCTATTACTCACTTTCTGTGATATTGAACTTGTACCGTAAACGAGGTTCTTGTAAAGAGAGCCGTCCCAAACTTTGGGGTGGCTGTGTCTTTTTGATTTTAATTTCCATAAGCTATAGGACCATAAGTGGAAGTGCCCTAGGCTCTGTTGCTTTGTTTTTTAGATGTTTCAGGAAACACCATACACTTCTCCCAAGTGGCTGTTGGCAGTTTACATCCCGCCCATCAGCATAACAAGGCTCCCAGTTCTCCATGGCCTGTCCTGCCTTTCTGGATTTTACACTTTTTTCAGATGGCCCTTTTGACTGGGGGGAAGTGAGACTTCATTGTAGTGCAGATTTCCTTTGCAAGCTTGCTTGGTTGGCCAAAAAGGGCGTATGCGTTTTTTCCTGAATATATTCAGGAAAAAACGCATACGCCCTTTTTGGCCAAGTGCATCATTGTCGACGTTCTGCCTCTTTTCCTATGCTTTAAATGCAATCCAGTCTACCTCCTGAAATCGGTTTCCTGCAATTCTGCCCCGCTTTGAAGTCCACTTGGCAGCCTTACTTCAGTATATTTTTGGACGATAGCTGTCATTTATAACTCTGCAGGTTTGTGAATTACAGTGCCCCTGAGCTCCTTTCTTCAACTCGCTTTCTTGTGAGCTGGCCGCAACACCGCAGGATTGCTTCAGGCCCTAATCTGGTTCCGGCACGGCACGCTGAGCCTTTGGTTAATTCCTCTTCCTGGTGGGAAATGAGAGTTAAATTTGCCCGTCCAGACACCTCCAGCTAGTCTCTCATTGGTTCTCCCTATTCCTCTTCATCTTCCGCAGAAATTGCAAACTGGGCCAAACAGGAGGTTAAAGGCACTGACTCTCCAAGTCGGGAGAGTGTTAGTAAAGCGTCTGGAATGTTGCACCCGAGTACCAGGGGTCGATAACTGAGACATATTTGAACACGTCTCCCGATCACACGGTGGATCATATTCTGGGTTCCACATGCATGTTTTAGCTGAAGGAAGAATCCCTTAAACCTGGAGAGTTGAGACCCGTGGAATGGGTACCATGCAATATGACTTCAAAGGGTCTTCATTTGCTCACCGAACCTCTCCAATCATATCACTGCTGCGTTTATGCCCCTGTACACATGCTTGATTCTCTTTCGGAGACATAGCAATCCATAGGTTTTAAGATACTTACTAGTCAGGTGCATTCTTAGGCGTTTAATATGGGGTGTTGAGCGCATTTCGTTGAGCAAGGAGTAGCTCTTATCTATTACATATTTGGCTTAAGGAACTTTATCTGTGCTCATTTCAATCTCTGGTTTTATGCAACACCCCAACTCACCTTTCCCCTTAGCAAGCATAAGTTGGTTTTCTAAATTTGAGACCCTGTTCTGTTTTGTAATTCAGTTCCTGTGTAGCCAAGTTTACATTCCGTGTATTAGTGATATCTTATGATGTTTCTTTTTCTGTGTGACTTATTTCAGTTAGAATCATCATACCTGAATCCACTCATTATGCTGCTACGGGCCTGATGACATAGATTTCATTGCTGAGTGATATTGCTTTGTACGTAAGTACCACAACTTCTTTATCCATTACTCACTTTCTGCGATATTGAACTTGTACCGTAAACGAGGTTCTTGTAAACAGAGCCGTCCCAAACTTTGCGGTGGCTGTGTCTTTTTGATTTTAATTTCCCTAAGCTATAGGACCATAAGTGGAAGTGCCCTAGGCTCTGTTGCTTTGTTTTTTAGATGTTTCAGGAAACACTATACACTTCTCCCGAGTGGCTCTTGGCAATTTACATCCCGCCCATCAGCATAACAAGGCTCCCAGTTCTCCATGGCCTGTCCTGCCTTTCTGGATTTTACACTTTTTTCAGATGGCCCTTTTGACCGGGGGGAAGTGAGACTTCATTGTAGTGCAGATTTCCTTTGCAAGCTTGCTTGGTTGGCCAAAAAGGGCGTATGCGTTTTTTCCTGAATAAATTCAGGGAAAAACGCATACGCCCTTTTTGGCCAAGTGCATCATTGTGGACGTTCTGCCTCTTTTCCTATGCTTTACCTGCAATTCCAGTCTACCTCCTGAAATCGGTTTCCTGCAATTCTGCCCCGCTTTCAAGTCCTCTTGGCAGCCTTACTTCAGTATATTTTTGGACGATAGCTGTCATTTATAACTCTGCAGGTTTGTGAATTACAGTGCCCCTGAGCTCCTTTCTTCAACTCGCTTTCTTGTGAGCTGGTCGCAACACCGCAGGATTGCTTCAGGCCCTAATCTGTTTCCGGCACGGCACGCTGAGCCTTTGGTTAATTCCTCTTCCTGGTGGGAAATGAGAGTTAAATTTGCCCGTCCAGACACCTCCAGCTAGTCTCTCATTGGTTCTCCCTATTCCTGTTCATCTTCCGCAGAAATTGCAAACTGGGCCAAACAGGAGGTTAAAGGCACTGACTCTCCAAGTCGGGAGAGTGTTAGTAAAGCGTCTGGAATGTTGCACCCGAGTACCAGGGGACGAGAACTGAGACATATTTGAACACGTCTCCCGATCACACGGTTGATCATACTCTGGGTTCCACATGCATGTTTTAGCTGAAGGAAGAATCCCTTAAACCTGGAGAGTTGAGACCCGTGGAATGGGTACCATGCAATATGACTTCAAAGGGTCTTCATTTGCTCACCGAACCTCTCCAATCCTATCACTGCTGCGTTTATGCCCCTGTACACATGCTTGATTCTCTTTCGGAGACATAGCAATCCATAGGTTTTAAGATACTTACTAGTCAGGTACATTCTTAGGCGTTTAATATGGGGTGTTGAGTCCATTTCGTTGAGCAAGGAGTAGCTCTTGTCTATTCCATATTTGGCTTACGGAACTTTATCTGTGTTCATTTCAATCTCTGGTTTTAGGCAGCACCCAAACTCACCTTTCCCCTTAGCAAGCATAAGTTGGTTTTCTAAATTTGAGACCCTGTTCTGTTTTGTAATTCAGTTCCTGTGTAGCCAAGTTTACATTCCGTGTATTAGTGATATCTTATGATGTTTCTTTTTCTGTGTGACTTATTTCAGTTAGAATCATCATACCTGAATCCACTCATTATGCTGCTACGGGACTGATGACATAGATTTCATTGCTGAGTGATATTGCATTGTACGTAAGTACCACAACTTCTTTATCCATTACTCACTTTCTGCGATATTGAACTTGTACTGTAAACGAGGTTCTTGTAAACAGAGCCGTCCCAAAATTTGGGGTGGCTGTGTCTTTTTGATTTTAATTTCCCTAAGCTATAGGACCATAAGTGGAAGTGCCCTAGGCTCTGTTGCTTTGTTTTTTAGATGTTTCAGGAAACACCATACACTTCTCCCGAGTGGCTGTTGGCAATTTACATCCCGCCCATCAGCATAACAAGGCTCCCAGTTATCCATGGCCTGTCCTGCCTTCTGGATTTTACACTTTTTTCTGATGGCCCTTTTGACCGGGGGGAAGTGAGACTTCATTGTAGTGCAGATTTCCTTTGCAAGCTTGCTTGGTTGGCCAAAATGGGCGTATGCGTTTTTTCCTGAATATATTCAGGAAAAAACGCATACGCCCTTTTTGGCCAAGTGCATCATTGTCGACGTTCTGCCTCTTTTCCTGTGCTTTAACTGCAATTCCAGTCTACCTCCTGAAATCGGTTTCCTGCAATTCTGCCGCGCATTCAAGTCCTCTTGGCAGCCTTACTTCTGTATATTTTTGGACGATAGCTGTCATTTATAACTCTGCAGGTTTGTGAATTACAGTGCCCCTGAGCTCCTTTCTTCAACTCGCTTTCTTGTGAGCTGGCCGCAACACCGCAGGATTGCTTCAGGCCCTAATCTGGTTCCGGCACGGCACGCTGAGCCTTTGGTTAATTCCTCTTCCTGGTGGGAAATGAGAGTTAAATTTGCCCGTCCAGACACCTCCAGCTAGTCTCTCATTGGTTCTCCCTATTCCTGTTCATCTTCCACAGAAATTGCAAACTGGGCCAAACAGGAGGTTAAAGGCACTGACTCTCCAAGTCAGGAGAGTGTTAGTAAAGAATCTGGAATGTTGCACCCGAGTACCAGGGGTCGAAAACTGAGACATATTTGAACACGTCTCCCGATCACACGGTGGATCATACTCTGGGTTCCACATGCATGTTTTAGCTGAAGGAAGAATCCCTTAAACCTGGAGAGTTGAGACCCGTGGAATGGGTACCATGCAATATGACTTCAAAGGGTCTTCATTTGCTCACCGAACCTCTCCAATCATATCACTGCTGCGTTTATGCCCCTGTACACACGCTTGATTCTCTTTCGGAGACATAGCAATCCATAGGTTTTAAGATACTTACTAGTCAGGTACATTCTTAGGCGTTTAATATGGGGTGTTGAGTCCATTTCATTGAGCAAGGAGTAGCTCTTGTCTATTCCATATTTGGCTTAAGGAACTTTATCTGTGCTCATTTCAATCTCTGGTTTTAGGCAGCACCCCAACTCACCTTTACCCTTAGCAAGCATAAGTTGGTTTTCTAAATTTGAGACCCTGTTCTGTTTTGTATTTCAGTTCCTGTGTAGCCAAGTTTACATTCCGTGTATTAGTGATATCTTATGATGTTTCTTTTTCTGTGTGACTTATTTCAGTTAGAATCATCATACTTGAATCCACTCATTATGCTGCTACGGGCCTGATGACATAGATTTCATTGCTGAGTGATATTGCATTGTACGTAAGTACCACAACTTCTTTATCCATTACTCACTTTCTGTGATATTGAACTTGTACCGTAAACGAGGTTCTTGTAAACAGAGCCGTCCCAAACTTTTGGGTGGCTGTGTCTTTTTGATTTTAATTTCCCTAAGCTATAGGACCATAAGTGGAAGTGCCCTAGGCTCTGTTGCTTTGTTTTTTAGATGTTTCAGGAAACACCATACACTTCTCCCGAGTGGCTGTTGGCAATTTACATCCCGCCCATCAGCATAACAAGGCTCCCAGTTCTCCATGGCCTGTCCTGCCTTTCTGGATTTTACACTTTTTTCAGATGGCCCTTTTGACCGGGGGGAAGTGAGACTTCATTGTAGTGCAGATTTCCTTTGCAAGCTTGCTTGGTTGGCCAAAAAGGGCGTATGCGTTTTTTCCTGAATATATTCAGGAAAAAACGCATACGCCCTTTTTGGCCAAGTGCATCATTGTCGACGTTCTGCCTCTTTTCCTATGCTTTAACTGCAATTCCAGTCTACCTCCTGAAATCGGTTTCCTGCAATTCTGCCCCGCTTTCAAGTCCTCTTGGCAGCCTTACTTCAGTATATTTTTGGACGATAGCTGTCATTTATAACTCTGCAGGTTTGTGAATTACAGTGCCCCTGAGCTCCTTTCTTCAACTCGCCTTCTTGTGAGCTGGTCGCAACACCGCAGGATTGCTTCAGGCCCTAATCTGGTTCCGGCACGGCACGCTGAGCCTTTGGTTAATTCCTCTTCCTGGTGGGAAATGAGAGTTAAATTTGCCCGTCCAGACACCTCCAGCTAGTCTCTCATTGGTTCTCCCTATTCCTGTTCATCTTCCGCAGAAATTGCAAACTGGGCCAAACAGGAGGTTAAAGGCACTGACTCTCCAAGTCGGGAGAGTGTTGGTAAAGCGTCTGGAATGTTGCACCCGAGTACCAGGGGACGAGAACTGAGACATATTTGAACACGTCTCCCGATCACACGGTGGATCATACTCTGGGTTCCACATGCATGTTTTAGCTGAAGGAAGAATCCCTTAAACCTGGAGAGTTGAGACCCGTGGAATGGGTACCATGCAATATGACTTCAAAGGGTCTTCATTTGCTCAACGAACCTCTCCAATCCTATCACTGCTGCGTTTATGCCCCTGTACACACGCTTGATTCTCTTTCGGAGACATAGCAATCCATAGGTTTTAAGATACTTACTAGTCAGGTACATTCTTAGGCGTTTAATATGGGGTGTTTAGTCCATTTCATTGAGCAAGGAGTAGCTCTTGTCTATTCCATATTTGGCTTAAGGAACTTTATCTGTGCTCATTTCAATCTCTGGTTTTAGGCAGCACCCCAACTCACCTTTCCCTTTAGCAAGCATAAGTTGGTTTTCTAAATTTGAGACCCTGTTCTGTTTTGTAATTCAGTTCCTGTGTAGCCAAGTTTACATTCCGTGTATTAGTGATATCTTATGTTGTTTCTTTTTCTGTGTGACTTATTTCAGTTACAATCATCATACTTGAATCCACTCATTATGCTGCTACCGGCCTGATGACATAGATTTCATTGCTGAGTGATATTGCATTGTACGTAAGTACCACAACTTCTTTATCCATTACTCACTTTCTGTGATATTGAACTTGTACCGTAAACGAGGTTCTTGTAAACAGAGCCGTCCCAAACTTTGGGGTGGCTGTGTCTTTTTGATTTTAATTTCCCTAAGCTATAGGACCATAAGTGGAAGTGCCCTAGGCTCTGTTGCTTTGTTTTTTAGATGTTTCAGGAAACACCATACACTTCTCCCGAGTGGCTGTTGGCAATTTACATCCCGCCCATCAGCATAACAAGGCTCCCAGTTCTCCATGGCCTGTCCTGCCTTTCTGGATTTTACACTTTTTTCAGATGGCCCTTTTGACCGGGGGGAAGTGAGACTTCATTGTAGTGCAGATTTCCTTTGCAAGCTTGCTTGGTTGGCCAAAAAGGGCGTATGCGTTTTTTCCTGAATATATTCAGGAAAAAACGCATACGCCCTTTTTGGCCAAGTGCATCATTGTGGACGTTCTGCCTCTTTTCCTATGCTTTAACTGCAATTCCAGTCTACCTCCTGAAATCGGTTTCCTGCAATTCTGCCCCGCTTTCAAGTCCTCTTGGCAGCCTTACTTCAGTATATTTTTGGACGATAGCTGTCATTTATAACTCTGCAGGTTTGTGAATTACACTGCCCCTGAGCTCCTTTCTTCAACTCGCTTTCTTGTGAGCTGGCCGCAACACCGCAGGATTGCTTCAGACCCTAATCTTGTTCCGGCACGGCACGCTGAGCCTTTGGTTAATTCCTCTTCCTGGTGGGAAATGAGAGTTAAATTTGCCCGTCCAGACACCTCCAGCTAGTCTCTCATTGGTTCTCCCTATTCCTGTTCATCTTCCGCAGAAATTGCAAACTGGGCCAAACAGGAGGTTAAAGGCACTGACTCTCCAAGTCGGGAGAGTGTTAGTAAAGCGTCTGGAATGTTGCACCCGAGTACCAGGGGACGAGAACTGAGACATATTTGAACACGTCTCCCGATCACACGGTTGATCATACTCTGGGTTCCACATGCATGTTTTAGCTGAAGGAAGAATCCCTTAAACCTGGAGAGTTGAGACCCGTGGAATGGGTACCATGCAATATGACTTCAAAGGGTCTTCATTTGCTCACCGAACCTCTCCAATCCTATCACTGCTGCGTTTATGCCCCTGTACACATGCTTGATTCTCTTTCGGAGACATAGCAATCCATAGGTTTTAAGATACTTACTAGTCAGGTACATTCTTAGGCGTTTAATATGGGGTGTTGAGTCCATTTCATTGAGCAAGGAGTAGCTCTTGTCTATTCCATATTTGGCTTAAGGAACTTTATCTGTGCTCATTTCAATCTCTGGTTTTAGGCAGCACCCCAACTCACCTTTCCCTTTAGCAAGCATAAGTTGGTTTTCTAAATTTGAGACCCTGTTCTGTTTTGTAATTCAGTTCCTGTGTAGCCAAGTTTACATTCCGTGTATTAGTGATATCTTATGTTGTTTCTTTTTCTGTGTGACTTATTTCAGTTACAATCATCATACTTGAATCCACTCATTATGCTGCTACCGGCCTGATGACATAGATTTCATTGCTGAGTGATATTGCATTGTACGTAAGTACCACAACTTCTTTATCCATTACTCACTTTCTGTGATATTGAACTTGTACCGTAAACGAGGTTCTTGTAAACAGAGCCGTCCCAAACTTTGGGGTGGCTGTGTCTTTTTGATTTTAATTTCCATAAGCTATAGGACCATAAGTGGAAGTGCCCTAGGCTCTGTTGCTTTGTTTTTTAGATGTTTCAGGAAACACCATACACTTCTCCCGAGTGGCTGTTGGCAGTTTACATCCCGCCCATCAGCATAACAAGGCTCCCAGTTCTCCATGGCCTGTCCTGCCTTTCTGGATTTTACACTTTTTTCAGATGGCCCTTTTGACTGGGGGGAAGTGAGACTTCATTGTAGTGCAGATTTCCTTTGCAAGCTTGCTTGGTTGGCCAAAAAGGGCGTATGCGTTTTTTCCTGAATATATTCAGGAAAAAACGCATACGCCCTTTTTGGCCAAGTGCATCATTGTCGACGTTCTGCCTCTTTTCCTATGCTTTAAATGCAATCCAGTCTACCTCCTGAAATCGGTTTCCTGCAATTCTGCCCCGCTTTGAAGTCCACTTGGCAGCCTTACTTCAGTATATTTTTGGACGATAGCTGTCATTTATAACTCTGCAGGTTTGTGAATTACAGTGCCCCTGAGCTCCTTTCTTCAACTCGCTTTCTTGTGAGCTGGCCGCAACACCGCAGGATTGCTTCAGGCCCTAATCTGGTTCCGGCACGGCACGCTGAGCCTTTGGTTAATTCCTCTTCCTGGTGGGAAATGAGAGTTAAATTTGCCCGTCCAGACACCTCCAGCTAGTCTCTCATTGGTTCTCCCTATTCCTCTTCATCTTCCGCAGAAATTGCAAACTGGGCCAAACAGGAGGTTAAAGGCACTGACTCTCCAAGTCGGGAGAGTGTTAGTAAAGCGTCTGGAATGTTGCACCCGAGTACCAGGGGTCGATAACTGAGACATATTTGAACACGTCTCCCGATCACACGGTGGATCATATTCTGGGTTCCACATGCATGTTTTAGCTGAAGGAAGAATCCCTTAAACCTGGAGAGTTGAGACCCGTGGAATGGGTACCATGCAATATGACTTCAAAGGGTCTTCATTTGCTCACCGAACCTCTCCAATCATATCACTGCTGCGTTTATGCCCCTGTACACATGCTTGATTCTCTTTCGGAGACATAGCAATCCATAGGTTTTAAGATACTTACTAGTCAGGTGCATTCTTAGGCGTTTAATATGGGGTGTTGAGCGCATTTCGTTGAGCAAGGAGTAGCTCTTATCTATTACATATTTGGCTTAAGGAACTTTATCTGTGCTCATTTCAATCTCTGGTTTTATGCAACACCCCAACTCACCTTTCCCCTTAGCAAGCATAAGTTGGTTTTCTAAATTTGAGACCCTGTTCTGTTTTGTAATTCAGTTCCTGTGTAGCCAAGTTTACATTCCGTGTATTAGTGATATCTTATGATGTTTCTTTTTCTGTGTGACTTATTTCAGTTAGAATCATCATACCTGAATCCACTCATTATGCTGCTACGGGCCTGATGACATAGATTTCATTGCTGAGTGATATTGCTTTGTACGTAAGTACCACAACTTCTTTATCCATTACTCACTTTCTGCGATATTGAACTTGTACCGTAAACGAGGTTCTTGTAAACAGAGCCGTCCCAAACTTTGCGGTGGCTGTGTCTTTTTGATTTTAATTTCCCTAAGCTATAGGACCATAAGTGGAAGTGCCCTAGGCTCTGTTGCTTTGTTTTTTAGATGTTTCAGGAAACACCATACACTTCTCCCGAGTGGCTCTTGGCAATTTACATCCCGCCCATCAGCATAACAAGGCTCCCAGTTCTCCATGGCCTGTCCTGCCTTCTGGATTTTACACTTTTTTCAGATGGCCCTTTTGACCGGGGGGAAGTGAGACTTCATTGTAGTGCAGATTTCCTTTGCAAGCTTGCTTGGTTGGCCAAAAAGGGCGTATGCGTTTTTTCCTGAATAAATTCAGGGAAAAACGCATACGCCCTTTTTGGCCAAGTGCATCATTGTGGACGTTCTGCCTCTTTTCCTATGCTTTACCTGCAATTCCAGTCTACCTCCTGAAATCGGTTTCCTGCAATTCTGCCCCGCTTTCAAGTCCTCTTGGCAGCCTTACTTCAGTATATTTTTGGACGATAGCTGTCATTTATAACTCTGCAGGTTTGTGAATTACAGTGCCCCTGAGCTCCTTTCTTCAACTCGCTTTCTTGTGAGCTGGTCGCAACACCGCAGGATTGCTTCAGGCCCTAATCTGTTTCCGGCACGGCACGCTGAGCCTTTGGTTAATTCCTCTTCCTGGTGGGAAATGAGAGTTAAATTTGCCCGTCCAGACACCTCCAGCTAGTCTCTCATTGGTTCTCCCTATTCCTCTTCATCTTCCGCAGAAATTGCAAACTGGGCCAAACAGGAGGTTAAAGGCACTGACTCTCCAAGTCGGGAGAGTGTTAGTAAAGCGTCTGGAATGTTGCACCCGAGTACCAGGGGACGAGAACTGAGACATATTTGAACACGTCTCCCGATCACACGGTTGATCATACTCTGGGTTCCACATGCATGTTTTAGCTGAAGGAAGAATCCCTTAAACCTGGAGAGTTGAGACCCGTGGAATGGGTACCATGCAATATGACTTCAAAGGGTCTTCATTTGCTCACCGAACCTCTCCAATCCTATCACTGCTGCGTTTATGCCCCTGTACACATGCTTGATTCTCTTTCGGAGACATAGCAATCCATAGGTTTTAAGATACTTACTAGTCAGGTACATTCTTAGGCGTTTAATATGGGGTGTTGAGTCCATTTCGTTGAGCAAGGAGTAGCTCTTGTCTATTCCATATTTGGCTTACGGAACTTTATCTGTGTTCATTTCAATCTCTGGTTTTAGGCAGCACCCAAACTCACCTTTCCCCTTAGCAAGCATAAGTTGGTTTTCTAAATTTGAGACCCTGTTCTGTTTTGTAATTCAGTTCCTGTGTAGCCAAGTTTACATTCCGTGTATTAGTGATATCTTATGATGTTTCTTTTTCTGTGTGACTTATTTCAGTTAGAATCATCATACCTGAATCCACTCATTATGCTGCTACGGGACTGATGACATAGATTTCATTGCTGAGTGATATTGCATTGTACGTAAGTACCACAACTTCTTTATCCATTACTCACTTTCTGCGATATTGAACTTGTACTGTAAACGAGGTTCTTGTAAACAGAGCCGTCCCAAAATTTGGGGTGGCTGTGTCTTTTTGATTTTAATTTCCCTAAGCTATAGGACCATAAGTGGAAGTGCCCTAGGCTCTGTTGCTTTGTTTTTTAGATGTTTCAGGAAACACCATACACTTCTCCCGAGTGGCTGTTGGCAATTTACATCCCGCCCATCAGCATAACAAGGCTCCCAGTTATCCATGGCCTGTCCTGCCTTCTGGATTTTACACTTTTTTCTGATGGCCCTTTTGACCGGGGGGAAGTGAGACTTCATTGTAGTGCAGATTTCCTTTGCAAGCTTGCTTGGTTGGCCAAAAAGGGCGTATGCGTTTTTTCCTGAATATATTCAGGAAAAAACGCATACGCCCTTTTTGGCCAAGTGCATCATTGTCGACGTTCTGCCTCTTTTCCTGTGCTTTAACTGCAATTCCAGTCTACCTCCTGAAATCGGTTTCCTGCAATTCTGCCGCGCATTCAAGTCCTCTTGGCAGCCTTACTTCTGTATATTTTTGGACGATAGCTGTCATTTATAACTCTGCAGGTTTGTGAATTACAGTGCCCCTGAGCTCCTTTCTTCAACTCGCTTTCTTGTGAGCTGGCCGCAACACCGCAGGATTGCTTCAGGCCCTAATCTGGTTCCGGCACGGCACGCTGAGCCTTTGGTTAATTCCTCTTCCTGGTGGGAAATGAGAGTTAAATTTGCCCGTCCAGACACCTCCAGCTAGTCTCTCATTGGTTCTCCCTATTCCTGTTCATCTTCCACAGAAATTGCAAACTGGGCCAAACAGGAGGTTAAAGGCACTGACTCTCCAAGTCAGGAGAGTGTTAGTAAAGAATCTGGAATGTTGCACCCGAGTACCAGGGGTCGAAAACTGAGACATATTTGAACACGTCTCCCGATCACACGGTGGATCATACTCTGGGTTCCACATGCATGTTTTAGCTGAAGGAAGAATCCCTTAAACCTGGAGAGTTGAGACCCGTGGAATGGGTACCATGCAATATGACTTCAAAGGGTCTTCATTTGCTCACCGAACCTCTCCAATCATATCACTGCTGCGTTTATGCCCCTGTACACACGCTTGATTCTCTTTCGGAGACATAGCAATCCATAGGTTTTAAGATACTTACTAGTCAGGTACATTCTTAGGCGTTTAATATGGGGTGTTGAGTCCATTTCATTGAGCAAGGAGTAGCTCTTGTCTATTCCATATTTGGCTTAAGGAACTTTATCTGTGCTCATTTCAATCTCTGGTTTTAGGCAGCACCCCAACTCACCTTTACCCTTAGCAAGCATAAGTTGGTTTTCTAAATTTGAGACCCTGTTCTGTTTTGTATTTCAGTTCCTGTGTAGCCAAGTTTACATTCCGTGTATTAGTGATATCTTATGATGTTTCTTTTTCTGTGTGACTTATTTCAGTTAGAATCATCATACTTGAATCCACTCATTATGCTGCTACGGGCCTGATGACATAGATTTCATTGCTGAGTGATATTGCATTGTACGTAAGTACCACAACTTCTTTATCCATTACTCACTTTCTGTGATATTGAACTTGTACCGTAAACGAGGTTCTTGTAAACAGAGCCGTCCCAAACTTTTGGGTGGCTGTGTCTTTTTGATTTTAATTTCCCTAAGCTATAGGACCATAAGTGGAAGTGCCCTAGGCTCTGTTGCTTTGTTTTTTAGATGTTTCAGGAAACACCATACACTTCTCCCGAGTGGCTGTTGGCAATTTACATCCCGCCCATCAGCATAACAAGGCTCCCAGTTCTCCATGGCCTGTCCTGCCTTTCTGGATTTTACACTTTTTTCAGATGGCCCTTTTGACCGGGGGGAAGTGAGACTTCATTGTAGTGCAGATTTCCTTTGCAAGCTTGCTTGGTTGGCCAAAAAGGGCGTATGCGTTTTTTCCTGAATATATTCAGGAAAAAACGCATACGCCCTTTTTGGCCAAGTGCATCATTGTCGACGTTCTGCCTCTTTTCCTATGCTTTAACTGCAATTCCAGTCTACCTCCTGAAATCGGTTTCCTGCAATTCTGCCCCGCTTTCAAGTCCTCTTGGCAGCCTTACTTCAGTATATTTTTGGACGATAGCTGTCATTTATAACTCTGCAGCTTTGTGAATTACAGTGCCCCTGAGCTCCTTTCTTCAACTCGCCTTCTTGTGAGCTGGTCGCAACACCGCAGGATTGCTTCAGGCCCTAATCTGGTTCCGGCACGGCATGCTGAGCCTTTGGTTAATTCCTCTTCCTGGTGGGAAATGAGAGTTAAATTTGCCCGTCCAGACACCTCCAGCTAGTCTCTCATTGGTTCTCCCTATTCCTGTTCATCTTCCGCAGAAATTGCAAACTGGGCCAAACAGGAGTTTAAAGGCACTGACTCTCCAAGTCGGGAGAGTGTTGGTAAAGCGTCTGGAATGTTGCACCCGAGTACCAGGGGACGAGAACTGAGACATATTTGAACACGTCTCCCGATCACACGGTGGATCATACTGTGGGTTCCACATGCATGTTTTAGCTGAAGGAAGAATCCCTTAAACCTGGAGAGTTGAGACCCGTGGAATGGGTACCATGCAATATGACTTCAAAGGGTCTTCATTTGCTCAACGAACCTCTCCAATCCTATCACTGCTGCGTTTATGCCCCTGTACACACGCTTGATTCTCTTTCGGAGACATAGCAATCCATAGGTTTTAAGATACTTACTAGTCAGGTACATTCTTAGGCGTTTAATATGGGGTGTTTAGTCCATTTCATTGAGCAAGGAGTAGCTCTTGTCTATTCCATATTTGGCTTAAGGAACTTTATCTGTGCTCATTTCAATCTCTGGTTTTAGGCAGCACCCCAACTCACCTTTCCCTTTAGCAAGCATAAGTTGGTTTTCTAAATTTGAGACCCTGTTCTGTTTTGTAATTCAGTTCCTGTGTAGCCAAGTTTACATTCCGTGTATTAGTGATATCTTATGTTGTTTCTTTTTCTGTGTGACTTATTTCAGTTACAATCATCATACTTGAATCCACTCATTATGCTGCTACCGGCCTGATGACATAGATTTCATTGCTGAGTGATATTGCATTGTACGTAAGTACCACAACTTCTTTATCCATTACTCACTTTCTGTGATATTGAACTTGTACCGTAAACGAGGTTCTTGTAAACAGAGCCGTCCCAAACTTTGGGGTGGCTGTGTCTTTTTGATTTTAATTTCCCTAAGCTATAGGACCATAAGTGGAAGTGCCCTAGGCTCTGTTGCTTTGTTTTTTAGATGTTTCAGGAAACACCATACACTTCTCCCGAGTGGCTGTTGGCAATTTACATCCCGCCCATCAGCATAACAAGGCTCCCAGTTCTCCATGGCCTGTCCTGCCTTTCTGGATTTTAGACTTTTTTCAGATGGCCCTTTTGACCGGGGGGAAGTGAGACTTCATTGTAGTGCAGATTTCCTTTGCAAGCTTGCTTGGTTGGCCAAAAAGGGCGTATGCGTTTTTTCCTGAATATATTCAGGAAAAAACGCATACGCCCTTTTTGGCCAAGTGCATCATTGTGGACGTTCTGCCTCTTTTCCTATGCTTTAACTGCAATTCCAGTCTACCTCCTGAAATCGGTTTCCTGCAATTCTGCCCCGCTTTCAAGTCCTCTTGGCAGCCTTACTTCAGTATATTTTTGGACGATAGCTGTCATTTATAAGTCTGCAGGTTTGTGAATTACACTGCCCCTGAGCTCCTTTCTTCAACTCGCTTTCTTGTGAGCTGGCCGCAACACCGCAGGATTGCTTCAGACCCTAATCTTTTTCCGGCACGGCACGCTGAGCCTTTGGTTAATTCCTCTTCCTGGTGGGAAATGAGAGTTAAATTTGCCCGTCCAGACACCTCCAGCTAGTCTCTCATTGGTTCTCCCTATTCCTGTTCATCTTCCGCAGAAATTGCAAACTGGGCCAAACAGGAGGTTAAAGGCACTGACTCTCCAAGTCGGGAGAGTGTTAGTAAAGCGTCTGGAATGTTGCACCCGAGTACCAGGGGACGAGAACTGAGACATATTTGAACACGTCTCCCGATCACACGGTTGATCATACTCTGGGTTCCACATGCATGTTTTAGCTGAAGGAAGAATCCCTTAAACCTGGAGAGTTGAGACCCGTGGAATGGGTACCATGCAATATGACTTCAAAGGGTCTTCATTTGCTCACCGAACCTCTCCAATCCTATCACTGCTGCGTTTATGCCCCTGTACACATGCTTGATTCTCTTTCGGAGACATAGCAATCCATAGGTTTTAAGATACTTACTAGTCAGGTACATTCTTAGGCGTTTAATATGGGGTGTTTAGTCCATTTCATTGAGCAAGGAGTAGCTCTTGTCTATTCCATATTTGGCTTAAGGAACTTTATCTGTGCTCATTTCAATCTCTGGTTTTAGGCAGCACCCCAACTCACCTTTCCCTTTAGCAAGCATAAGTTGGTTTTCTAAATTTGAGACCCTGTTCTGTTTTGTAATTCAGTTCCTGTGTAGCCAAGTTTACATTCCGTGTATTAGTGATATCTTATGTTGTTTCTTTTTCTGTGTGACTTATTTCAGTTACAATCATCATACTTGAATCCACTCATTATGCTGCTACCGGCCTGATGACATAGATTTCATTGCTGAGTGATATTGCATTGTACGTAAGTACCACAACTTCTTTATCCATTACTCACTTTCTGTGATATTGAACTTGTACCGTAAACGAGGTTCTTGTAAACAGAGCCGTCCCAAACTTTGGGGTGGCTGTGTCTTTTTGATTTTAATTTCCCTAAGCTATAGGACCATAAGTGGAAGTGCCCTAGGCTCTGTTGCTTTGTTTTTTAGATGTTTCAGGAAACACCATACACTTCTCCCGAGTGGCTGTTGGCAATTTACATCCCGCCCATCAGCATAACAAGGCTCCCAGTTCTCCATGGCCTGTCCTGCCTTTCTGGATTTTAGACTTTTTTCAGATGGCCCTTTTGCCCGGGGGGAAGTGAGACTTCATTGTAGTGCAGATTTCCTTTGCAAGCTTGCTTGGTTGGCCAAAAAGGGCGTATGCGTTTTTTCCTGAATATATTCAGGAAAAAACGCATACGCCCTTTTTGGCCAAGTGCATCATTGTGGACGTTCTGCCTCTTTTCCTATGCTTTAACTGCAATTCCAGTCTACCTCCTGAAATCGGTTTCCTGCAATTCTGCCCCGCTTTCAAGTCCTCTTGGCAGCCTTACTTCAGTATATTTTTGGACGATAGCTGTCATTTATAAGTCTGCAGGTTTGTGAATTACAGTGCCCCTGAGCTCCTTTCTTCAACTCGCTTTCTTGTGAGCTGGCCGCAACACCGCAGGATTGCTTCAGGCCCTAATCTTGTTCCGGCACGGCACGCTGAGCCTTTGGTTAATTCCTCTTCCTGGTGGGAAATGAGAGTTAAATTTGCCCGTCCAGACACCTCCAGCTAGTCTCTCATTGGTTCTCCCTATTCCTCTTCATCTTCCGCAGAAATTGCAAACTGGGCCAAACAGGAGGTTAAAGGCACTGACTCTCCAAGTCGGGAGAGTGTTAGTAAAGCGTCTGGAATGTTGCACCCGAGTACCAGGGGACGAGAACTGAGACATATTTGAACACGTCTCCCGATCACACGGTTGATCATACTCTGGGTTCCACATGCATGTTTTAGCTGAAGGAAGAATCCCTTAAACCTGGAGAGTTGAGACCCGTGGAATGGGTACCATGCAATATGACTTCAAAGGGTCTTCATTTGCTCACCGAACCTCTCCAATCCTATCACTGCTGCGTTTATGCCCCTGTACACACGCTTGATTCTCTTTCGGAGACATAGCAATCCATAGGTTTTAAGATACTTACTAGTCAGGTACATTCTTAGGCGTTTAATATGGGGTGTTTAGTCCATTTCATTGAGCAAGGAGTAGCTCTTGTCTATTCCATATTTGGCTTAAGGAACTTTATCTGTGCTCATTTCAATCTCTGGTTTTAGGCAGCACCCCAACTCACCTTTCCCTTTAGCAAGCATAAGTTGGTTTTCTAAATTTGAGACCCTGTTCTGTTTTGTAATTCAGTTCCTGTGTAGCCAAGTTTACATTCCGTGTATTAGTGGTATCTTATGTTGTTTCTTTTTCTGTGTGACTTATTTCAGTTACAATCATCATACTTGAATCCACTCATTATGCTGCTACCGGCCTGATGACATAGATTTCATTGCTGAGTGGTATTGCATTGTACGTAAGTACCACAACTTCTTTATCCATTACTCACTTTCTGTGATATTGAACTTGTACCGTAAACGAGGTTCTTGTAAACAGAGCCGTCCCAAACTTTGGGGTGGCTGTGTCTTTTTGATTTTAATTTCCCTAATCTATAGGACCATAAGTGAAAGTGCCCTAGGCTCTGTTGCTTTGTTTTTTAGATGTTTCAGGAAACACCATACACTTCTCCCGAGTGGCTGTTGGCAATTTACATCCCGCCCATCAGCATAACAAGGCTCCCAGTTCTCCATGGCCTGTCCTGCCTTTCTGGATTTTACACTTTTTTCAGATGGCCCTTTTGACCGGGGGGAAGTGAGACTTCATTGTAGTGCAGATTTCCTTTGCAAGCTTGCTTGGTTGGCCAAAAAGGGCGTATGCGTTTTTTCCTGAATATATTCAGGAAAAAACGCATACGCCCTTTTTGGCCAAGTGCATCATTGTGGACGTTCTGCCTCTTTTCCTATGCTTTAACTGCAATTCCAGTCTACCTCCTGAAATCGGTTTCCTGCAATTCTGCCCCGCTTTCAAGTCCTCTTGGCAGCCTTACTTCAGTATATTTTTGGACGATAGCTGTCATTTATAAGTCTGCAGGTTTGTGAATTACAGTGCCCCTGAGCTCCTTTCTTCAACTCGCTTTCTTGTGAGCTGGCCGCAACACCGCAGGATTGCTTCAGGCCCTAATCTTGTTCCGGCACGGCACGCTGAGCCTTTGGTTAATTCCTCTTCCTGGTGGGAAATGAGAGTTAAATTTGCCCGTCCAGACACCTCCAGCTAGTCTCTCATTGGTTCTCCCTATTCCTGTTCATCTTCCGCAGAAATTGCAAACTGGGCCAATCAGGAGGTTAAAGGCACTGACTCTCCAAGTCGGGAGAGTGTTAGTAAAGCGTCTGGAATGTTGCACCCGAGTACCAGGGGACGAGAACTGAGACATATTTGAACACGTCTCCCGATCACACGGTGTATCATACTCTGGGGTCCACATGCATGTTTTAGATGAAGGAAGAATCCCTTAAACCTGGAGAGTTGAGACCCGTGGAATGGGTACCATGCAATATGACTTCAACGGGTCTTCATTTGCTCACCGAACCTCTCCAATCCTATCACTGCTGCGTTTATGCCCCTGTACACACGCTTGATTCTCTTTCGGAGACATAGCAATCCATAGGTTTTAAGATACTTACTAGTCAGGTACATTCTTAGGCGTTTAATATGGGGTGTTTAGTCCATTTCATTGAGCAAGGAGTAGCTCTTGTCTATTCCATATTTGGCTTAAGGAACTTTATCTGTGCTCATTTCAATCTCTGGTTTTAGGCAGCACCCCAACTCACCTTTCCCTTTAGCAAGCATAAGTTGGTTTTCTAAATTTGAGACCCTGTTCTGTTTTGTAATTCAGTTCCTGTGTAGCCAAGTTTACATTCCGTGTATTAGTGATATCTTATGTTGTTTCTTTTTCTGTGTGACTTATTTCAGTTACAATCATCATACTTGAATCCACTCATTATGCTGCTACCGGCCTGATGACATAGATTTCATTGCTGAGTGATATTGCATTGTACGTAAGTACCACAACTTCTTTATCCATTACTCACTTTCTGTGATATTGAACTTGTACCGTAAACGAGGTTCTTGTAAACAGAGCCGTCCCAAACTTTGGGGTGGCTGTGTCTTTTTGATTTTAATTTCCCTAAGCTATAGGACCATAAGTGGAAGTGCCCTAGGCTCTGTTGCTTTGTTTTTTAGATGTTTCAGGAAACACCATACACTTCTCCCGAGTGGCTGTTGGCAATTTACATCCCGCCCATCAGCATAACAAGGCTCCCAGTTCTCCATGGCCTGTCCTGCCTTTCTGGATTTTACACTTTTTTCAGATGGCCCTTTTGACCGGGGGGAAGTGAGACTTCATTGTAGTGCAGATTTCCTTTGCAAGCTTGCTTGGTTGGCCAAAAAGGGCGTATGCGTTTTTTCCTGAATATATTCAGGAAAAAACGCATACGCCCTTTTTGGCCAAGTGCATCATTGTGGACGTTCTGCCTCTTTTCCTATGCTTTAACTGCAATTCCAGTCTACCTCCTGAAATCGGTTTCCTGCAATTCTGCCCCGCTTTCAAGTCCTCTTGGCAGCCTTACTTCAGTATATTTTTGGACGATAGCTGTCATTTATAAGTCTGCAGGTTTGTGAATTACAGTGCCCCTGAGCTCCTTTCTTCAACTCGCTTTCTTGTGAGCTGGCCGCAACACCGCAGGATTGCTTCAGGCCCTAATCTGGTTCCGGCACGGCACGCTGAGCCTTTGGTTAATTCCTCTTCCTGGTGGGAAATGAGAGTTAAATTTGCCCGTCCAGACACCTCCAGCTAGTCTCTCATTGGTTCTCCCTATTCCTGTTCATCTTCCGCAGAAATTGCAAACTGGGCCAAACAGGAGGTTAAAGGCACTGACTCTCCAAGTCGGGAGAGTGTTAGTAAAGCGTCTGGAATGTTGCACCCGAGTACCAGGGGACGAGAACTGAGACATATTTGAACACGTCTCCCGATCACACGGTTGATCATACTCTGGGTTCCACATGCATGTTTTAGCTGAAGGAAGAATCCCTTAAACCTGGAGAGTTCAGACCCGTGGAATGGGTACCATGCAATATGACTTCAAAGGGTCTTCATTTGCTCACCGAACCTCTCCAATCCTATCACTGCTGCGTTTATGCCCCCGTACACACGCTTGATTCTCTTTCGGAGACATAGCAATCCATAGGTTTTAAGATACTTACTAGTCAGGTACATTCTTAGGCGTTTAATATGGGGTGTTGAGTCCATTTCATTGAGCAAGGAGTAGCTCTTGTCTATTCCATATTTGGCTTAAGGAACTTTATCTGTGCTCATTTCAATCTCTGGTTTTAGGCAGCACCCCAACTCACCTTTCCCCTTAGCAAGCATAAGTTGGTTTTCTAAATTTGAGACCCTGTTCTGTTTTGTATTTCAGTTCCTGTGTAGCCAAGTTTACATTCCGTGTATTAGTGATATCTTATGATGTTTCTTTTTCTGTGTGACTTATTTCAGTTAGAATCATCATACTTGAATCCACTCATTATGCTGCTACCGGCCTGATGACATAGATTTCATTGCTGAGTGATATTGCATTGTACGTAAGTACCACAACTTCTTTATCCATTACTCACTTTCTGTGATATTGAACTTGTACCGTAAACGAGGTTTTTGTAAACAGAGCCGTCCCAAACTTTGGGGTGGCTGTGTCTTTTTGATTTTAATTTCCCTAAGCTATAGGACCATAAGTGGAAGTGCCCTAGGCTCTGTTGCTTTGTTTTTTAGATGTTTCAGGAAACACCATACACTTCTCCCGAGTGGCTGTTGGCAATTTACATCCCGCCCATCAGCATAACAAGGCTCCCAGTTCTCCATGGCCTGTCCTGCCTCCTGATATTACACTTTATTCAGATGGCCCTTTTGACCGGGGGGAAGTGAGACTTCATTGTAGTGCAGATTTCCTTTGCAAGCTTGCTTGGTTGGCCAAAAAGGGCGTATGCGTTTTTTCCTGAATATATTCAGGAAAAAACGCATACGCCCTTTTTGGCCAAGTGCATTATTGTGGACGTTCTGCCTCTTTTCCTATGCTTTAACTGCAATTCCAGTCTACCTCCTGAAATCGGTTTCCTGCAATTCTGCCCCGCTTTCAAGTCCTCTTGGCAGCCTTACTTCAGTATATTTTTGGACGATAGCTGTCATTTATAACTCTGCAGGTTTGTGAATTACAGTGCCCCTGAGCTCCTTTCTTCAACTCGCTTTCTTGTGAGCTGGTCGCAACACCGCAGGATTGCTTCAGGCCCTAATCTTGTTCCGGCACGGCACGCTGAGCCTTTGGTTAATTCCTCTTCCTGATGGGAAATGAGAGTTAAATTTGCCCGTCCAGACACCTCCAGCTAGTCTCTCATTGGTTCTCCCTAATCCTGTTCATCTTCCGCAGAAATTGCAAACTGGGCCAAACAGGAGGTTAAAGGCACTGACTCTCCAAGTCGGGAGAGTGTTGGTAAAACTTCTGGAATGTTGCACCCGAGTACCAGGGGACGAGAACTGAGACATATTTGAACACGTCTCCCGATCACACGGTGGATCATACTCTGGGTTCCACATGCATGTTTTAGCTGAAGGAAGAATCCCTTAAACCTGGAGAGTTGAGACCCGTGGAATGGGTACCATGCAATATGACTTCAAAGGGTCTTCATTTGCTCAACGAACCTCTCCAATCCTATCACTGCTGCATTTATGCCCCTGTACACACGCTTGATTCTCTTTCGGAGACATAGCAATCCATAGGTTTTAAGATACTTACTAGTCAGGTACATTCTTAGGCGTTTAATATGGGGTGTTTAGTCCATTTCATTGAGCAAGGAGTAGCTCCTGTCTATTCCATATTTGGCTTAAGGAACTTTATCTGTGCTCATTTCAATCTCTGGTTTTAGGCAGCACCCCAACTCACCTTTCCCCTTAGCAAGCATAAGTTGGTTTTCTAAATTTGAGACCCTGTTCTGTTTTGTAATTCAGTTCCTGTGTAGCCAAGTTTACATACCGTGTATTAGTGATATCTTATGTTGTTTCTTTTTCTGTGTGACTTATTTCAGTTAGAATCATCATACCTGAATCCACTCATTATGCTGCTACGGGCCTGATGACATAGATTTCATTGCTGAGTGATATTGCATTGTACGTAAGTACCACAACTTCTTTATCCTTTACTCACTTTCTGTGATTTTGAACTTGTACCGTAAACGCGGTTCTTGTAAACAGAGCCGTCCCAAACTTTGGGGTGGCTGTGTCTTTTTGATTTTAATTTCCCTAAGCTATAGGACCATAAGTGGAAGTGCCCTAGGCTCTGTTGCTTTGTTTTTTAGATGTTTCAGGAAACACCATACACTTCTCCCCAGTGGCTGTTGGCAATTTACATCCCGCCCATCAGCATAACAAGGCTCCCAGTTCTCCATGGCCTGTCCTGCCTTTCTGGATTTTACACTTTTTTCAGATGGCCCTTTTGACCGGGGGGAAGTGAGACTTCATTGTAGTGCAGATTTCCTTTGCAAGCTTGCTTGGTTGGCCAAAAAGGGCGTATGCGTTTTTTCCTGAATATATTCAGGAAAAAACGCATACGCCCTTTTTGGCCAAGTGCATCATTGTGGACGTTCTGCCTCTTTTCCTATGCTTTAACTGCAATTCCAGTCTACCTCCTGAAATCGGTTTCCTGCAATTCTGCCCCGCTTTCAAGTCCTCTTGGCAGCCTTACTTCAGTATATTTTTGGACGATAGCTGTCATTTATAAGTCTGCAGGTTTGTGAATTACAGTGCCCCTGAGCTCCTTTCTTCAACTCGCTTTCTTGTGAGCTGGCCGCAACACCGCAGGATTGCTTCAGGCCCTAATCTGGTTCCGGCACGGCACGCTGAGCCTTTGGTTAATTCCTCTTCCTGGTGGGAAATGAGAGTTAAATTTGCCCGTCCAGACACCTCCAGCTAGTCTCTCATTGGTTCTCCCTATTCCTGTTCATCTTCCGCAGAAATTGCAAACTGGGCCAAACAGGAGGTTAAAGGCACTGACTCTCCAAGTCGGGAGAGTGTTAGTAAAGCGTCTGGAATGTTGCACCCGAGTACCAGGGGACGAGAACTGAGACATATTTGAACACGTCTCCCGATCACACGGTGGATCATACTCTGGGTTCCACATGCATGTTTTAGCTGAAGGAAGAATCCCTTAAACCTGGAGAGTTGAGACCCGTGGAATGGGTACCATGCAATATGAATTCAAAGGGTCTTCATTTGCTCACCGAACCTCTCCAATCCTATCACTGCTGCGTTTATGCCCCTGTACACACGCTTGATTCTCTTTCAGAGACATAGCAATCCATAGGTTTTAAGATACTTACTAGTCAGGTACATTCTTAGGCGTTTAATATGGGGTGTTGAGTCTATTTCATTGAGCAAGGAGTAGCTCTTGTCTATTCCATATTTGGCTTAAGGAACTTTATCTGTGCTCATTTCAATCTCTGGTTTTAGGCAGCACCCCAACTCACCTTTCCCCTTAGCAAGCATAAGTTGGTTTTCTAAATTTGAGACCCTGTTCTGTTTTGTATTTCAGTTCCTGTGTAGCCAAGTTTACATTCCGTGTATTAGTGATATCTTATGATGTTTCTTTTTCTGTGTGACTTATTTCAGTTAGAATCATCATACCTGAATCCACTCATTATGCTGCTACGGGCCTGATGACATAGATTTCATTGCTGAGTGATATTGCATTGTACGTAAGTACCACAACTTCTTTATCCATTACTCACTTTCTGCGATATTGAACTTGTACCGTAAATGAGGTTCTTGTAAACAGAGCCGTCCCAAACTTTGGGGTGGCTGTGTCTTTTTGATTTTAATTTCCCTAAGCTATAGGACCATAAGTGGAAGTGCCCTAGGCTCTGTTGCTTTGTTTTTTAGATGTTTCAGGAAACACCATACACTTCTCCCAAGTGGCTGTTGGCAATTTACATCCCGCCCATCAGCATAACAAGGCTCCCAGTTCTCCATGGCCTGTCCTGCCTTCTGGATTTTACACTTTTTTCAGATGGCCCTTTTGACCGGGGGGAAGTGAGACTTCATTGTAGTGCAGATTTCCTTTGCAAGCTTGCTTGGTTGGCCAAAAAGGGCGTATGCGTTTTTTCCTGAATATATTCAGGAAAAAACGCATACGCCCTTTTTGGCCAAGTGCATTATTGTGGACGTTCTGCCTCTTTTCCTATGCTTTAACTGCAATTCCAGTCTACCTCCTGAAATCGGTTTCCTGCAATTCTGCCCCGCTTTCAAGTCCTCTTGGCAGCCTTACTTCAGTATATTTTTGGACGATAGCTGTCATTTATAACTCTGCAGGTTTGTGAATTACAGTGCCCCTGAGCTCCTTTCTTCAACTCGCTTTCTTGTGAGCTGGTCGCAACACCGCAGGATTGCTTCAGGCCCCAATCTTGTTCCGGCACGGCACGCTGAGCCTTTGGTTAATTCCTCTTCCTGATGGGAAATGAGAGTTAAATTTGCCCGTCCAGACACCTCCAGCTAGTCTCTCATTGGTTCTCCCTAATCCTGTTCATCTTCCGCAGAAATTGCAAACTGGGCCAAACAGGAGGTTAAAGGCACTGACTCTCCAAGTCGGGAGAGTGTTGGTAAAACTTCTGGAATGTTGCACCCGAGTACCAGGGGACGAGAACTGAGACATATTTGAACACGTCTCCCGATCACACGGTGGATCATACTCTGGGTTCCACATGCATGTTTTAGCTGAAGGAAGAATCCCTTAAACCTGGAGAGTTGAGACCCGTGGAATGGGTACCATGCAATATGACTTCAAAGGGTCTTCATTTGCTCAACGAACCTCTCCAATCCTATCACTGCTGCATTTATGCCCCTGTACACACGCTTGATTCTCTTTCGGAGACATAGCAATCCATAGGTTTTAAGATACTTACTAGTCAGGTACATTCTTAGGCGTTTAATATGGGGTGTTTAGTCCATTTCATTGAGCAAGGAGTAGCTCCTGTCTATTCCATATTTGGCTTAAGGAACTTTATCTGTGCTCATTTCAATCTCTGGTTTTAGGCAGCACCCCAACTCACCTTTCCCCTTAGCAAGCATAAGTTGGTTTTCTAAATTTGAGACCCTGTTCTGTTTTGTAATTCAGTTCCTGTGTAGCCAAGTTTACATACCGTGTATTAGTGATATCTTATGTTGTTTCTTTTTCTGTGTGACTTATTTCAGTTAGAATCATCATACCTGAATCCACTCATTATGCTGCTACGGGCCTGATGACATAGATTTCATTGCTGAGTGATATTGCATTGTACGTAAGTACCACAACTTCTTTATCCTTTACTCACTTTCTGTGATTTTGAACTTGTACCGTAAACGCGGTTCTTGTAAACAGAGCCGTCCCAAACTTTGGGGTGGCTGTGTCTTTTTGATTTTAATTTCCCTAAGCTATAGGACCATAAGTGGAAGTGCCCTAGGCTCTGTTGCTTTGTTTTTTAGATGTTTCAGGAAACACCATACACTTCTCCCCAGTGGCTGTTGGCAATTTACATCCCGCCCATCAGCATAACAAGGCTCCCAGTTCTCCATGGCCTGTCCTGCCTTTCTGGATTTTACACTTTTTTCAGATGGCCCTTTTGACCGGGGGGAAGTGAGACTTCATTGTAGTGCAGATTTCCTTTGCAAGCTTGCTTGGTTGGCCAAAAAGGGCGTATGCGTTTTTTCCTGAATATATTCAGGAAAAAACGCATACGCCCTTTTTGGCCAAGTGCATCATTGTGGACGTTCTGCCTCTTTTCCTATGCTTTAACTGCAATTCCAGTCTACCTCCTGAAATCGGTTTCCTGCAATTCTGCCCCGCTTTCAAGTCCTCTTGGCAGCCTTACTTCAGTATATTTTTGGACGACAGCTATCATTTATAAGTCTGCAGGTTTGTGAATTACAGTGCCCCTGAGCTCCTTTCTTCAACTCGCTTTCTTGTGAGCTGGCCGCAACACCGCAGGATTGCTTCAGGCCCTAATCTGGTTCCGGCACGGCACGCTGAGCCTTTGGTTAATTCCTCTTCCTGGTGGGAAATGAGAGTTAAATTTGCCCGTCCAGACACCTCCAGCTAGTCTCTCATTGGTTCTCCCTATTCCTGTTCATCTTCCACAGAAATTGCAAACTGGGCCAAACAGGAGGTTAAAGGCACTGACTCTCCAAGTCGGGAGAGTGTTAGTAAAGCGTCTGGAATGTTGCACCCGAGTACCAGGGGACGAGAACTGAGACATATTTGAACACGTCTCCCGATCACACGGTGGATCATACTCTGGGTTCCACATGCATGTTTTAGCTGAAGGAAGAATCCCTTAAACCTGGAGAGTTGAGACCCGTGGAATGGGTACCATGCAATATGAATTCAAAGGGTCTTCATTTGCTCACCGAACCTCTCCAATCCTATCACTGCTGCGTTTATGCCCCTGTACACACGCTTGATTCTCTTTCAGAGACATAGCAATCCATAGGTTTTAAGATACTTACTAGTCAGGTACATTCTTAGGCGTTTAATATGGGGTGTTGAGTCTATTTCATTGAGCAAGGAGTAGCTCTTGTCTATTCCATATTTGGCTTAAGGAACTTTATCTGTGCTCATTTCAATCTCTGGTTTTAGGCAGCACCCCAACTCACCTTTCCCCTTAGCAAGCATAAGTTGGTTTTCTAAATTTGAGACCCTGTTCTGTTTTGTATTTCAGTTCCTGTGTAGCCAAGTTTACATTCCGTGTATTAGTGATATCTTATGATGTTTCTTTTTCTGTGTGACTTATTTCAGTTAGAATCATCATACCTGAATCCACTCATTATGCTGCTACGGGCCTGATGACATAGATTTCATTGCTGAGTGATATTGCATTGTACGTAAGTACCACAACTTCTTTATCCATTACTCACTTTCTGCGATATTGAACTTGTACCGTAAATGAGGTTCTTGTAAACAGAGCCGTCCCAAACTTTGGGGTGGCTGTGTCTTTTTGATTTTAATTTCCCTAAGCTATAGGACCATAAGTGGAAGTGCCCTAGGCTCTGTTGCTTTGTTTTTTAGATGTTTCAGGAAACACCATACACTTCTCCCAAGTGGCTGTTGGCAATTTACATCCCGCCCATCAGCATAACAAGGCTCCCAGTTCTCCATGGCCTGTCCTGCCTTCTGGATTTTACACTTTTTTCAGATGGCCCTTTTGACCGGGGGGAAGTGAGACTTCATTGTAGTGCAGATTTCCTTTGCAAGCTTGCTTGGTTGGCCAAAAAGGGCGTATGCGTTTTTTCCTGAATATATTCAGGAAAAAACGCATACGCCCTTTTTGGCCAAGTGCATTATTGTGGACGTTCTGCCTCTTTTCCTATGCTTTAACTGCAATTCCAGTCTACCTCCTGAAATCGGTTTCCTGCAATTCTGCCCCGCTTTCAAGTCCTCTTGGCAGCCTTACTTCAGTATATTTTTGGACGATAGCTGTCATTTATAACTCTGCAGGTTTGTGAATTACAGTGCCCCTGAGCTCCTTTCTTCAACTCGCTTTCTTGTGAGCTGGTCGCAACACCGCAGGATTGCTTCAGGCCCTAATCTGGTTCCGGCACGGCACGCTGAGCCTTTGGTTAATTCCTCTTCCTGGTGGGAAATGAGAGTTAAATTTGCCCGTCCAGACACCTCCAGCTAGTCTCTCATTGGTTCTCCCTAATCCTGTTCATCTTCCGCAGAAATTGCAAACTGGGCCAAACAGGAGGTTAAAGGCACTGACTCTCCAAGTCGGGAGAGTTTTGGTAAAGCTTCTGGAATGTTGCACCCGAGTACCAGGGGACGAGAACTGAGACATATTTGAACACGTCTCCCGATCACACGGTGGATCATACTCTGGGTTCCACATGCATGTTTTAGCTGAAGGAAGAATCCCTTAAACCTGGAGAGTTGAGACCCGTGGAATGGGTACCATGCAATATGACTTCAAAGGGTCTTCATTTGCTCAACGAACCTCTCCAATCCTATCACTGCTGCATTTATGCCCCTGTACACACGCTTGATTCTCTTTCGGAGACATAGCAATCCATAGGTTTTAAGATACTTACTAGTCAGGTACATTCTTAGGCGTTTAATATGGGGTGTTGAGTCCATTTCATTGAGCAAGGAGGAGCTCTTGTCTATTCCATATTTGGCTTAAGGAACTTTATCTGTGCTCATTTCAATCTCTGGTTTTAGGCAGCACCCCAACTCACCTTTCCCCTTAGCAAGCATAAGTTGGTTTTCTAAATTTGAGACCCTGTTCTGTTTTGTAATTCAGTTCCTGTGTAGCCAAGTTTACATTCCGTGTATTAGTGATATCTTATGATGTTTCTTTTTCTGTGTGACTTATTTCAGTTAGAATCATCATACTTGAATCCACTCATTATGCTGCTACGGGCCTGATGACATAGATTTCATTGCTGAGTGATATTGCATTGTACGTAAGTACCACAACTTCCTTATCAATTACTCACTTTCTGCGATATTGAACTTGTACCGTAAATGAGGTTCTTGTAAACAGAGCCGTCCCAAACTTTGGGGTGGCTGTGTCTTTTTGATTTTAATTTCCCTAAGCTATAGGACCATAAGTGGAAGTGCCCTAGGCTCTGTTGCTTTGTTTTTTAGATGTTTCAGGAAACACCATACACTTCTCCCGAGTGGCTGTTGGCAATTTACATCCCGCCCATCAGCATAACAAGGCTCCCAGTTCTCCATGGCCTGTCCTGCCTTCTGGATTTTACACTTTTTTCTGATGGCCCTTTTGACCGGGGGGGAAGTGAGACTTCATTGTAGTGCAGATTTCCTTTGCAAGCTTGCTTGGTTGGCCAAAAAGGGCGTATGCGTTTTTTCCTGAATATATTCAGGAAAAAACGCATACGCCCTTTTTGGCCAAGTGCATTATTGTGGACGTTCTGCCTCTTTTCCTATGCTTTAACTGCAATTCCAGTCTACCTCCTGAAATCGGTTTCCTGCAATTCTGCCCCGCTTTCAAGTCCTCTTGGCAGCCTTACTTCAGTATATTTTTGGACGATAGCTGTCATTTATAACTCTGCAGGTTTGTGAATTACAGTGCCCCTGAGCTCCTTTCTTCAACTCGCTTTCTTGTGAGCTGGTCGCAACACCGCAGGATTGCTTCAGGCCCTAATCTGGTTCCGGCACGGCACGCTGAGCCTTTGGTTAATTCCTCTTCCTGGTGGGAAATGAGAGTTAAATTTGCCCGTCCAGACACCTCCAGCTAGTCTCTCATTGGTTCTCCCTATTCCTGTTCATCTTCCGCAGAAATTGCAAACTGGGCCAAACAGGAGGTTAAAGGCACTGACTCTCCAAGTCGGGAGAGTGTTGGTAAAGCGTCTGGAATGTTGCACCCGAGTACCAGGGGACGATAACTGAGATATATTTGAACACGTCTCCCGATCACACGGTGGATCATACTCTGGGTTCCACATGCATGTTTTAGCTGAAGGAAGAATCCCTTAAACCTGGAGAGTTGAGACCCGTGGAATGGGTACCATGCAATATGACTCCAAAGGGTCTTCATTTGCTCACCGAAACTCTCCAATCCTATCACTGCTGCATTTATGCCCCTGTACACACGCTTGATTCTCTTTCCAAGACATAGCAATCCATAGGTTTTAAGATACTTACTAGTCAGGTACATTCTTAGGCGTTTAATATGGGGTGTTGAGTCCATTTCATTGAGCAAGGAGTAGCTCTTGTCTATTCCATATTTGGCTTAAGGAACTTTATCTGTGCTCATTTCAATCTCTGGTTTTAGGCAGCACCCCAATTCACCTTTCCCCTTAGCAAGCATAAGTTGGTTTTCTAAATTTGAGAACCTGTTCTGTTTTGTAATTCAGTTCCTGTGTAGCCAAGTTTACATTCCGTGTATTAGTGATATCTTATGTTGTTTCTTTTTCTGTGTGACTTATTTCAGTTAGAATCATCATACCTGAATCCACTCATTATGCTGCTACCGGCCTGATGACATAGATTTCATTGCTGAGTGATATTGCATTGTACGTAAGTACCACAACTTCTTTATCCATTACTCACTTTCTGTGATATTGAACTTGTACCGTAAACGAGGTTCTTGTAAACAGAGCCGTCCCAAACTTTGCGGTGGCTGTGTCTTTTAGATTTTAATTTCCCTAAGCTATAGGACCATAAGTGGAAGTGCCCTAGGCTCTGTTGCTTTGTTTTTTAGATGTTTCAGGAAACACCATACACTTCTCCCGAGTGGCTGTTGGCAATTTACATCCCGCCCATCAGCATAACAAGGCTCCCAGTTCTCCATGGCCTGTCCTGCCTTTCTGGATTTTACACTTTTTTCAGATGGCCCTTTTGACCGGGGGGAAGTGAGACTTCATTGTAGTGCAGATTTCCTTTGCAAGCTTGCTTGGTTGGCCAAAAAGTGCGTATGCGTTTTTTCCTGAATATATTCAGGAAAAAACGGATACGCCCTTTTTGACCAAGTGCATCATTGTCGACGTTCTGCCTCTTTTCCTATGCTTTATATGCAGTCCAGTCTACCTCCTGAAATCGGTTTCCTGCAATTCTGCCCCGCTTTGAAGTCCACTTGGCAGCCTTACTTCAGTATATTTTTGGACGATAGCTGTCATTTATAACTCTGCAGGTTTGTGAATTACAGTGCCCCTGAGCTCCTTTCTTCAACTCGCTTTCTTGTGAGCTGACCGCAACATCGCAGGATTGCTTCAGGCCTTAATCTGGTTCCGGCACGGCACGCTGAGCCTTTGGTTAGTTCCTCTTCCTGGTGGGAAATGAGAGTTAAATTTGCCCGTCCAGACACCTCCAGCTAGTCTCTCATTGGTTCTCCCTATTCCTGTTCATCTTCCACAGAAATTGCAAACTGGGCCAAACAGGAGGTTAAAGGCACTGACTCTCCAAGTCGGGAGAGTGTTATTAAAGCATCTGGAATGTTACACCCGAGTACCAGTGGTCGAAAACTGAGACATATTTGAACACGTCTCCCGATCACACGGTGGATCATATTCTGGGTTCCACATGCATGTTTTAGCTGAAAGAAGAATCCCTTAAACCTGGAGAGTTGAGACCCTTGGAATGGGTACCATGCAATATGACTTCAAAGGGTCTTCATTTGCTCACCGAACCTCTCCAATCCTATCACTGCTGCGTTTATGCCCCTGTACACATGCTTGATTCTATTTCGGAGACATAGCAATCCATAGGTTTTAAGATACTTACTAGTCAGGTGCATTCTTAGGCGTTTAATATGGGGTGTTGAGCGCATTTCGTTGAGCAAGGAGTAGCTCTTATCTATTACATATTTGGCTTAAGGAACTTTATCTGTGCTCATTTCAATCTCTGGTTTTATGCAACACCCCAACTCACATTTCCCCTTAGCAAGCATAAGTTGGTTTTCTAAATTTGAGACCCTGTTCTGTTTTGTAATTCAGTTCCTGTGTAGCCAAGTTTACATTCCGTGTATTAGTGATATCTTATGATGTTTCTTTTTCTGTGTGACTTACTTCAGTTAGAATCATCATACCTGAATCCACTCATTATGCTGCTACGGGCCTGATGACATAGATTTCATTGCTGAGTGATATTGCATTGTACGTAAGTACCACAACTTCTTTATCCATTATTCACTTTCTGTGATATTGAACTGGTTCCGTAAATGAGGTTTTTGTAAAGACAGCCCTCCCAAACTTTGGAGTGGCTGTGTCATTTTGATTTTAATTTCCCTAAGCTATAGGACCATAAGTGGAAGTGCCCTAGGCTCTGTTGCTTTGTTTTTTAGATGTTTCAGGAAACACCATACACTTCTCCCGAGTGGCTGTTGGCAATTTACATCCCGCCCATCAGCATAACAAGGCTCCCAGTTCTCCATGGCCTGTCCTGCCTTCTGGATTTTACACTTATTTCTGATGGCCCTTTTGACCGGGGGGAAGTGAGACATCATTGTAGTGCAGATTTCCTTTGCAAGCTTGCTTGGTTGGCCAAAAAGGGCGTATGCGTTTTTTCCTGAATATATTCAGGAAATAACGCATACGCAATTTTTGGCCAAGTGCATCATTGTCGACGTTCTGCCTCTTTTCCTATGCTTTAACTGCAATTCCAGTCTACCTCCTGAAATCGGTTTCCTGAAATTCTGCCCCGCTTTCAAGTCCTCTTGGCAGCCTTACTTCAGTATATTTTTGGACGATAGCTGTCATTTATAACTCTGCAGCTTTGTGAATTAGAGTGCCCCTGAGCGCCTTTCTTCAACTCGCTTTCTTGTGAGCTGGTCGCAACACCGCAGGATTGCTTCAGGCCCTAATCTGGTTCCGGTACGGCACACTGAGCCTTTGGTTAATTCCTCTTCCTGGTGGGAAATGAGAGTTAAATTTGCCCGTCCAGACACCTCCAGCTAGTCTCTCATTGGTTCTCCCTATTCCTGTTCATCTTCCGCAGAAATTGCAAACTGGGCCAAACAGGAGGTTAAAGGCACTGACTCTCCAAGTCGGGAGAGTGTTAGTAAAGTGTCTGGAATGTTGCACACGAGTACCAGGAGACGAGAACTGAGACATATTTGAACACGTCTCCCGATCACACGGTGGATCATACTCTGGGTTCCACATGCATGTTTTAGCTGAAGGAAGAATCCCTTAAACCTGGAGAGTTGAGAACCGTGGAATGGGTACCATGCAATATGACTTCAAAGGGTCTTCATTTGCTCACCGAACCTCTCCAATCCTATCACTGCTGCATTTATATCCCTGTACACACGCTTGATTCTCTTTCGGAGACATAGCAATCCATAGGTTTTAAGATACTTACTAGTCAGGTACATTCTTAGGCGTTTAATATGGGGTGTTGAGTCCATTTCATTGAGCAAGGAGTAGCTCTTGTCTATTCCATATTTGGCTTAAGGAACTTTATCTGTGCTCATTTCAATCTCTGGTTTTAGGCAGCACCCCAACTCACCTTTCCCTTTAGCAAGCATAAGTTGGTTTTCTAAATTTGAGACCCTGTTCTGTTTTGTATTTCAGTTCCTGTGTAGCCAAGTTTACATTCCGTGTATTAGTGATATCTTATGATGTTTCTTTTTCTGTGTGACTTATTTCAGTTAGAATCATCATACCTGAATCCACTCATTATGCTGCTACGGGCCTGATGACATAGATTTCATTGCTGAGTGATATTGCATTGTACGTAAGTACCACAACTTCTTTATCCATTACTCACTTTCTGCGATATTGAACTTGTACCGTAAACGAGGTTCTTGTAAACAGAGCCGTCCAAAACTTTGGGGTGGCTGTGTCTTTTTGATTTTAATTTCCCTAAGCTATAGGACCATAAGTTGAAGTGCCCTAGGCTCTATTGCTTTGTTTTTTAGATGTTTCAGGAAACACCATACACTTCTCCCGAGTGGCTGTTGGCAATTTACATCCCGCCCATCAGCATAACAAGGCTCCCAGTTCTCCATGGCCTGTCCTGCCTTTCTGGATTTTACACTTTTTTCAGATGGCCCTTTTGACTGGGGGGAAGTGAGACTTCATTGTAGTGCAGATTTCCTTTGCAAGCTTGCTTGGTTGGCCAAAAAGGGCGTATGCGTTTTTTCCTGAATATATTCAGGAAAAAACGCATACGCCCTTTTTGGCCAAGTGCATCATTGTCGACGTTCTGCCTCTTTTCCTATGCTTTAACTGCAATTCCAGTCTACCTCCTGAAATCGGTTTCCTGCAATTCTGCCCCGCTTTCAAGTCCTCTTGGCAGCCTTACTTCAGTATATTTTTGGACGATAGCTGTCATTTATAACTCTGCAGGTTTGTGAATTACAGTGCCCCTGAGCTCCTTTCTTCAACTCGCTTTCTTGTGAGCTGGTCGCAGCACCGCAGGATTCCCTCAGGCCCTAATCTGGTTCCGGCACGGCACGCTGAGCCTTTGGTTAATTCCTCTTCCTGGTGGGAAATGAGAGTTAAATTTGCCCGTCCAGACACCTCCAGCTAGTCTCTCATTGGTTCTCCCTATTCCTGTTCATCTTCCGCAGAAATTGCAAACTGGGCCAAACAGGAGGTTAAAGGCACTGACTCTCCAAGTCGGGAGAGTGTTGGTAAAGCGTCTGGAATGTTGCACCCGAGTACCAGGGGACGAGAACTGAGACATATTTGAACACGTCTCCCAATCACACGGTGGATCATACTCTGGGTTCCACATGCATGTTTTAGCTGAAGGAAGAATCCCTTAAACCTGGAGAGTTGAGACCCGTGGAATGGGTACCATGCAATATGACTTCAAAGGGTCTTCATTTGCTCACTGAACCTCTCCAATCCTATCACTGCTGCATTTATGCCCCTGTACACAGGCTTGATTCTCTTTCGGAGACATAGCAATCCATAGGTTTTAAGATACTTACTAGTCAGGTACATTCTTAGGCGTTTAATATGGGGTGTTGAGTCCATTTCATTGAGCAAGGAGTAGCTCTTGTCTATTCCATATTTGGCTTAAGCAATTTTATCTGTGCTCATTTCAATCTCTGGTTTTAGGCAGCACCCCAACTCACCTTTCCCCTTAGCAAGCATAAGTTGGTTTTCTAAATTTGAGACCCTGTTCTGTTTTGTAATTCAGTTCCTGTGTAGCCAAGTTTACATTCCGTGTATTAGTGATATCTTATGATGTTTCTTTTTCTGTGTGACTTACTTCAGTTAGAATCATCATACCTGAATCCACTCATTATGCTGCTACGGGCCTGATGACATAGATTTCATTGCTGAGTGATATTGCATTGTACGTAAATACCACAACTTCTTTATCCATTATTCACTTTCTGTGATATTGAACTGGTTCCGTAAACGAGGTTTTTGTAAAGAGAGCCCTCCCAAACTTTAGAGTGGCTGTGTCTTTTTGATTTTAATTTCCCTAAGCTATAGGACCATAAGTGGAAGTGCCCTAGGCTCTGTTGCTTTGTTTTTTAGATGTTTCAGGAAACACCATACACTTCTCCCGAGTGGCTGTTGGCAATTTACATCCCGCCCATCAGCACAACAAGGCTCCCAGTTCTCCATGGCCTGTCCTGCCTTTCTGGAGTTTACACTTTTTTCAGATGGCCCTTTTGACCGGGGGGAAGTGAGATTTCATTGTAGTGCAGATTTCCTTTGCAAGCTTCCTTGGTTGGCCAAAAAGGGCGTATGCGTTTTTTCCTGAATATATTCAGGAAAAAACGCATACGCCCTTTTTGGCCAAGTGCATCATTGTCGACGTTCTGCCTCTTTTCCTATGCTTTATATGCAGTCCAGTCTACCTCCTGAAATCGGTTTCCTGCAATTCTGCCCCGCTTTCAAGTCCTCTTGGCAGCCTTACTTCAGTATATTTTTGGACGATAGCTGTCATTTATAACTCTGCAGGTTTGTGAATTACAGTGCCCCTGAGCTCCTTTCTTCAACTCGCTTTCTTGTGAGCTGGTCGCAGCACCGCAGGATTCCTTCAGGCCCTAATCTGGTTCCGGCACGGCACGCTGAGCCTTTGATAAATTCCTCTTCCTGGTGGGAAATGAGAGTTAAATTTGCCCGTCCAGACACCTCCAGCTAGTCTCTCATTGGTTCTCCCTATTCCTGTTCATCTTCCGCAGAAATTGCAAACTGGGCCAAACAGGAGGTTAAAGGCACTGACTCTCCAAGTCGGGAGAGTGTTAGTAAAGCGTCTGGAATGTTGCACCCGAGTACCAGGGGACGAGAACAGAGACATATTTGAACACGTCTCCCGATCACACGGTGGATCATACTCTGGGTTCCACATGTATGTTTTAGCTGAAGGAAGAATCCCTTAAACCTGGAGAGTTGAGACCCGTGGAATGGGTACCATGCAATATAACTTCAAAGGGTCTTCATTTGGTCACCGAACCTCTCCAATCATATCACTGCTGCGTTAATGTCCCTGTACACACACTTGATTCTCTTTCGGAGACATAGCAATCCATAGGTTTTCAGATACTTACTAGTCAGGTACATTCTTAGGCGTTTAATATGGGGTGTTGAGTCCATTTCATTGAGCAAGGAGTAGCTCTTGTCTATTCCATATTTGGCTTAAGGAACTTTATCTGTGCTCATTTCAATCTCTGGTTTTAGGCAGCACCCCAACTCACATTTCGCCTTAGCAAGCATAAGTTGGTTTTCTAAATTTGAGACCCTGTTCTGTTTTGTATTTCAGTTCCTGTGTAGCAAAGTTTACATTCCGTGTATTAGTGATATCTTATGATGTTTCTTTTTCTGTGTGACTTATTTCAGTTAGAATCATCATACCTGAATCCACTCTTTATGCTGCTACGGGCCTGATGACATAGATTTCATTGCTGAGTGATATTGCATTGTACGTAAGTACCACAACTTCTTTATCTATTATTCACTTTCTGTGATATTGAACTTGTACCGTAAACGAGGTTCTTGTAAACAGAGCCGTCCCAAACTTTGGGGTGGCTGTGTCTTTTTGATTTTAATTTCCATAAGCTATAGGACCATAAGTGGAAGTGCCCTAGGCTCTGTTGCTTTGTTTTTTAGATGTTTCAGGAAACACCATACACTTCTCCCGAGTGGCTGTTGGCAATTTACATCCCGCCCATCAGCATAACAAGGCTCCCAGTTCTCCATGGCCTGTCCTGCTTTTCTGGATTTTACACTTTTTTCAGATGGCCCTTTTGACCGGGGGGAAGTGAGACTTCATTGTAGTGCAGATTTCCTTTGCAAGCTTGCTTGGTTGGCCAAAAAGGGCGTATGCGTTTTTTCCTGAATATATTCAGGAAAAAACGCATACGCCCTTTTTGGCCAAGTGCATCATTGTGGACGTTCTGCCTCTTTTCCTATGCTTTAACTGCAATTCCAGTCTACCTCCTGAAATCGGTTTCCTGCAATTCTGCCCCGCTTTCAAGTCCTCTTGGCAGCCTTACTTCAGTATATTTTTGGACGATAGCTGTCATTTATAACTCTGCAGGTTTGTGAATTACAGTGCCCCTGAGCTCCTTTCTTCAACTCGCTTTCTTGTGAGCTGGTCGCAACACCGCAGGATTGCTTCAGGCCCTAATCTGGTTCCGGCACGGCACGCTGAGCCTTTGGTTAATTCCTCTTCCTGGTGGGAAATGAGAGTTAAATTTGTCCGTCCAGACACCTCCAGCTAGTCTCTCAGTGGTTCTCCCTATTCCTGTTCATCTTCCGCAGAAATTGCAAACTGGGCCAAACAGGAGGTTAAAGGCACTGACTCTCCAAGTCGGGAGAGTGTTAGTAAAGCGTCTGGAATGTTGCACCCGAGTACCAGGGGACGAGAACTGAGACATATTTGAACACGTCTCCCGATCAAACGGTGGATCATACTCTGGGTTCCACATGCATGTTTTAGCTGAAGGAAGAATCCCTTAAACCTGGAGAGTTGAGACCCGTGGAATGTGTACCATGCAATATGACTTCAAAGGGTCTTCATTTGCTCACCGAACCTCTCCAATCCTATCACTGCTGCATTTATGCCCCTGTACACACGCTTGATTCTCTTTCCAAGACATAGCAATCCATAGGTTTTCAGATACTTACTAGTCAGGTACATTCTTAGGCGTTTAATATGGGGTGTTGAGTCCATTTCATTGAGCAAGGAGTAGCTCTTGTCTATTCCATATTTGGCTTAAGGAACTTTATCTGTGCTCATTTCAATCTCTGGTTTTAGGCAGCACCCCAACTCACCTTTCCCCTTAGCAAGCATAAGTTGGTTTTCTAAATTTGAGACCCTGTTCTGTTTTGTAATTCAGTTCCTGTGTAGCCAAGTTTACATTCCGTGTATTAGTGATATCTTATGTTGTTTCTTTTTCTGTGTGACTTATTTCAGTTAGAATCATCATACCTGAATCCACTCATTATGCTGCTACGGGCCTGATGACATAGATTTCATTGCTGAGTGATATTGCATTGTACGTAAGTACCACAACTTCTTTATCCATTACTCACTTTCTGTGATATTGAACTTGTACCGTAAACGAGGTTCTTTTAAACAGAGCCGTCCCAAACTTTGGGGTGGCTGTGTCTTTTTGATTTTAATTTCCCTAAGCTATAGGACCATAAGTGGAAGTGCCCTAGGCTCTGTTGCTTTGTTTTTTAGATGTTTCAGGAAACACCATACACTTCTCCCGAGTGGCTGTTGGCAATTTACATCCCGCCCATCAGCATAACAAGGCTCCCAGTTCTCCATGGCCTGTCCTGCCTTTCTGGATTTTACACTTTATTCAGATGGCCCTTTTGACCGGGGGGAAGTGAGACTTCATTGTAGTGCAGATTTCCTTTGCAAGCTTGCTTGGTTGGCCAAAAAGGGCGTATGCGTTTTTTCCTGAATATATTCAGGAAAAAACGCATACGCCCTTTTTGGCCAAGTGCATCATTGTGGACGTTCTGCCTCTTTTCCTATGCTTTAAATGCAATCCAGTCTACCTCCTGAAATCGGTTTCCTGCAATTCTGCCCCGCTTTGAAGTCCACTTGGCAGCCTTACTTCAGTATATTTTTGGACGATAGCTGTCATTTATAACTCTGCAGGTTTGTGAATTACAGTGCCTCTGAGCTCCTTTCTTCAACTCACTTTCTTGTGAGCTGGCCGCAACACCGCAGGATTGCTTCAGGCCCTAATCTGGTTCCGGCACGGCACGCTGAGCCTTTGGTTAATTCCTCATCCTGGTGGGAAATGAGAGTTAAATTTGCCCGTCCAGACACCTCCAGCTAGTCTCTCATTGGTTCTCCCTATTCCTGTTCATCTTCCACAGAAATTGCAAACTGAGCCAAACAGGAGGTTAAAGGCACTGACTCTCCAAGTCGGGAGAGTGTTATTAAAGCATCTGGAATGTTGCACCCGAGTACCAGGGGTCGAAAACTGAGACATATTTGAACACGTCTCCCGATCACATGGTGGATCATATTCTGGGTTCCACATGCATGTTTTAGCTGAAGGAAGAATCCCTTAAACCTGGAGAGTTGAGACCCTTGGAATGGGTACCATGCAATATGACTTCAAAGAGTCTTCATTTGCTCACCGAACCTCTCCAATCCTATCACTGCTGCGTTTATGCCCCTGTACACACGCTTGATTCTCTTTCGGAGACATAGCAATCCATAGGTTTTAAGATACTTACTAGTCAGGTGCATTCTTAGGCGTTTAATATGGGGTGTTGAGCGCATTTCGTTGAGCAAGGAGTAGCTCTTATCTATTACATATTTGGCTTAAGGAACTTTATCTGTGCTCATTTCAATCTCTGGTTTTAGGCAACACCCCAACTCACATTTCCCCTTAGCAAGCATAAGTTGGTTTTCTAAATTTGAGACCCTGTTCTGTTTTGTAATTCAGTTCCTGTGTAGCCAAGTTTACATTCCGTGTATTAGTGATATCTTATGATGTTTCTTTTTCTGTGTGACTTACTTCAGTTAGAATCATCATACCTGAATCCACTCATTATGCTGCTACGGGCCTGATGACATAGATTTCATTGGTGAGTGATATTCCATTGTACATAAGTACCACAACTTCTTTATCTATTATTCACTTTCTGTGATATTGAACTGGTTCTGTAAACGAGGTTTTTGTAAAGACAGCCCTCCCAAACTTTGGAGTGGCTGTGTCTTTTTGATTTTAATTTCCCTAAGCTATAGGACCATAAGTGGAAGTGCCCTAGGCTCTGTTGCTTTGTTTTTTAGATGTTTCAGGAAACACCATACCCTTCTCCCTAGTGGCTGTTGGCAATTTACATCCCGCCCATCAGCATAACAAGGCTCCCAGTTCTCCATGGCCTGTCTTGCCTTTCTGGATTTTACACTTTTTTCTGATGGCCCTTTTGACCGGGGGGAAGTGAGACTTCATTGTAGTGCAGATTTCCTTTGCAAGCTTGCTTGGTTGGCCAAAAATGGCGTATGCGTTTTTTCCTGAATATATTCAGGAAAAAACGCATACGCAATTTTTGGCCAAGTGCATCATTGTCGACATTCTGCCTCTTTTCCTATGCTTTAACTGCAATTCCAGTCTACCTCCTGAAATCAGTTTCCTGCAATTCTGCCCCACTTTCAAGTCCTCTTGGCAGCCTTACTTCAGTATATTTTTGGACGATAGCTGTCATTTATAACTCTGCAGGTTTGTACATTACAGTGCCCCTGAGCTCCTTTCTTCAACTCGCTTTCTTGTGAGCTGGTCGCAACACCGCAGGATTGCTTCAGGCCCTAATCTGGTTCCGGCACGGCACGCTGAGCTTTTGGTTAATTCCTCTTCCTGGTGGGAAATGAGAGTTAAATTTGCCCGTCCAGACACCTCCAGCTAGTCTCTCATTGGTTCTCCCTATTCCTGTTCATCTTCCGCAGAAATTGCAAACTGGGCCAAACAGGAGGTTAAAGGCACTGACTCTCCAAGTCGGGAGAGTGTTAGTAAAGCGTCTGGAATGTTGCACCCGAGTACCAGGGGACGAGAACTGAGACATATTTGAACACGTCTCCCGATCACACGGTGGATCATACTCTGGGTTCCACATGCATGTTTTAGCTGAAGGAAGAATCCCTTAAACCTGGAGAGTTGAGACCCGTGGAATGGGTACCATGCAATATGACTTCAAAGGGTCTTCATTTGCTCACCGAACCTCTCCAATCCTATCACTGCTGCGTTTATGCCCCTGTACACACGCTTGATTCTCTTTCGGAGACATAGCAATCCATACGTTTTAAGATACTTACTAGTCAGGTACATTCTTAGGCGTTTAATATGGGGTGTTGAGTCCATTTCATTGAGCAAGGAGTAGCTCTTGTCTATTCCATATTTGGCTTAAGCAGCTTTATCTGTGTTCATTTCAATCTCTGGTTTTAGGCAGCACCCCAACTCACCTTTCACCTTAGCAAGCATAAGTTGGTTTTCTAAATTTGAGACCCTGTTCTGTTTTGTAATTCAGTTCCTGTGTAGCCAAGTTTACATTCCGTGTATTAGTGATATCTTATGATGTTTCTTTTTCTGTGTGACTTATTTCAGTTAGAATCATCATACCTGAATCCACTCATTATGCTGCTACGGGCCTGATGTCATAGATTTCATTGCTGAGTGATATTGCATTGTACGTAAGTACCACAACTTCTTTATCCATTACTCACTTTCTGCGATATTGAACTTGTACCGTAAACGAGGTTCTTGTAAACAGAGCCGTCCCAAACTTTGGGGTGGCTGTGTCTTTTTGATTTTAATTTCCATAAGCTATAGGACCATAAGTGGAAGTGCCCTAGGCTCTGTTGCTTTGTTTTTTAGATGTTTCAGGAAACACCATACACTTCTCCCGAGTGGCTGTTGGCAATTTACGTCCCGCCCTTCAGCATAACAAGGCTCCCAGTTCTCCATGGCCTGTCCTGCCTTCTGGATTTTACACTTTTTTCTGATGGCCCTTTTGACCGGGGGGAAGTGAGACTTCATTGTAGTGCAGATTTCCTTTGCAAGCTTGCTTGGTTGGCCAAAAAGGGCGTATGCGTTTTTTCCTGAATATATTCAGGAAAAAACGCATACGCCCTTTTTGGCCAAGTGCATCATTGTGGACGTTCTGCCTCTTTTCCTATGCTTTAACTGCAATTCCAGTCTACCTCCTGAAATCGGTTTCTTGTAATTCTGCCCCGCTTTCAAGTCCTCTTGGCAGCCTTACTTCAGTATATTTTTGGACGATAGCTGTCATTTATAACTCTGCAGGTTTGTGAATTACAGTGCCCCTGAGCTCCTTTCTTCAACTCGCTTTCTTGTGAGCTGGTCGCAACACCGCAGGATTGCTTCAGGCCCTAATCTGGTTCCGGCACGGCACGCTGAGCCTTTGGTTAATTCCTCTTCCTGGTGGGAAATGAGAGTTAAATTTGCCCGTCCAGACACCTCCAGCTAGTCTCTCATTGGTTCTCCCTATTCCTGTTCATCTTCCGCAGAAATTGAAAACTGGGCCAAACAGGAGTTTAAAGGCACTGACTCTCCAAGTCGGGAGAGTGTTAGTAAAGCGTCTGGAATGTTGCACCCGAGTACCAGGGGACGAGAACTGAGACATATTTGAACACGTCTCCCGATCACACGGTGGATCATACTCTGGGTTCCACATGCATGTTTTAGCTGAAGGAAGAATCCCTTAAACCTGGAGAGTTGAGACCCGTGGAATGGGTACCATGCAATATGACTTCAAAGGGTCTTCATTTGCTCACCGAACCTCTCCAATCCTATCACTGCTGCGTTTATGCCCCTGTACACACGCTTGATTCTCTTTCCAAGACATAGCAATCCATAGGTTTTAAGATACTTACTAGTCAGTTACATTCTTAGGCGTTTAATATGGGGTGTTGAGTCCATTTCGTTGAGCAAGGAGTAGCTCTTGTCTATTCCATATTTGGCTTAAGGAACTTTATCTGTGTTCATTTCAAACTCTGGTTTTAGGCAGCACCCCAACTCACCTTTTCCCTTAGCAAGCATAAGTTGGTTTTCTAAATTTGAGACCCTGTTCTGTTTTGTAATTCAGTTCCTGTGTAGCCAAGTTTACATTCCGTGTATTAGTGATATCTTATGATGTTTCTTTTTCTGTGTGACTTATTTCAGTTAGAATCATCATACCTGAATCCACTCATTATGCTGCTACGGGCCTGATGACATAGATTTCATTGCTGAGTGATATTGCATTGTACGTAAGTACCACAACTTCTTTATCCATTACTCACTTTCTGCGATATTGAACTTGTACCGTAAACGAGGTTCTTGTAAACAGAGCCGTCCCAAACTTTGGGGTGGCTGTGTCTTTTTGATTTTAATTTCCCTAAGCTATAGGACCATAAGTGGAAGTGCCCTAGGCTCTGTTGCTTTGTTTTTTAGATGTTTCAGGAAACACCATACACTTCTCCCGAGTGGCTGTTGGCAATTTACGTCCCGCCCTTCAGCATAACAAGGCTCCCAGTTCTCCATGGCCTGTCCTGCCTTCTGGATTTTACACTTTTTTCTGATGGCCCTTTTGACCGGGGGGAAGTGAGACTTCATTGTAGTGCAGATTTCCTTTGCAAGCTTGCTTGGTTGGCCAAATAGGGCGTATGCGTTTTTTCCTGAATATATTCAGGAAAAAACGCATACGCCCTTTTTGGCCAAGTGCATCATTGTCGACGTTCTGCCTCTTTTCCTATGCTTTAACTGCAATTCCAGTCTACCTCCTGAAATCGGTTTCCTGCAATTCTGCCCCGCTTTCAAGTCCTCTTGGCAGCCTTACTTCAGTATATTTTTGGATGATAGCTGTCATTTATAACTCTGCAGGTTTGTGAATTACAGTGCCCCTGAGCTCCTTTCTTCAACTCGCTTTCTTGTGAGCTGGTCGCAACACCGCAGGATTGCTTCAGGCCCTAATCTGGTTCCGGCACGGCACGCTGAGCCTTTGTTTAATTCCTCTTCCTGGTGGGAAATGAGAGTTAAATTTGCCCGTCCAGACACCTCCAGCTAGTCTCTCATTGGTTCTCCCTATTCCTGTTCATCTTCCGCAGAAATTGAAAACTGGGCCAAACAGGAGTTTAAAGGCACTGACTCTCCAAGTCGGGAGAGTGTTAGTAAAGCGTCTGGAATGTTGCACCCGAGTACCAGGGGACGAGAACTGAGACATATTTGAACACGTCTCCCGATCACACGGTGGATCATACTCTGGGTTCCACATGCATGTTTTAGCTGAAGGAAGAATCCCTTAAACCTGGAGAGTTGAGACCCGTGGAATGGGTACCATGCAATATGACTTCAAAGGGTCTTCATTTGCTCACTGAACCTCTCCAATCATATCACTGCTGCGTTTATGCCCCTGTACACACGCTTGATTCTCTTTCGGAGACATAGCAATCCATAGGTTTTAAGATACTTACAAGTCAGGTACATTCTTAGGCGTTTAATATGGGGTGTTGAGTCCATTTCGTTGAGCAAGGAGTAGCTCTTGTCTATTCCATATTTGGCTTAAGGAACTTTATCTGTGCTCATTTCAATCTCTGGTTTTAGGCAGCACCCCAACTCACCTTTACCCTTAGCAAGCATAAGTTGGTTTTCTAAATTTGAGACCCTGTTCTGTTTTGTAATTCAGTTCCTGTGTAGCCAAGTTTACATTCCGTGTATTAGTGATATCTTATGATGTTTCTTTTTCTGTGTGACTTATTTCAGTTAGAATCATCATACCTGAATCCACTCATTATGCTGCTACGGGCCTGATGACATAGATTTCATTGCTGAGTGATATTGCATTGTACGTAAGTACCACAACTTCTTTATCCATTACTCACTTTCTGCGATATTGAACTTGTACCGTAAACGAGGTTCTTGTAAACAGAGCCATCCCAAACTTTGGGGTGGCTGTATCTTTTTGATTTTAATTTCCCTAAGCTATAGGACCATAAGTGGAAGTGCCCTAGGCTCTGTTGCTTTGTTTTTTAGATATTTCAGGAAACACCGTACACTTCTCCTGAGTGGCTGTTGGCAATTTACATCCCGCCCATCAGCATAACAAGGCTCCCAGTTCTCCATGGCCTGTCCTGCCTTCTGGATTTTACACTTTTATCAGATGGCCCTTTTGACCGGGGGGAAGTGAGACTTCATTGTAGTGCAGATTTCCTTTGCAAGCTTCCTTGGTTGGCCAAAAAGGGCGTATACGTTTTTTCCTGAATATATTCAGGAAAAAACGCATACGCCCTTTTTGGCCAAGTGCATCATTGTGGACGTTCTGCCTCTTTTCCTATGCTTTAACTGCAATTCCAGTCTACCTCCTGAAATCGGTTTCCTGCAATTCTGCTCCGCTTTCAAGTCCTCTTGGCAGCCTTACTTCAGTATATTTTTGGACGATAGCTGTCATTTATAACTCTGCAGGTTTGTGAATTACAGTGTCCCTGAGCTACTTTCTTCAACTCGCTTTCTTGTGAGCTGGTCGCAACACCGCAGGATTGCTTCAGGCCCTAATCTGGTTCCGGCACGGCACGCTGAGCCTTTGGTTAATTCCTCTTCCTGGTGGGAAATGAGAGTTAAATTTGCCCGTCCAGACACCTCCAGCTAGTCTCTCATTGGTTCTCCCTATTCCTGTTCATCTTCCGCAGAAATTGAAAACTGGGCCAAACAGGAGATTAAAGGCACTGACTCTCCAAGTCGGGAGAGTGTTAGTAAAGCGTCTGGAATGTTGCACCCGAGTACCAGGGGACGAGAACTGAGACATATTTGAACACGTCTCCCGATCACACGGTGGATCATACTCTGGGTTCCACATGCATGTTTTAGCTGAAGGAAGAATCCCTTAAACCTGGAGAGTTGAGACCCGTGGAATGGGTACCATGCAATATGACTTCAAAGGGTCTTCATTTGCTCACCGAACCTCTCCAATCCTATCACTGCTGCGTTTATGCCCCTGTACACACGCTTGATTCTCTTTCGGAGACATAGCAATCCATAGGTTTTAAGATACTTACTAGTCAGGTACATTCTTAGGCGTTTAATATGGGGTGTTGAGTCCATTTCGTTGAGCAAGGAGTAGCTCTTGTCTATTCCATATTTGGCTTAAGCAACTTTATCTGTGTTCATTTCAATCTCTGGTTTTAGGCAGCACCCCAACTCACCTTTCCACTTAGCATGCATAAGTTGGTTTTCTAAATTTGAGACCCTGTTCTGTTTTGTAATTCAGTTCCAGTGTAGCCAAGTTTACATTCCGTGTATTAGTGATATCTTATGATGTTTCTTTTTCTGTGTGACTTATTTCAGTTAGAATCATCATACCTGAATCCACTCATTATGCTGCTATGGGCCTGATGACATAGATTTCATTGCTGAGTGATATTGCATTGTACGTAAGTACCACAACTTCTTTATCCATTACTCACTTTCTGTGATATTGAACTTGTACCGTAAACGAGGTTCTTGTAAACAGAGCCGTCCCAAACTTGCGGTGGCTGTGTCTATTTTATTTTAATTTCCCTAAGCTATAGGACCATAAGTGGAAGTGCCCTAGGCTCTGTTGCTTTGTTTTTTAGATGTTTCAGGAAACACCATACACTTCTCCCGAGTGGCTGTTGGCAATTTACGTCCCGCCCATCAGCATAACAAGGCTCCCAGTTCTCCATGGCCTGTCCTGCCTTCTGGATTTTACACTTTTTTCAGATGGCCCTTTTGACCGGGGGGAAATGAGACTTCATTGTAGTGCAGATTTCCTTTGCAAGCTTCCTTGGTTGGCCAAAAAGGGCGTATGCGTTTTTTCCTGAATATATTCAGGAAACAACGCATACGCCCTTTTTGGCCAAGTGCATCATTGTGGACGTTCTGCCTCTTTTCCTATGCTTTAACTGCAATTCCAGTCTACCTCCTGAAATCGGTTTCCTGCAATTCTGCCCCGCTTTCAAGTCCTCTTGGCAGCCTTACTTCAGTATATTTTTGGATGAGAAGTGTCATTTATACCTCTGCAGGTTTGTGAATTACAGTGCCCCTGAGCTCCTTTCTTCAACTCGCTTTCTTGTGAGCTGGTCGCAACACCGCAGGATTGCTTCAGGCCCTAATCTGGTTCCGGCACGGCACGCTGAGCCTTTGGTTAATTCCTCTTCCTGGTGGGAAATGAGAGTTAAATTTGCCCGTCCAGACACCTCCAGCTAGTCTCTCATTGGTTCTCCCTATTCCTGTTCATCTTCCGCAGAAATTGAAAACTGGGCCAAACAGGAGTTTAAAGGCACTGACTCTCCAAGTCGGGAGAGTGTTAGTAAAGCGTCTGGAATGTTGCACCCGAGTACCAGGGGACGAGAACTGAGACATATTTGAACACGTCTCCCGATCACACGGTGGATCATACTCTGGGTTCCACATGCATGTTTTAGTTGAAGGAAGAATCCCTTAAACCTGGAGAGTTGAGACCCGTGGAATGGGTACCATGCAATATGACTTCAAAGGGTCTTCATTTGCTCACCGAACCTCTCCAATCCTATCACTGCTGCGTTTAAGCCCCTGTACACACGCTTGATTCTCTTTCGGAGACATAGCAATCCATAGGTTTTAAGATACTTACTAGTCAGGTACATTCTTAGGCGTTTAATATGGGGTGTTGAGTCCATTTCGTTGAGCAAGGAGTAGCTCTTGTCTATTCCATATTTGGCTTAAGGAACTTTATCTGTGTTCATTTCAATCTCTGGTTTTAGGCAGCACCCCAACTCACCTTTACCCTTAGCAAGCATAAGTGGGTTTTCTAAATTTGAGACCCTGTTCTGTTTTGTAATTCAGTTCCTGTGTAGCCAAGTTTACATTCCGTGTATTAGTGATATCTTATGATGTTTCTTTTTCTGTGTGACTTATTTCAGTTAGAATCATCATACCTGAATCCACTCATTATGCTGCTACGGGCCTGATGACATAGATTTCATTGCTGAGTGATATTGCATTGTACGTAAGTACCACAACTTCTTTATCCATTACTCACTTTCTGCGATATTGAACTTGTACCGTAAACGAGGTTCTTGTAAACAGAGCCGTCCCAAACTTTGGGGTGGCTGTGTCTTTTTGATTTTAATTTCCCTAAGCTATAGGACCATAAGTGGAAGTGCCCTAGGCTCTGTTGCTTTGTTTTTTAGATGTTTCAGGAAACACCATACACTTCTCCCGAGTGGCTGTTGGCAATTTACGTCCCGCCCTTCAGCATAACAAGGCTCCCAGTTCTCCATGGCCTGTCCTGCCTTCTGGATTTTACACTTTTTTCTGATGGCCCTTTTGACCGGGGGGAAGTGAGACTTCATTGTAGTGCAGATTTCCTTTGCAAGCTTGCTTGGTTGGCCAAATAGGGCGTATGCGTTTTTTCCTGAATATATTCAGGAAAAAACGCATACGCCCTTTTTGGCCAAGTGCATCATTGTCGACGTTCTGCCTCTTTTCCTATGCTTTAACTGCAATTCCAGTCTACCTCCTGAAATCGGTTTCCTGCAATTCTGCCCCGCTTTCAAGTCCTCTTGGCAGCCTTACTTCAGTATATTTTTGGATGATAGCTGTCATTTATAACTCTGCAGGTTTGTGAATTACAGTGCCCCTGAGCTCCTTTCTTCAACTCGCTTTCTTGTGAGCTGGTCGCAACACCGCAGGATTGCTTCAGGCCCTAATCTGGTTCCGGCACGGCACGCTGAGCCTTTGTTTAATTCCTCTTCCTGGTGGGAAATGAGAGTTAAATTTGCCCGTCCAGACACCTCCAGCTAGTCTCTCATTGGTTCTCCCTATTCCTGTTCATCTTCCGCAGAAATTGAAAACTGGGCCAAACAGGAGTTTAAAGGCACTGACTCTCCAAGTCGGGAGAGTGTTAGTAAAGCGTCTGGAAGGTTGCACCCGAGTACCAGGGGACGAGAACTGAGACATATTTGAACACGTCTCCCGATCACACGGTGGATCATACTCTGGGTTCCACATGCATGTTTTAGCTGAAGGAAGAATCCCTTAAACCTGGAGAGTTGAGACCCGTGGAATGGGTACCATGCAATATGACTTCAAAGGGTCTTCATTTGCTCACCGAACCTCTCCAATCCTATCACTGCTGCGTTTATGCCCCTGTACACACGCTTGATTCTCTTTCGGAGACATAGCAATCCATAGGTTTTAAGATACTTACTAGTCAGGTACATTCTTAGGCGTTTAATATGGGGTGTTGAGTCCATTTCGTTGAGCAAGGAGTAGCTCTTGTCTATTCCATATTTGGCTTAAGGAACTTTATCTGTGCTCATTTCAATCTCTGGTTTTAGGCAGCACCCTAACTCACCTTTACCCTTAGCAAGCATAAGTTGGTTTTCTAAATTTGAGACCCTGTTCTGTTTTGTAATTCAGTTCCTGTGTAGCCAAGTTTACATTCCGTGTATTAGTGATATCTTATGATGTTTCTTTTTCTGTGTGACTTATTTCAGTTAGAATCATCATACCTGAATCCACTCATTATGCTGCTACGGGCCTGATGACATAGATTTCATTGCTGAGTGATATTGCATTGTACGTAAGTACCACAACTTCTTTATCCATTACTCACTTTCTGCGATATTGAACTTGTACCGTAAACGAGGTTCTTGTAAACAGAGCCATCCCAAACTTTGGGGTGGCTGTGTCTTTTTGATTTTAATTTCCCTAAGCTATAGGACCATAAGTGGAAGTGCCCTAGGCTCTGTTGCTTTGTTTTTTAGATGTTTCAGGAAACACCATACACTTCTCCCGAGTGGCTGTTGGCAATTTACATCCCGCCCATCAGCATAACAAGGCTCCCAGTTCTCCATGGCCTGTCCTGCCTTCTGGATTTTACACTTTTATCAGATGTCCCTTTTGACCGGGGGGAAGTGAGACTTCATTGTAGTGCAGATTTCCTTTGCAAGCTTGCTTGGTTGGCCAAAAAGGGCGTATACGTTTTTTCCTGAATATATTCAGGAAAAAACGCATACGCCCTTTTTGGCCAAGTGCATCATTGTGGACGTTCTGCCTCTTTTCCTATGCTTTAACTGCAATTCCAGTCTACCTCCTGAAATCGGTTTCCTGCAATTCTGCCCCGCTTTCAAGTCCTCTTGGCAGCCTTACTTCAGTATATTTTTGGACGATAGCTGTCATTTATAACTCTGCAGGTTGGTGAATTACAGTGCCCCTGAGCTCCTTTCTTCAACTCGCTTTCTTGTGAGCTGGTCGCAACACCGCAGGATTGCTTCAGGCCCTAATCTGGTTCCGGCACGGCACGCTGAGCCTTTGGTTAATTCCTCTTCCTGGTGGGAAATGAGAGTTAAATTTGCCCGTCCAGACACCTCCAGCTAGTCTCTCATTGGTTCTCCCTATTCCTGTTCATCTTCCGCAGAAATTGAAAACTGGGCCAAACAGGAGGTTAAAGGCACTGACTCTCCAAGTCGGGAGAGTGTTAGTAAAGCGTCTGGAATGTTGCACCCGAGTACCAGGGGACGAGAACTGAGACATATTTGAACACGTCTCCCGATCACACGGTGGATCATACTCTGGGTTCCACATGCATGTTTTAGCTGAAGGAAGAATCCCTTAAACCTGGAGAGTTGAGACCCGTGGAATGGGTACCATGCAATATGACTTCAAAGGGTCTTCATTTGCTCACCGAACCTCTCCAATCCTATCACTGCTGCGTTTATGCCCCTGTACACACGCTTGATTCTCTTTCGGAGACATAGCAATCCATAGGTTTTAAGATACTTACTAGTCAGGTACATTCTTAGGCGTTTAATATGGGGTGTTGAGTCCATTTCGTTGAGCAAGGAGTAGCTCTTGTCTATTCCATATTTGGCTTAAGGAACTTTTTCTGTGCTCATTTCAATCTCTGGTTTTAGGCAGCACCCCAACTCACCTTTCCCCTTAGCAAGCATAAGTTGGTTTTCTAAATTTGAGACCCTGTTCTGTTTTGTATTTCAGTTCCTGTGTAGCCAAGTTTACATTCCGTGTATTAGTGATATCTTATGATGTTTCTTTTTCTGTGTGACTTATTTCAGTTAGAATCATCATACCTGAATCCACTCATTATGCTGCTACCGGCCTGATGACATAGATTTCATTGCTGAGTGATATTGCATTGTACGTAAGTACCACAACTTCTTTATCCATTACTCACTTTCTGCGATATTGAACTTGTACCGTAAACGAGGTTCTTGTAAACAGAGCCGTCCCAAACTTTGCGGTGGCTGTGTCTTTTTGATTTTAATTTCCCTAAGCTATAGGACCATAAGTGGAAGTGCCCTAGGCTCTGTTGCTTTGTTTTTTAGATGTTTCAGGAAACACCATACACTTCTCCCTAGTGGCTGTTGGCAATTTACGTCCCGCCCATCAGCATAACAAGGCTCCCAGTTCTCCATGGCCTGTCCTGCCTTCTGGATTTTACTCTTTTTTCAGATGGCCCTTTTGACCGGGGGGAAGTGAGACTTCTTTGTAGTGCAGATTTCCTTTGCAAGCTTGCTTGGTTGGCCAAAAAGGGCGTATGCGTTTTTTCCTGGATATATTCAGGAAAAAACGCATACGCCCTTTTTGGCCAAGTGCATCATTGTCGACGTTCTGCCTCTTTTCCTGTGCTTTAACTGCAATTCCAGTCTACCTCCTGAAATCGGTTTCCTGCAATTCTGCCCCGCTTTCAAGTCCTCTTGGCAGCCTTACTTCAGTATATTTTTGGACGATAGCTGTCATTTATAAGTCTGCAGGTTTGTGAATTACAGTGCCCCTGAGCTCCTTTCTTCAACTCGCTTTCTTGTGAGCTGGTCGCAACACCGCAGGATTGCTTCAGGCCCTAATTTGGTTCCGGCACGGCACGCTGAGTCTTTGGTTAATTCCTTTTCCTGGTGGGAAATGAGAGTTAAATTTGCCCGTCCAGACACCTCCAGCTAGTCTCTCATTGGTTCTCCCTATTCCTGTTCATCTTCCGCAGAAATTGCAAACTGGGCCAAACAGGAGGTTAAAGGCACTGACTCTCCAAGTCGGGAGAGTGTTAGTAAAGCGTCTGGAATGTTGCACCCGAGTACCAGGGGTCGAAAACTGAGACATATTTGAACACGTCTCCCGATCACACGGTGGATCATACTCTGGGTTCCACATGCATGTTTTAGCTGAAGGAAGAATCCCTTAAACCTGGAGAGTTGAGACCCATGGAATGGGTACCATGCAATATGTCTTCAAAGGGTCTTCATTTGCTCACCGAACCTCTCCAATCCTATCACTGCTGCGTTTATGCCCCTGTACAAACACTTGATTCTGTTTCGGAGACATAGCAATCCATAGGCTTTAAGATACTTACTAGTCAGGTACATTCTTAGGCGTTTAATATGGTGTGTTGAGTCCATTTCATTGAGCAAGGAGTAGCTCTTGTCTATTCCATATTTGGCTTAAGGAACTTTATCTGTGCTCATTTCAATCTCTGGTTTTAGGCAGCACCCCAACTCACCTTTCCCCTTAGCAAGCATAAGTTGGTTTTCTAAATTTGAGACCCTGTTCTCTTTTGTATTTCAGTTCCTGTGTAGCCAAGTTTACATTCCGTGTATTAGTGATATCTTATGATGTTTCTTTTTCTGTGTGACTTATTTCAGTTAGAATCATCATACCTGAATCCACTCATTATGCTGCTACGGGCCTGATGACATACATTTCATTGCTGAGTGATATTGCATTGTACGTAAGTACCACAACTTCTTTATCCATTACTCACTTTCTGCGATATTGAACTTGTACCGTAAATGAGGTTCTTGTAAACACAGCCGTCCCAAACTTTGGGGTGGCTGTGTCTTTTTGATTTTAATTTCCCTAAGCTATAGGACCATAAGTGGAAGTGCCCTAGGCTCTGTTGCTTTGTTTTTTAGATGTTTCAGGAAACACCATACACTTCTCCCGAGTGGCTGTTGGCAATTTACATCCCGCCCATCAGCATAACAAGGCTCCCAGTTCTCCATGGCCTGTCCTGCCTTCTGGATTTTACACTTTTTTCAGATGGCCCTTTTGACCAGGGGGAAGTGAGACTACATTTTAGTGCAGATTTCCTTTGCAAGCTTGCTTGGTTGGCCAAAAAGGGCGTATGCGTTTTTTCCTGAATATATTCAGGAAAAAACGCATACGCCCTTTTTGGCCAAGTGCATCATTGTGGACGTTCTGCCTCTTTTCCTATGCTTTAACTGCAATTCCAGTCTACCTCCTGAAATCGGTTTCCTGCAATTCTGCCCCGCTTTCAAGTCCTCTTGGCAGCCTTACTTCAGTATATTTTTGGACAATAGCTGTCATTTATAACTCTGCAGGTTTGTGAATTACAGTGCCCCTGAGCTCCTTTCTTCAACTCGCTTTCTTGTGAGCTGGTCGCAACACCGCTGGATTGCTTCAGGCCCTAATCTGTTTCCGGCACGGCACGCTGAGCCTTTGGTTAATTCCTCTTCCTGGTGGGAAATGAGAGTTAAATTTGCCCGTCCAGACACCTCCAGCTAGTCTCTCATTGGTTCTCCCTATTCCTGTTCATCTTCCGCAGAAATTGCAAACTGGGCCAAACAGGAGGTTAAAGGCACTGACTCTCCAAGTCGGGAGAGTGTTAGTAAAGCGTCTGGAATGTTGCACCCGAGTACCAGGGGATGAGAACTGAGACATATTTGAACACGTCTCCCGATCACACGGTGGATCATACTCTGGGTTCCACATGCATGTTTTAGCTGAAGGAAGAATCCCTTAAACCTGGAGAGTTGAGACCCGTGGAATGGGTACCATGCAATATGACTTCAAAGGGTCTTCATTTGCTCACCGAACCTCTCCAATCCTATCACTGCTGCGTTTATGCCCCTGTACACACGCTTGATTCTCTTTCGGAGACATAGCAATCCATAGGTTTTAAGATACTTACTAGTCAGGTACATTCTTAGGCGTTTAATATGGGGTGTTGAGTCCATTTCGTTGAGCAAGGAGTAGCTCTTGTCTATTCCATATTTGGCTTAAGCAACTTTATCTGTGTTCATTTCAATCTCTGGTTTTAGGCAGCACCCCAACTCACTTTTCCCCTTAGCATGCATAAGTTGGTTTTCTAAATTTGAGACCCTGTTCTGTTTTGTAATTCAGTTCCTGTGTAGCCAAGTTTACATTCCGTGTATTAGTGATATCTTATGATGTTTCTTTTTCTGTGTGACTTATTTCAGTTAGAATCATCATACCTGAATCCACTCATTATGCTGCTATGGGCCTGATGACATAGATTTCATTGCTGAGTGATATTGCATTGTACGTAAGTACCACAACTTCTTTATCCATTACTCACTTTCTGTGATATTGAACTTGTACCGTAAACGAGGTTCTTGTAAACAGAGCCGTCCCAAACTTGGGGTGGCTGTGTCTTTTTGATTTTAATTTCCCTAAGCTATAGGACCATAAGTGGAAGTGCCCTAGGCTCTGTTGCTTTGTTTTTTAGATGTTTCAGGAAACACCATACACTTCTCCCGAGTGGCTGTTGGCAATTTACGTCCCGCCCATCAGCATAACAAGCCTCCCAGTTCTCCATGGCCTGTCCTGCCTTCTGGATTTTACACTTTTTTCAGATGGCCCTTTTGACCGGGGGGAAGTGAGACTTCATTGTAGTGCAGATTTCCTTTGCAAGCTTGCTTGGTTGGCCAAAAAGGGCGTATGCGTTTTTTCCTGAATATATTCAGGAAAAAACGCATACGCCCTTTTTGGCCAAGTGCATCATTGTGGACGTTCTGCCTCTTTTCCTATGCTTTAACTGCCATTCCAGTCTACCTCCTGAAATCGGTTTCCTGCAATTCTGCCCCGCTTTCAAGTCCTCTTGGCAGCCTTACTTCAGTATATTTTTGGACGAGAAGTGTCATTTATACCTCTGCAGTTTTGTGAATTACAGTGCCCCTGAGCTCCTTTCTTCAACTCGCTTTCTTGTGAGCTGGCCGCAACACTGCATGATTGCTTCAGGCCCTAATCTGGTTCCGGCATGGCACGCTGAGCCTTTGGTTAATTCCTCTTCCTGGTGGGAAATGAGAGTTAAATTTGCCCGTCCAGACACCTCCAGCTAGTCTCTCATTGGTTCTCCCTATTCCTGTTCATCTTCCGCAGAAATTGCAAACTGGGCCAAACAGGAGGTTAAAGGCACTGACTCTCCAAGTCGGGAGAGTGTTGGTAAAGCTTCTGGAATGTTGCACCCGAGTACCAGGGGACGAGAACTGAGACATATTTGAACACGTCTCCCGATCACATGGTGGATCATACTCTGGGTTCCACATGCATGTTTTAGTTGAAGGAAGAATCCCTTAAACCTGGAGAGTTGAGACCCGTGGAATGGGTACCATGCAATATGACTTCAAAGGGTCTTCATTTGCTCACCGAACCTCTCCAATCATATCACTGCTGCGTTTATGCCCCTGTACAAACACTTGATTCTGTTTCAGAGACATAGCAATCCATAGGTTTTAAGATACTTACTAGTCAGGTACATTCTTAGGCGTTTAATATGGGGTGTTGAGTCCATTTCATTGAGCAAGGAGTAGCTCTTGTCTATTCCATATTTGGCTTAAGGAACTTTATCTGTGCTCATTTCAATCTCTGGTTTTAGGCAGCACCCCAACTCACCTTTCCCCTTAGCAAGCATAAGTTGGTTTTCTAAATTTGAGACCCTGTTCTGTTTTGTAATTCAGTTCCTGTGTAGCCAAGTTTACATTCCGTGTATTAGTGATATCTTATGATGTTTCTTTTTCTGTGTGACTTATTTCAGTTAGAATCATCATACCTGAATCCACTCATTATGCTGCTACGGGCCTGATGACATAGATTTCATTGCTGAGTGATATTGCATTGTACGTAAGTACCACAACTTCTTTATCAATTACTCACTTTCTGCGATATTGAACTTGTACCGTAAATGAGGTTCTTGTAAACACAGCCGTCCCAAACTTTGGGGTGGCTGTGTCTTTTTGATTTTAATTTCCCTAAGCTATAGGACCATAAGTGGAAGTGCCCTAGGCTCTGTTGCTTTGTTTTTTAGATGTTTCAGGAAACACCATACACTTCTCCCGAGTGGCTGTTGGCAATTTACATCCCGCCCATCAGCATAACAAGGCTCCCAGTTCTCCATGGCCTGTCCTGCCTTCTGGATTTTACACTTTTTTCTGATGGCCCTTTTGACCGGGGGGAAGTGAGACTTCATTGTAGTGCAGATTTCCTTTGCAAGCTTGCTTGGTTGGCCAAAAAGGGCGTATGCGTTTTTTCCTGAATATATTCAGGAAAAAACGCATACGCCCTTTTTGGCCAAGTGCATCATTGTGGACGTTCTGCCTCTTTTCCTATGCTTTAACTGCAATTCCAGTCTACCTCCTGAAATCGGTTTCCTGCAATTCTGCCCCGCTTTCAAGTCCTCTTGGCAGCCTTACTTCAGTATATTTTTGGACGATAGCTGTCATTTATAACTCTGCAGGTTTGTGAATTACAGTGCCCCTGAGCTCCTTTCTTCAACTCGCTTTCTTGTGAGCTGGCCGCAACACCGCAGGATTGCTTCAGGCCCTAATCTGGTTCCGGCACGGCACGCTGAGCCTTTGGTTAATTCCTCTTCCTGGTGGGAAATGAGAGTTAAATTTGCCCATCCAGACACCTCCAGCTAGTCTCTCATTGGTTCTCCCTATTCCTGTTCATCTTCCGCAGAAATTGCAAACTGGGCCAAACAGGAGGTTAAAGGCACTGACTCTCCAAGTCGGGAGAGTGTTGGTAAAGCTTCTGGAATGTTGCACCCGAGTACCAGGGGACGAGAACTGAGACATATTTGAACACGTCTCCCGATCACACGGTGGATCATACTCTGGGTTCCACATGCATGTTTTAGCTGAAGGAAGAATCCCTTAAACCTGGAGAGTTGAGACCCGTGGAATGGGTACCATGCAATATGACTTCAAAGGGTCTTCATTTGCTCACCGAACCTCTCCAATCCTATCACTGCTGCGTTTATGCCCCTGTACACACGCTTGATTCTCTTTCGGAGACATAGCAATCCATAGGTTTTAAGATACTTACTAGTCAGGTACATTCTTAGGCGTTTAATATGGGGTGTTGAGTCCATTTCGTTGAGCAAGGAGTAGCTCTTGTCTATTCCATATTTGGCTTAAGCAGCTTTATCTGTGTTCATTTCAATCTCTGGTTTTAGGCAGCACCCCAACTCACCTTTCCCCTTAGCAAGCATAAGTTGGTTTTCTAAATTTGAGACCCTGTTCTGTTTTGTAATTCAGTTCCTGTGTAGCCAAGTTTACATTCCGTGTATTAGTGATATCTTATGATGTTTCTTTTTCTGTGTGACTTATTTCAGTTAGAATCATCATACCTGAATCCACTCATTATGCTGCTATGGGCCTGATGACATAGATTTCATTGCTGAGTGATATTGCATTTTACGTAAGTACCACAACTTCTTTATCCATTACTCACTTTCTGCGATATTGAACTTGTACCGTAAACGAGGTTCTTGTAAACAGAGCCATCCCAAACTTTGGGGTGGCTGTGTCTTTTTGATTTTAATTTCCCTAAGCTATAGGACCATAAGTGGAAGTGCCCTAGGCTCTGTTGCTTTGTTTTTTAGATGTTTCAGGAAACACCATACACTTCTCCCGAGTGGCTGTGTCAATTTACGTCCCGGCCATCAGCATAACAAGGCTCCCAGTTCTCCATGGCCTGTCCTGCCTTCTGGATTTTACACTTTTTTCAGATGGCCCTTTTGACCGGGGGGAAGTGAGACTTCATTGTAGTGCAGATTTCCTTTGCAAGCTTGCTTGGTTGGCCAAAAAGGGCGTATGCGTTTTTTCCTGAATATATTCAGGAAAAAACGCATACGCCCTTTTTGGCCAAGTGCATCATTGTGGACGTTCTGCCTCTTTTCCTATGCTTTAACTGCAATTCCAGTCTACCTCCTGAAATCGGTTTCCTGCAATTCTGCCCCGCTTTCAAGTCCTCTTGGCAGCCTTACTTCAGTATATTTTTGGACGATAGCTGTCATTTATACCTCTGCAGGTTTGTGAATTACAGTGCCCCTGAGCTCCTTTCTTCAACTCGCTTTCTTGTGAGCTGGTCGCAACACCGCAGGATTGCTTCAGGCCCTAATCTGGTTCCGGCACGGCACGCTGAGCCTTTGGTTAATTCCTCTTCCTGGTGGGAAATGAGAGTTAAATTTGCCCGTCCAGACACTTCCAGCTAGTCTCTCATTGGTTCTCCCTATTCCTGTTCATCTTCCGCAGAAATTGCAAACTGGGCCAAACAGGAGGTTAAAGGCACTGACTCTCCAAGTCGGGAGAGTGTTAGTAAAGCGTCTGGAATGTTGCACCCGAGTACCAGGGGTCGAAAACTGAGACATATTTGAACACGTCTCCCGATCACACGGTGGATCATACTCTGGGTTCCACATGCATGTTTTAGCTGAAGGAAGAATCCCTTAAACCTGGAGAGTTGAGACCCGTGGAATGGGTACCATGCAATATGACTTCAAAGGGTCTTCATTTGCTCACCGAACCTCTCCAATCCTATCACTGCTGCGTTTATGCCCCTGTACACACGCTTGATTCTCTTTCGGAGACATAGCAATCCATAGGTTTTAAGATACTTACTAGTCAGGTACATTCTTAGGCGTTTAATATGGGGTGTTGAGTCCATTTCGTTGAGCAAGGAGTAGCTCTTGTCTATTCCATATTTGGCTTAAGGAACTTTATCTGTGTTCATTTCAATCTCTGGTTTTAGGCAGCACCCCAACTCACCTTTACCCTTAGCAAGCATAAGTTGGTTTTCTAAATTTGAGACCCTGTTCTGTTTTGTATTTCAGTTCCTGTGTAGCCAAGTTTACATTCCGTGTATTAGTGATATCTTATGATGTTTCTTTTTCTGTGTGACTTATTTCAGTTAGAATCATCATACCTGAATCCACTCATTATGCTGCTACCGGCCTGATGACATAGATTTCATTGCTGAGTGATATTGCATTGTACGTAAGTACCACAACTTCTTTATCCATTACTCACTTTCTGCGATATTGAACTTGTACCGTAAACGAGGTTCTTGTAAACAGAGCCGTCCCAAACTTTGGGGTGGCTGTGTCTTTTTGATTTTAATTTCCCTAAGCTATAGGACCATAAGTGGAAGTGCCCTAGGCTCTGTTGCTTTGTTTTTTAGATGTTTCAGGAAACACCATACACTTCTCCCGAGTGGCTGTTGGCAATTTACATCCCGCCCATCAGCATAACAAGGCTACCAGTTCTCCATGGCCTGTCCTGCCTTCTGGATTTTACACTTTTTTCAGATGGCCCTTTTGACCGGGGGGAAGTGAGACTTCATTGTAGTGCAGATTTCCTTTGCAAGCTTGCTTGGTTGGCCAAAAAGGGCGTATGCGTTTTTTCCTGAATATATTCAGGAAAAAACGCATACGCCCTTTTTGGCCAAGTGCATCATTGTGGACGTTCTGCCTCTTTTCCTATGCTTTAACTGCAATTCCAGTCTACCTCCTGAAATCGGTTTCCTGCAATTCTGCCCCGCTTTCAAGTCCTCTTGGCAGCCTTACTTCAGTATATTTTTGGACGATAGCTGTCATTTATAACTCTGCAGGTTTGTGAATTACAGTGCCCCTGAGCTCCTTTCTTCAACTCGCTTTCTTGTGAGCTGGCCGCAACACCGCAGGATTGCTTCAGGCCCTAATCTGGTTCCGGCACGGCACGCTGAGCCTTTGGTTAATTCCTCTTCCTGGTGGGAAATGAGAGTTAAATTTGCCCATCCAGACACCTCCAGCTAGTCTCTCATTGGTTCTCCCTATTCCTGTTCATCTTCCGCAGAAATTGCAAACTGGGCCAAACAGGAGGTTAAAGGCACTGACTCTCCAAGTCGGGAGAGTGTTGGTAAAGCTTCTGGAATGTTGCACCCGAGTACCAGGGGACGAGAACTGAGACATATTTGAACACGTCTCCCGATCACACGGTGGATCATACTCTGGGTTCCACATGCATGTTTTAGCTGAAGGAAGAATCCCTTAAACCTGGAGAGTTGAGACCCGTGGAATGGGTACCATGCAATATGACTTCAAAGGGTCTTCATTTGCTCACCGAACCTCTCCAATCCTATCCCTGCTGCGTTTATGCCCCTGTACACACGCTTGATTCTCTTTCGGAGACATAGCAATCCATAGGTTTTAAGATACTTACTAGTCAGGTACATTCTTAGGCGTTTAATATGGGGTGTTGAGTCCATTTCGTTGAGCAAGGAGTAGCTCTTGTCTATTCCATATTTGGCTTAAGCAGCTTTATCTGTGTTCATTTCAATCTCTGGTTTTAGGCAGCACCCCAACTCACCTTTCCCCTTAGCAAGCATAAGTTGGTTTTCTAAATTTGAGACCCTGTTCTGTTTTGTAATTCAGTTCCTGTGTAGCCAAGTTTACATTCCGTGTATTAGTGATATCTTATGATGTTTCTTTTTCTGTGTGACTTATTTCAGTTAGAATCATCATACCTGAATCCACTCATTATGCTGCTATGGGCCTGATGACATAGATTTCATTGCTGAGTGATATTGCATTTTACGTAAGTACCACAACTTCTTTATCCATTACTCACTTTCTGCGATATTGAACTTGTACCGTAAACGAGGTTCTTGTAAACAGAGCCATCCCAAACTTTGGGGTGGCTGTGTCTTTTTGATTTTAATTTCCCTAAGCTATAGGACCATAAGTGGAAGTGCCCTAGGCTCTGTTGCTTTGTTTTTTAGATGTTTCAGGAAACACCATACACTTCTCCCGAGTGGCTGTGTCAATTTACGTCCCGCCCATCAGCATAACAAGGCTCCCAGTTCTCCATGGCCTGTCCTGCCTTCTGGATTTTACACTTTTTTCAGATGGCCCTTTTGACCGGGGGGAAGTGAGACTTCATTGTAGTGCAGATTTCCTTTGCAAGCTTGCTTGGTTGGCCAAAAAGGGCGTATGCGTTTTTTCCTGAATATATTCAGGAAAAAACGCATACGCCCTTTTTGGCCAAGTGCATCATTGTGGACGTTCTGCCTCTTTTCCTATGCTTTAACTGCAATTCCAGTCTACCTCCTGAAATCGGTTTCCTGCAATTCTGCCCCGCTTTCAAGTCCTCTTGGCAGCCTTACTTCAGTATATTTTTGGACGATAGCTGTCATTTATACCTCTGCAGGTTTGTGAATTACAGTGCCCCTGAGCTCCTTTCTTCAACTCGCTTTCTTGTGAGCTGGTCGCAACACCGCAGGATTGCTTCAGGCCCTAATCTGGTTCCGGCACGGCACGCTGAGCCTTTGGTTAATTCCTCTTCCTGGTGGGAAATGAGAGTTAAATTTGCCCGTCCAGACACCTCCAGCTAGTCTCTCATTGGTTCTCCCTATTCCTGTTCATCTTCCGCAGAAATTGCAAACTGGGCCAAACAGGAGGTTAAAGGCACTGACTCTCCAAGTCGGGAGAGTGTTAGTAAAGCGTCTGGAATGTTGCACCCGAGTACCAGGGGTCGAAAACTGAGACATATTTGAACACGTCTCCCGATCACACGGTGGATCATACTCTGGGTTCCACATGCATGTTTTAGCTGAAGGAAGAATCCCTTAAACCTGGAGAGTTGAGACCCGTGGAATGGGTACCATGCAATATGACTTCAAAGGGTCTTCATTTGCTCACCGAACCTCTCCAATCCTATCACTGCTGCGTTTATGCCCCTGTACACACGCTTGATTCTCTTTCGGAGACATAGCAATCCATAGGTTTTAAGATACTTACTAGTCAGGTACATTCTTAGGCGTTTAATATGGGGTGTTGAGTCCATTTCGTTGAGCAAGGAGTAGCTCTTGTCTATTCCATATTTGGCTTAAGGAACTTTATCTGTGTTCATTTCAATCTCTGGTTTTAGGCAGCACCCCAACTCACCTTTACCCTTAGCAAGCATAAGTTGGTTTTCTAAATTTGAGACCCTGTTCTGTTTTGTATTTCAGTTCCTGTGTAGCCAAGTTTACATTCCGTGTATTAGTGATATCTTATGATGTTTCTTTTTCTGTGTGACTTATTTCAGTTAGAATCATCATACCTGAATCCACTCATTATGCTGCTACCGGCCTGATGACATAGATTTCATTGCTGAGTGATATTGCATTGTACGTAAGTACCACAACTTCTTTATCCATTACTCACTTTCTGCGATATTGAACTTGTACCGTAAACGAGGTTCTTGTAAACAGAGCCGTCCCAAACTTTGGGGTGGCTGTGTCTTTTTGATTTTAATTTCCCTAAGCTATAGGACCATAAGTGGAAGTGCCCTAGGCTCTGTTGCTTTGTTTTTTAGATGTTTCAGGAAACACCATACACTTCTCCCGAGTGGCTGTTGGCAATTTACATCCCGCCCATCAGCATAACAAGGCTACCAGTTCTCCATGGCCTGTCCTGCCTTCTGGATTTTACACTTTTTTCAGATGGCCCTTTTGACCGGGGGGAAGTGAGACTTCATTGTAGTGCAGATTTCCTTTGCAAGCTTGCTTGGTTGGCCAAAAAGGGCGTATGCGTTTTTTCCTGAATATATTCAGGAAAAAACGCATACGCCCTTTTTGGCCAAGTGCATCATTGTGGACGTTCTGCCTCTTTTCCTATGCTTTAACTGCAATTCCAGTCTACCTCCTGAAATCGGTTTCCTGCAATTCTGCCCCGCTTTCAAGTCCTCTTGGCAGCCTTACTTCAGTATATTTTTGGACGATAGCTGTCATTTATAACTCTGCAGGTTTGTGAATTACAGTGCCCCTGAGCTCCTTTCTTCAACTCGCTTTCTTGTGAGCTGGCCGCAACACCGCAGGATTGCTTCAGGCCCTAATCTGGTTCCGGCACGGCACGCTGAGCCTTTGGTTAATTCCTCTTCCTGGTGGGAAATGAGAGTTAAATTTGCCCATCCAGACACCTCCAGCTAGTCTCTCATTGGTTCTCCCTATTCCTGTTCATCTTCCGCAGAAATTGCAAACTGGGCCAAACAGGAGGTTAAAGGCACTGACTCTCCAAGTCGGGAGAGTGTTGGTAAAGCTTCTGGAATGTTGCACCCGAGTACCAGGGGACGAGAACTGAGACATATTTGAACACGTCTCCCGATCACACGGTGGATCATACTCTGGGTTCCACATGCATGTTTTAGATGAAGGAAGAATCCCTTAAACCTGGAGAGTTGAGACCCGTGGAATGGGTACCATGCAATATGACTTCAAAGGGTCTTCATTTGCTCACCGAACCTCTCCAATCCTATCACTGCTGCGTTTATGCCCCTGTACACACGCTTGATTCTCTTTCGGAGACATAGCAATCCATAGGTTTTAAGATACTTACTAGTCAGGTACATTCTTAGGCGTTTAATATGGGGTGTTGAGTCCATTTCGTTGAGCAAGGAGTAGCTCTTGTCTATTCCATATTTGGCTTAAGCAGCTTTATCTGTGTTCATTTCAATCTCTGGTTTTAGGCAGCACCCCAACTCACCTTTCCCCTTAGCAAGCATAAGTTGGTTTTCTAAATTTGAGACCCTGTTCTGTTTTGTAATTCAGTTCCTGTGTAGCCAAGTTTACATTCCGTGTATTAGTGATATCTTATGATGTTTCTTTTTCTGTGTGACTTATTTCAGTTAGAATCATCATACCTGAATCCACTCATTATGCTGCTATGGGCCTGATGACATAGATTTCATTGCTGAGTGATATTGCATTTTACGTAAGTACCACAACTTCTTTATCCATTACTCACTTTCTGCGATATTGAACTTGTACCGTAAACGAGGTTCTTGTAAACAGAGCCATCCCAAACTTTGGGGTGGCTGTGTCTTTTTGATTTTAATTTCCCTAAGCTATAGGACCATAAGTGGAAGTGCCCTAGGCTCTGTTGCTTTGTTTTTTAGATGTTTCAGGAAACACCATACACTTCTCCCGAGTGGCTGTGTCAATTTACGTCCCGCCCATCAGCATAACAAGGCTCCCAGTTCTCCATGGCCTGTCCTGCCTTCTGGATTTTACACTTTTTTCAGATGGCCCTTTTGACCGGGGGGAAGTGAGACTTCATTGTAGTGCAGATTTCCTTTGCAAGCTTGCTTGGTTGGCCAAAAAGGGCGTATGCGTTTTTTCCTGAATATATTCAGGAAAAAACGCATACGCCCTTTTTGGCCAAGTGCATCATTGTGGACGTTCTGCCTCTTTTCCTATGCTTTAACTGCAATTCCAGTCTACCTCCTGAAATCGGTTTCCTGCAATTCTGCCCCGCTTTCAAGTCCTCTTGGCAGCCTTACTTCAGTATATTTTTGGACGATAGCTGTCATTTATACCTCTGCAGGTTTGTGAATTACAGTGCCCCTGAGCTCCTTTCTTCAACTCGCTTTCTTGTGAGCTGGTCGCAACACCGCAGGATTGCTTCAGGCCCTAATCTGGTTCCGGCACGGCACGCTGAGCCTTTGGTTAATTCCTCTTCCTGGTGGGAAATGAGAGTTAAATTTGCCCGTCCAGACACCTCCAGCTAGTCTCTCATTGGTTCTCCCTATTCCTGTTCATCTTCCGCAGAAATTGCAAACTGGGCCAAACAGGAGGTTAAAGGCACTGACTCTCCAAGTCGGGAGAGTGTTAGTAAAGCGTCTGGAATGTTGCACCCGAGTACCAGGGGTCGAAAACTGAGACATATTTGAACACGTCTCCCGATCACATGGTGGATCATACTCTGGGTTCCACATGCATGTTTTAGCTGAAGGAAGAATCCCTTAAACCTGGAGAGTTGAGACCCGTGGAATGGGTACCATGCAATATGACTTCAAAGGGTCTTCATTTGCTCACCGAACCTCTCCAATCCTATCACTGCTGCGTTTATGCCCCTGTACACACGCTTGATTCTCTTTCGGAGACATAGCAATCCATAGGTTTTAAGATACTTACTAGTCAGGTACATTCTTAGGCGTTTAATATGTGGTGTTGAGTCCATTTCGTTGAGCAAGGAGTAGCTCTTGTCTATTCCATATTTGGCTTAAGGAACTTTATCTGTGTTCATTTCAATCTCTGGTTTTAGGCAGCACCCCAACTCACCTTTACCCTTAGCAAGCATAAGTTGGTTTTCTAAATTTGAGACCCTGTTCTGTTTTGTATTTCAGTTCCTGTGTAGCCAAGTTTACATTCCGTGTATTAGTGATATCTTATGATGTTTCTTTTTCTGTGTGACTTATTTCAGTTAGAATCATCATACCTGAATCCACTCATTATGCTGCTACCGGCCTGATGACATAGATTTCATTGCTGAGTGATATTGCATTGTACGTAAGTACCACAACTTCTTTATCCATTACTCACTTTCTGCGATATTGAACTTGTACCGTAAACGAGGTTCTTGTAAACAGAGCCGTCCCAAACTTTGGGGTGGCTGTGTCTTTTTGATTTTAATTTCCCTAAGCTATAGGACCATAAGTGGAAGTGCCCTAGGCTCTGTTGCTTTGTTTTTTAGATGTTTCAGGAAACACCATACACTTCTCCCGAGTGGCTGTTGGCAATTTACATCCCGCCCATCAGCATAACAAGGCTACCAGTTCTCCATGGCCTGTCCTGCCTTCTGGATTTTACACTTTTTTCAGATGGCCCTTTTGACCGGGGGGAAGTGAGACTTCATTGTAGTGCAGATTTCCTTTGCAAGCTTGCTTGGTTGGCCAAAAAGGGCGTATGCGTTTTTTCCTGAATATATTCAGGAAAAAACGCATACGCCCTTTTTGGCCAAGTGCATCATTGTGGACGTTCTGCCTCTTTTCCTATGCTTTAACTGCAATTCCAGTCTACCTCCTGAAATCGGTTTCCTGCAATTCTGCCCCGCTTTCAAGTCCTCTTGGCAGCCTTACTTCAGTATATTTTTGGACGATAGCTGTCATTTATACCTCTGCAGGTTTGTGAATTACAGTGCCCCTGAGCTCCTTTCTTCAACTCGCTTTCTTGTGAGCTGGTCGCAACACCGCAGGATTGCTTCAGGCCCTAATCTGGTTCCGGCACGGCACGCTGAGCCTTTGGTTAATTCCTCTTCCTGGTGGGAAATGAGAGTTAAATTTGCCCGTCCAGACACCTCCAGCTAGTCTCTCATTGGTTCTCCCTATTCCTGTTCATCTTCCGCAGAAATTGCAAACTGGGCCAAACAGGAGGTTAAAGGCACTGACTCTCCAAGTCGGGAGAGTGTTAGTAAAGCGTCTGGAATGTTGCACCCGAGTACCAGGGGTCGAAAACTGAGACATATTTGAACACGTCTCCCGATCACACGGTGGATCATACTCTGGGTTCCACATGCATGTTTTAGCTGAAGGAAGAATCCCTTAAACCTGGAGAGTTGAGACCCGTGGAATGGGTACCATGCAATATGACTTCAAAGGGTCTTCATTTGCTCACCGAACCTCTCCAATCCTATCACTGCTGCGTTTATGCCCCTGTACACACGCTTGATTCTCTTTCGGAGACATAGCAATCCATAGGTTTTAAGATACTTACTAGTCAGGTACATTCTTAGGCGTTTAATATGGGGTGTTGAGTCCATTTCGTTGAGCAAGGAGTAGCTCTTGTCTATTCCATATTTGGCTTAAGGAACTTTATCTGTGTTCATTTCAATCTCTGGTTTTAGGCAGCACCCCAACTCACCTTTCCCCTTAGCAAGCATAAGTTGGTTTTCTAAATTTGAGACCCTGTTCTGTTTTGTAATTCAGTTCCTGTGTAGCCAAGTTTACATTCCGTGTATTAGTGATATCTTATGATGTTTCTTTTTCTGTGTGACTTATTTCAGTTAGAATCATCATACCTGAATCCACTCATTATGCTGCTATGGGCCTGATGACATAGATTTCATTGCTGAGTGATATTGCATTTTACGTAAGTACCACAACTTCTTTATCCATTACTCACTTTCTGCGATATTGAACTTGTACCGTAAACGAGGTTCTTGTAAACAGAGCCATCCCAAACTTTGGGGTGGCTGTGTCTTTTTGATTTTAATTTCCCTAAGCTATAGGACCATAAGTGGAAGTGCCCTAGGCTCTGTTGCTTTGTTTTTTAGATGTTTCAGGAAACACCATACACTTCTCCCGAGTGGCTGTGTCAATTTACGTCCCGCCCATCAGCATAACAAGGCTCCCAGTTCTCCATGGCCTGTCCTGCCTTCTGGATTTTACACTTTTTTCAGATGGCCCTTTTGACCGGGGGGAAGTGAGACTTCATTGTAGTGCAGATTTCCTTTGCAAGCTTGCTTGGTTGGCCAAAAAGGGCGTATGCGTTTTTTCCTGAATATATTCAGGAAAAAACGCATACGCCCTTTTTGGCCAAGTGCATCATTGTGGACGTTCTGCCTCTTTTCCTATGCTTTAACTGCAATTCCAGTCTACCTCCTGAAATCGGTTTCCTGCAATTCTGCCCCGCTTTCAAGTCCTCTTGGCAGCCTTACTTCAGTATATTTTTGGACGATAGCTGTCATTTATACCTCTGCAGGTTTGTGAATTACAGTGCCCCTGAGCTCCTTTCTTCAACTCGCTTTCTTGTGAGCTGGTCGCAACACCGCAGGATTGCTTCAGGCCCTAATCTGGTTCCGGCACGGCACGCTGAGCCTTTGGTTAATTCCTCTTCCTGGTGGGAAATGAGAGTTAAATTTGCCCGTCCAGACACCTCCAGCTAGTCTCTCATTGGTTCTCCCTATTCCTGTTCATCTTCCGCAGAAATTGCAAACTGGGCCAAACAGGAGGTTAAAGGCACTGACTCTCCAAGTCGGGAGAGTGTTAGTAAAGCGTCTGGAATGTTGCACCCGAGTACCAGGGGTCGAAAACTGAGACATATTTGAACACGTCTCCCGATCACACGGTGGATCATACTCTGGGTTCCACATGCATGTTTTAGCTGAAGGAAGAATCCCTTAAACCTGGAGAGTTGAGACCCGTGGAATGGGTTCCATGCAATATGACTTCAAAGGGTCTTCATTTGCTCACCGAACCTCTCCAATCCTATCACTGCTGTGTTTATGCCCCTGTACACACGCTTGATTCTCTTTCGGAGACATAGCAATCCATAGGTTTTAAGATACTTACTAGTCAGGTACATTCTTAGGCGTTTAATATGGGGTGTTGAGTCCATTTCGTTGAGCAAGGAGTAGCTCTTGTCTATTCCATATTTGGCTTAAGGAACTTTATCTGTGTTCATTTCAATCTCTGGTTTTAGGCAGCACCCCAACTCACCTTTCCCCTTAGCAAGCATAAGTTGGTTTTCTAAATTTGAGACCCTGTTCTGTTTTGTATTTCAGTTCCTGTGTAGCCAAGTTTACATTCCGTGTATTAGTGATATCTTATGATGTTTCTTTTTCTGTGTGACTTATTTCAGTTAGAATCATCATACCTGAATCCACTCATTATGCTGCTACCGGCCTGATGACATAGATTTCATTGCTGAGTGATATTGCATTGTACGTAAGTACCACAACTTCTTTATCCATTACTCACTTTCTGCGATATTGAACTTGTACCGTAAACGAGGTTCTTGTAAACAGAGCCGTCCCAAACTTTGGGGTGGCTGTGTCTTTTTGATTTTAATTTCCCTAAGCTATAGGACCATAAGTGGAAGTGCCCTAGGCTCTGTTGCTTTGTTTTTTAGATGTTTCAGGAAACACCATACACTTCTCCCGAGTGGCTGTGTCAATTTACGTCCCGCCCATCAGCATAACAAGGCTCCCAGTTCTCCATGGCCTGTCCTGCCTTCTGGATTTTACACTTTTTTCAGATGGCCCTTTTGACCGGGGGGAAGTGAGACTTCATTGTAGTGCAGATTTCCTTTGCAAGCTTGCTTGGTTGGCCAAAAAGGGCGTATGCGTTTTTTCCTGAATATATTCAGGAAAAAACGCATACGCCCTTTTTGGCCAAGTGCATCATTGTGGACGTTCTGCCTCTTTTCCTATGCTTTAACTGCAATTCCAGTCTACCTCCTGAAATCGGTTTCCTGCAATTCTGCCCCGCTTTCAAGTCCTCTTGGCAGCCTTACTTCAGTATATTTTTGGACGATAGCTGTCATTTATACCTCTGCAGGTTTGTGAATTACAGTGCCCCTGAGCTCCTTTCTTCAACTCGCTTTCTTGTGAGCTGGTCGCAACACCGCAGGATTGCTTCAGGCCCTAATCTGGTTCCGGCACGGCACGCTGAGCCTTTGGTTAATTCCTCTTCCTGGTGGGAAATGAGAGTTAAATTTGCCCGTCCAGACACCTCCAGCTAGTCTCTCATTGGTTCTCCCTATTCCTGTTCATCTTCCGCAGAAATTGCAAACTGGGCCAAACAGGAGGTTAAAGGCACTGACTCTCCAAGTCGGGAGAGTGTTAGTAAAGCGTCTGGAATGTTGCACCCGAGTACCAGGGGTCGAAAACTGAGACATATTTGAACACGTCTCCCGATCACACGGTGGATCATACTCTGGGTTCCACATGCATGTTTTAGCTGAAGGAAGAATCCCTTAAACCTGGAGAGTTGAGACCCGTGGAATGGGTACCATGCAATATGACTTCAAAGGGTCTTCATTTGCTCACCGAACCTCTCCAATCCTATCACTGCTGTGTTTATGCCCCTGTACACACGCTTGATTCTCTTTCGGAGACATAGCAATCCATAGGTTTTAAGATACTTACTAGTCAGGTACATTCTTAGGCGTTTAATATGGGGTGTTGAGTCCATTTCGTTGAGCAAGGAGTAGCTCTTGTCTATTCCATATTTGGCTTAAGGAACTTTATCTGTGTTCATTTCAATCTCTGGTTTTAGGCAGCACCCCAACTCACCTTTCCCCTTAGCAAGCATAAGTTGGTTTTCTAAATTTGAGACCCTGTTCTGTTTTGTATTTCAGTTCCTGTGTAGCCAAGTTTACATTCCGTGTATTAGTGATATCTTATGATGTTTCTTTTTCTGTGTGACTTATTTCAGTTAGAATCATCATACCTGAATCCACTCATTATGCTGCTACCGGCCTGATGACATAGATTTCATTGCTGAGTGATATTGCATTGTACGTAAGTACCACAACTTCTTTATCCATTACTCACTTTCTGCGATATTGAACTTGTACCGTAAACGAGGTTCTTGTAAACAGAGCCGTCCCAAACTTGGGGTGGCTGTGTCTTTTTGATTTTAATTTCCCTAAGCTATAGGACCATAAGTGGAAGTGCCCTAGGCTCTGTTGCTTTGTTTTTTAGATGTTTCATGAAACACCATACACTTCTCCCGAGTGGCTGTTGGCAATTTACATCCCACCCATCAGCATAACAAGGCTCCCAGTTCTCCATGGCCTGTCCTGCCTTCTGGATTTTACACTTTTTTCTGATGGCCCTTTTGACCCGGGGGAAGTGAGACTTCATTGTAGTACAGATTTCCTTTGCAAGCATGCTTGGTTGGCCAAAAAGGGCGTATGCGTTTTTACCTGAATATATTCAGGAAAAAACGCATACGCCCTTTTTGGCCAAGTGCATCATTGTGGACGTTCTGCCTCTTTTCCTGTGCTTTAACTGCAATTCCAGTCTACCTCCTGAAATCGGTTTCCTGCAATTCTGCCCCGCATTCAAGTCCTCTTGGCAGCCTTACTTCAGTATATTTTTGGACGATAGCTGTCATTTATACCTCTGCAGGTTTGTGAATTACAGTGCCCCTGAGCTCCTTTCTTCAACTCGCTTTCTTGTGAGCTGGCCGCAACACCGCAGGATTGCTTCAGGCCCTAATCTGGTTCCGGCACGGCACGCTGAGCCTTTGGTTAATTCCTCTTCCTGGTGGGAAATGAGAGTTAAATTTGCCTGTCCAGACACCTCCAGCTGGTCTCTCATTGGTTCTCCCTATTCCTGTTCATCTTCCACAGAAATTGCAAACTGGGCCAAACAGGAGGTTAAAGGCACTGACTGTCCAAGTCGGGAGAGTGTTAGTAAAGCGTCTGGAATGTTGCACCCGAGTACCAGGGGTCGAAAACTGAGACATATTTGAACACGTCTCCCGATCACACGGTGGATCATACTCTGGGTTCCACATGCATGTTCTAGCTGAAGGAAGAATCCCTTAAACCTGGAGAGTTGAGACCCGTGGAATGGGTACCATGCAATAGGACTTCAAAGGGTCTTCATTTGCTCACCGAACCTCTCCAATCCTATCACTGCTGTGTTTATGCCCGTGTACACACGCTTGATTCTCTTTCGGAGACATAGCAATCCATAGGTTTTAAGATACTTACTAGTCAGGTACATTCTTAGGCGTTTAATATCGGGTGTTGAGTCCACTTCGTTGAGCAAGGAGTAGCTCTTGTCTATTCCATATTTGGCTTAAGGAACTTTATCTGTGCTCATTTCAATCTCTGGTTTTAGGCAGCACCCCAACTCACCTTTCCCCTTAGCAAGCATAAGTTGGTTTTCTAAATTTTAGACCCTGTTCTGTTTTGTATTTCAGTTCCTCTGTAGCCAAGTTTACATTCCGTGTATTAGTGATATCTTATGATGTTTCTTTTTCTGTGTGACTTATTTCAGTTAGAATCATCATACCTGAATCCACTCATTATGCTGCTACCGGCCTGATGACATAGATTTCATTGCTGAGTGATATTGCATTGTACGTAAGTACCACAACTTCTTTATCCATTACTCACTTTCTGCGATATTGAACTTGTACCGTAAATGAGGTTCTTGTAAACAGAGCCGTCCCAAACTTTGGGGTGGCTGTGTCTTTTTGATTTTAATTTCCCTAAGCTATAGGACCATAAGTGGAAGTGCCCTAGGCTCTGTTGCTTTGTTTTTTAGATGTTTCAGGAAACACCATACACTTCTCCCGAGTGGCTGTTGGCAATTTACATCCCGCCCATCAGCATAACAAGGCTCCCAGTTCTCCATGGCCTGTCCTGCCTTCTGGATTTTACACTTTTTTCAGATGGCACTTTTGAACGGGGGGAAGTGAGACTTCATTGTAGTGCAGATTTCCTTTGCAAGCTTGCTTGGTTGGCCAAAAAGGGCGTATGCGTTTTTTCCTGGATATATTCAGGAAAAAACGCATACGCCCTTTTTGGCCAAGTGCATCATTGTCGACGTTCTGCCTCTTTTCCTATGCTTTAACTGCAATTCCAGTCTACCTCCTGAAATCGGTTTCCTGCAATTCTGCCCCGCTTTCAAGTCCTCTTGGCAGCCTTACTTCAGTATATTTTTCAACGATAGCTGTCATTTATAACTCTGCAGGTTTGTGAATTACAGTGCCCCTGAGCTCCTTTCTTCAACTCGCTTTCTTGTGAGCTGGTCGCAACACCGCAGGATTGCTTCAGGCCCTAATCTGGTTCCGGCACGGCACGCTGAGCCTTTGGTTAATTCCTCTTCCTGGTGGGAAATGAGAGTTAAATTTGCCCGTCCAGACACCTCCAGCTAGTCTCTCATTGGTTCTCCCTATTCCTGTTCATCTTCCGCAGAAATTGCAAACTGGGCCAAACAGGAGGTTAAAGGCACTGACTCTCCAAGTCGGGAGAGTGTTAGTAAAGCGTCTGGAATGTTGCACCCGAGTACCAGGGGACGAGAACTGAGACATATTTGAACACGTCTCCCGATCACACGGTGGATCATACTGTGGGTTCCACATGCATGTTTTAGCTGAAGGAAGAATCCCTTAAACCTGGAGAGTTGAGACCCGTGGAATGGGTACCATGCAATATGACTTCAAAGGGTCTTCATTTGCTCACCGAACCTCTCCAATCCTATCACTGCTGCGTTTATGCCCCTGTACACACGCTTGATTCTCTTTCGGAGACATAGCAATCCATAGGTTTTAAGATACTTACTAGTCAGGTACATTCTTAGGCGTTTAATATGGGGTGTTGAGTCCATTTCGTTGAGCAAGGAGTAGCTCTTGTCTATTCCATATTTGGCTTAAGGAACTTTATCTGTGCTCATTTCAATCTCTGGTTTTAGGCAGCACCCCAACTCACCTTTCCCCTAAGCAAGCATAAGTTGGTTTTCTAAATTTGAGACCCTGTTCTGATTTGTAATTCAGTTCCTGTGTAGCCAAGTTTACATTCCGTGTATTAGTGATATCTTATGATGTTTCTTTTTCTGTGTGACTTATTTCAGTTAGAATCATCATACCTGAATCCACTCATTATGCTGCTACAGGCCTGATGACATAGATTTCATTGCTGAGTGATATTGCATTGTACGTAAGTACCACAACTTCTTTATCCATTACTCACTTTCTGTGATATTGAACTTGTACCGTAAACAAGGTTCTTGTAAACAGAGCCGTCCCAAACTTGGGGTGGCTGTGTCTTTTTGATTTTAATTTCCCTAAGCTATAGGACCATAAGTGGAAGTGCCCTAGGCTCTGTTGCTTTGTTTTTTAGATGTTTCAGGAAACACCATACACTTCTCCCGAGTGGCTGTGGCAATTTACGTCCCGCCCATCAGCATAACAAGGCTCCCAGTTCTCCATGGCCTGTCCTGCCTTCTGGATTTTACACTTTTTTCAGATGGCCCTTTTGACCGGGGGGAAGTGAGACTTCATTGTAGTGCAGATTTCCTTTGCAAGCTTGCTTGGTTGGCCAAAAAGGGCGTATGCGTTTTTTCCTGAATATATTCAGGAAAAAACGCATACGCCCTTTTTGGCCAAGTGCATCATTGTGGACGTTCTGCCTCTTTTCCTATGCTTTAACTGCAATTCCAGTCTACCTCCTGAAATCGGTTTCCTGCAATTCTGCCCCGCTTTCAAGTCCTCTTGGCAGCCTTACTTCAGTATATTTTTGGACGATAGCTGTCATTTATACCTCTGCAGGTTTGTGAATTACAGTGCCCCTGAGCTCCTTTCTTCAACTCGCTTTCTTGTGAGCTGGCCGCAACACCGCAGGATTGCTTCAGGCCCTAATCTGGTTCCGGCACGGCACGCTGAGCCTTTGGTTAATTCCTCTTCCTGGTGGGAAATGAGAGTTAAATTTGCCCGTCCAGACACCTCCAGCTAGTCTCTCATTGGTTCTCCCTATTCCTGTTCATCTTCCGCAGAAATTGCAAACTGGGCCAAACAGGAGGTTAAAGGCACTGACTCTCCAAGTCGGGAGAGTGTTAGTAAAGCATCTGGAATGTTGCACCCGAGTACCAGGGGACGAGAACTGAGACATATTTGAACACGTCTCCCGATCACACGGTTGATCATACTCTGGGTTCCACATGCATGTTTTAGCTGAAGGAAGAATCCCTTAAACCTGGAGAGTTGAGACCCGTGGAATGGGTACCATGCAATATGACTTCAAAGGGTCTTCATTTGCTCACCGAACCTCTCCAATCCTATCACTGCTGTGTTTATGCCCGTGTACACACGCTTGATTCTCTTTCGGAGACATAGCAATCCATAGGTTTTAAGATACTTACTAGTCAGGTACATTCTTAGGCGTTTAATATGGGGTGTTGAGTCCATTTCATTGAGCAAGGAGTAGCTCTTGTCTATTCCATATTTGGCTTAAGGAACTTTATCTGTGCTCATTTCAATCTCTGGTTTTAGGCAGCACCCCAACTCACCTTTCCCCTTAGCAAGCATAAGTTGGTTTTCTAAATTTGAGACCCTATTCTGTTTTGTATTTCAGTTCCTGTGTAGCCAAGTTTACATTCCGTGTATTAGTGATATCTTATGATGTTTCTTTTTCTGTGTGACTTATTTCAGTTAGAATCATCATACCTGAATCCACTCATTATGCTGCTACCGGCCTGATGACATAGATTTCATTGCTGAGTGATATTGCATTGTACGTAAGTACCACAACTTCTTTATCCATTACTCACTTTCTGCGATATTGAACTTGTACCGTAAAGGAGGTTCTTGTAAACAAAGCTGTCCCAAACTTTGGGGTGGCTGTGTCTTTTTGATTTTAATTTCCCTAAGCTATAGGACCATAAGTGGAAGTGCCCTAGGCTCTGTTGCTTTGTTTTTTAGATGTTTCAGGAAACACCATACACTTCTCCCGAGTGGCTGTGGCAATTTACGTCCCGCCCATCAGCATAACAAGGCTCCCAGTTCTCCATGGCCTGTCCTGCCTTCTGGATTTTACACTTTTTTCAGATGGCCCTTTTGACCGGGGGGAAGTGAGACTTCATTGTAGTGCAGATTTCCTTTGCAAGCTTGCTTGGTTGGCCAAAAAGGGCGTATGCGTTTTTTCCTGAATATATTCAGGAAAAAACGCATACGCCCTTTTTGGCCAAGTGCATCATTGTGGACGTTCTGCCTCTTTTCCTATGCTTTAACTGCAATTCCAGTCTACCTCCTGAAATCGGTTTCCTGCAATTCTGCCCCGCTTTCAAGTCCTCTTGGCAGCCTTACTTCAGTATATTTTTGGACGATAGCTGTCATTTATACCTCTGCAGGTTTGTGAATTACAGTGCCCCTGAGCTCCTTTCTTCAACTCGCTTTCTTGTGAGCTGGCCGCAACACCGCAGGATTGCTTCAGGCCCTAATCTGGTTCCGGCACGGCACGCTGAGCCTTTGGTTAATTCCTCTTCCTGGTGGGAAATGAGAGTTAAATTTGCCCGTCCAGACACCTCCAGCTAGTCTCTCATTGGTTCTCCCTATTCCTGTTCATCTTCCGCAGAAATTGCAAACTGGGCCAAACAGGAGGTTAAAGGCACTGACTCTCCAAGTCGGGAGTGTTAGTAAAGCGTCTGGAATGTTGCACCCGAGTACCAGGGGACGAGAACTGAGACATATTTGAACACGTCTCCCGATCACACGGTTGATCATATTCTGGGTTCCACATGCATGTTTTAGCTGAAGGAAGAATCCCTTAAACCTGGAGAGTTGAGACCCGTGGAATGGGTACCATGCAATATGACTTCAAAGGGTTTTCATTTGCTCACCGAACCTCTCCAATCCTATCACTGCTGCGTTTATGCCCCTGTACACACGCTTGATTCTCTTTCGGAGACATAGCAATCCATAGGTTTTAAGATACTTACTAGTCAGGTACATTATTAGGCGTTTAATATGGGGTGTTGAGTCCATTTCATTGAGCAAGGAGTAGCTCTTGTCTATTCCATATTTGGCTTAAGGAACTTTATCTGTGCTCATTTCAATCTCTGGTTTTAGGCAGCACCCCAACTCACCTTGCCCCTTAGCAAGCATAAGTTGGTTTTCTAAATTTGAGACCCTGTTCTGTTTTGTATTTCAGTTCCTGTGTAGCCAAGTTTACATTCCGTGTATTAGTGATATCTTATGATGTTTCTTTTTCTGTGTGACTTATTTCAGTTAGAATCATCATACCTGAAACCACTCATTATGCTGCTACGGGCCTGATGACATAGATTTCATTGCTGAGTGATATTGCATTGTACGTAAGTACCACAACTTCTTTATCAATTACTCACTTTCTGCGATATTGAACTTGTACCGTAAATGAGGTTCTTGTAAACAGAGCCGTCCGAAAGTTTGGGGTGGCTGTGTCTTTTTGATTTTAATTTCCCTAAGCTATAGGACCATAAGTGGAAGTGCCCTAGGCTCTGTTGCTTTGTTTTATAGATGTTTCAGGAAACACCATAAACTTCTCCCGAGTGGCTGTTGGCAATTTACATCCCGCCCATCAGCATAACAAGGCTCCCAGTTCTCCATGGCCTGTCCTGCCTTCTGGATTTTACACTTTTTTCTGATGGCCCTTTTGACCGGGGTGAAGTGAGACTTCATTGTAGTGCAGATTTCCTTTGCAAGCTTGCTTGGTTGGCCAAAAAGGGCGTATGCGTTTTTTCCTGAATATATTCAGGGAAAAACGCATACGCCCTTTTTGGCCAAGTGCATCATTGTCGACGTTCTGCCTCTTTTCCTATGCTTTAACTGCAATTCCAGTCTACCTCCTGAAATCGGTTTCCTGCAATTCTGCCCCGCTTTCAAGTCCTCTTGGCAGCCTTACTTCAGTATATTTTTGGACGATAGCTGTCATTTATAACTCTGCAGGTTTGTGAATTACAGTGCCCCTGAGCTCCTTTCTTCAACTCGCTTTCTTGTGAGCTGGCCGCAACACCGCAGGATTGCTTCAGGCCCTAATCTGGTTCCGGCACGGCACGCTGAGCCTTTGGTTAATTCCTCTTCCTGGTGGGAAATGAGAGTTAAATTTGCCCGTCCAGACACCTCCAGCTAGTCTCTCATTGGTTCTCCCTATTCCTGTTCATCTTCCGCAGAAATTGCAAACTGGGCCAAACAGGAGGTTAAAGGCACTGACTCTCCAAGTCGGGAGAGTGTTAGTAAAGCGTCTGGAATGTTGCACCCGAGTACCAGGGGACGAGAACTGAGACATATTTGAACACGTCTCCCGATCACATGGTAGATCATACTCTGGGTTCCACATGCATGTTTTAGCTGAAGGAAGAATCCCTTAAACCTGTTGAGTTGAGACCCGTGGAATGGGTACCATGCAATATGACTTCAAAGGGTCTTCATTTGCTCACCGAACCACTCCAATCATATCACTGCTGCGTTTATGCCCCTGTACACACGCTTGATTCTCTTTCGGAGACATAGCAATCCGTAGGTTTTAAGATACTTACTAGTCAGGTACATTCTTAGGCGTTTAATATGGGGTGTTGAGTCCATTTCGTTGAGCAAGGAGTAGCTCTTGTGTATTCCATATTTGGCTTAAGGAACTTTATCTGTGCTCATTTCAATCTCTGGTTTTAGGCAGCACCCCAACTCACCTTTCCCCTTAGCAAGCATAAGTTGGTTTTCTAAATTTGAGACCCTATTCTGTTTTGTATTTCAGTTCCTGTGTAGCCAAGTTTACATTCCGTGTATTAGTGATATCTTATGATGTTTCTTTTTCTGTGTGACTTATTTCAGTTAGAATCATCATACCTGAATCCACTCATTATGCTGCTACCGGCCTGATGACATAGATTTCATTGCTGAGTGATATTGCATTGTACGTAAGTACCACAACTTCTTTATCCATTACTCACTTTCTGCGATATTGAACTTGTACCGTAAAGGAGGTTCTTGTAAACAAAGCTGTCCCAAACTTTGGGGTGGCTGTGTCTTTTTGATTTTAATTTCCCTAAGCTATAGGACCATAAGTGGAAGTGCCCTAGGCTCTGTTGCTTTGTTTTTTAGATGTTTCAGGAAACACCATACACTTCTCCCGAGTGGCTGTGGCAATTTACGTCCCGCCCATCAGCATAACAAGGCTCCCAGTTCTCCATGGCCTGTCCTGCCTTCTGGATTTTACACTTTTTTCAGATGGCCCTTTTGACCGGGGGGAAGTGAGACTTCATTGTAGTGCAGATTTCCTTTGCAAGCTTGCTTGGTTGGCCAAAAAGGGCGTATGCGTTTTTTCCTGAATATATTCAGGAAAAAACGCATACGCCCTTTTTGGCCAAGTGCATCATTGTGGACGTTCTGCCTCTTTTCCTATGCTTTAACTGCAATTCCAGTCTACCTCCTGAAATCGGTTTCCTGCAATTCTGCCCCGCTTTCAAGTCCTCTTGGCAGCCTTACTTCAGTATATTTTTGGACGATAGCTGTCATTTATACCTCTGCAGGTTTGTGAATTACAGTGCCCCTGAGCTCCTTTCTTCAACTCGCTTTCTTGTGAGCTGGCCGCAACACCGCAGGATTGCTTCAGGCCCTAATCTGGTTCCGGCACGGCACGCTGAGCCTTTGGTTAATTCCTCTTCCTGGTGGGAAATGAGAGTTAAATTTGCCCGTCCAGACACCTCCAGCTAGTCTCTCATTGGTTCTCCCTATTCCTGTTCATCTTCCGCAGAAATTGCAAACTGGGCCAAACAGGAGGTTAAAGGCACTGACTCTCCAAGTCGGGAGTGTTAGTAAAGCGTCTGGAATGTTGCACCCGAGTACCAGGGGACGAGAACTGAGACATATTTGAACACGTCTCCCGATCACACGGTTGATCATATTCTGGGTTCCACATGCATGTTTTAGCTGAAGGAAGAATCCCTTAAACCTGGAGAGTTGAGACCCGTGGAATGGGTACCATGCAATATGACTTCAAAGGGTTTTCATTTGCTCACCGAACCTCTCCAATCCTATCACTGCTGCGTTTATGCCCCTGTACACACGCTTGATTCTCTTTCGGAGACATAGCAATCCATAGGTTTTAAGATACTTACTAGTCAGGTACATTATTAGGCGTTTAATATGGGGTGTTGAGTCCATTTCATTGAGCAAGGAGTAGCTCTTGTCTATTCCATATTTGGCTTAAGGAACTTTATCTGTGCTCATTTCAATCTCTGGTTTTAGGCAGCACCCCAACTCACCTTGCCCCTTAGCAAGCATAAGTTGGTTTTCTAAATTTGAGACCCTGTTCTGTTTTGTATTTCAGTTCCTGTGTAGCCAAGTTTACATTCCGTGTATTAGTGATATCTTATGATGTTTCTTTTTCTGTGTGACTTATTTCAGTTAGAATCATCATACCTGAAACCACTCATTATGCTGCTACGGGCCTGATGACATAGATTTCATTGCTGAGTGATATTGCATTGTACGTAAGTACCACAACTTCTTTATCAATTACTCACTTTCTGCGATATTGAACTTGTACCGTAAATGAGGTTCTTGTAAACAGAGCCGTCCGAAAGTTTGGGGTGGCTGTGTCTTTTTGATTTTAATTTCCCTAAGCTATAGGACCATAAGTGGAAGTGCCCTAGGCTCTGTTGCTTTGTTTTATAGATGTTTCAGGAAACACCATAAACTTCTCCCGAGTGGCTGTTGGCAATTTACATCCCGCCCATCAGCATAACAAGGCTCCCAGTTCTCCATGGCCTGTCCTGCCTTCTGGATTTTACACTTTTTTCTGATGGCCCTTTTGACCGGGGTGAAGTGAGACTTCATTGTAGTGCAGATTTCCTTTGCAAGCTTGCTTGGTTGGCCAAAAAGGGCGTATGCGTTTTTTCCTGAATATATTCAGGGAAAAACGCATACGCCCTTTTTGGCCAAGTGCATCATTGTCGACGTTCTGCCTCTTTTCCTATGCTTTAACTGCAATTCCAGTCTACCTCCTGAAATCGGTTTCCTGCAATTCTGCCCCGCTTTCAAGTCCTCTTGGCAGCCTTACTTCAGTATATTTTTGGACGATAGCTGTCATTTATAACTCTGCAGGTTTGTGAATTACAGTGCCCCTGAGCTCCTTTCTTCAACTCGCTTTCTTGTGAGCTGGCCGCAACACCGCAGGATTGCTTCAGGCCCTAATCTGGTTCCGGCACGGCACGCTGAGCCTTTGGTTAATTCCTCTTCCTGGTGGGAAATGAGAGTTAAATTTGCCCGTCCAGACACCTCCAGCTAGTCTCTCATTGGTTCTCCCTATTCCTGTTCATCTTCCGCAGAAATTGCAAACTGGGCCAAACAGGAGGTTAAAGGCACTGACTCTCCAAGTCGGGAGAGTGTTAGTAAAGCGTCTGGAATGTTGCACCCGAGTACCAGGGGACGAGAACTGAGACATATTTGAACACGTCTCCCGATCACATGGTAGATCATACTCTGGGTTCCACATGCATGTTTTAGCTGAAGGAAGAATCCCTTAAACCTGTTGAGTTGAGACCCGTGGAATGGGTACCATGCAATATGACTTCAAAGGGTCTTCATTTGCTCACCGAACCACTCCAATCATATCACTGCTGCGTTTATGCCCCTGTACACACGCTTGATTCTCTTTCGGAGACATAGCAATCCGTAGGTTTTAAGATACTTACTAGTCAGGTACATTCTTAGGCGTTTAATATGGGGTGTTGAGTCCATTTCGTTGAGCAAGGAGTAGCTCTTGTGTATTCCATATTTGGCTTAAGGAACTTTATCTGTGCTCATTTCAATCTCTGGTTTTAGGCAGCACCCCAACTCACCTTTCCCCTTAGCAAGCATAAGTTGGTTTTCTAAATTTGAGACCCTGTTCTGTTTTGTATTTCAGTTCCTCTGTAGCCAAGTTTACATTCCGTGTATTAGTGATATCTTATGATGTTTCTTTTTCTGTGTGACTTATTTCAGTTAGAATCATCATACCTGAATCCAATCATTATGCTGCTACCGGCCTGATGACATAGATTTCATTGCTGAGTGATATTGCATTGTACGTAAGTACCACAACTTCTTTATCCATTACTCACTTTCTGCGATATTGAACTTGTACCGTAAACGAGGTTCTTGTAAACAGAGCCTTCCCAAACTTTGGGGTGCCTGTGTCTTTTTGATTTTAATTTCCCTAAGCTATAGGACCATAAGTGGAAGTGCCCTAGGCTCTGTTGCTTTGTTTTTTAGATGTTTCAGGAAACACCATACACTTCTCCCGAGTGGCTGTTGGCAATTTACATCCCGCCCATCAGCATAACAAGGCTCCCAGTTCTCCATGGCGTGTCCTGCCTTCTGGATTTTACACTTTTTTCAGATGGCCCTTTTGACCGGGGGGAAGTGAGACTTCATTGTAGTGCAGATTTCCTTTGCAAGCTTGCTTGGTTGGCCAAAAAGGGCGTATGCGTTTTTTCCCGGATATATTCAGGAAAAAACGCATACGCCCTTTTTGGCCAAGTGCATCATTGTCGACGTTCTGCCTCTTTTCCTGTGCTTTAACTGCAATTCCAGTCTACCTCCTGAAATCGGTTTCCTGCAATTCTGCCCCGCTTTCAAGTCCTCTTGGCAGCCTTACTTCAGTATATTTTTGAACGATAGCTGTCATTTATAAGTCTGCAGGTTTGTGAATTACAGTGCCCCTGAGCTCCTTTCTTCAACTCGCTTTCTTGTGAGCTGGCCGCAACACCGCAGGATTGCTTCAGGCCCTAATCTGGTTCCGGCACGGCACGCTGAGCCTTTGGTTAATTCCTCTTCCTGGTGGGAAATGAGAGTTAAATTTGCCCGTCCAGACACCTCCAGCTAGTCTCTCATTGGTTCTCCCTATTCCTGTTCATCTTCCGCAGAAATTGCAAACTGGGCCAAACAGGAGGTTAAAGGCATTGACTCTCCAAGTCGGGAGAGTGTTGGTAAAGCTTCTGGAATGTTGCACCCGAGTACCAGGGGACGAGAACTGAGGCATATTTGAACACGTCTCCCGATCACACGGTAGATCATACTGTGGGTTCCACATGCATGTTTTAGCTGAAGGAAGAATCCCTTAAACCTGGAGAGTTGAGACCCGTGGAATGGGTACCATGCAATATGACTTCAAAGGGTCTTCATTTGCACAACGAACCTCTCCAATCATATCACTGCTGCATTTATGCCCCTGTACACACGCTTGATTCTCTTTCGGAGACATAGCAATCCATAGGTTTTAAGATACTTACTAGTCAGGTACATTCTTAGGCGTTTAATATGGGGTGTTGAGTCCATTTCATTGAGCAAGGAGTAGCTCTTGTCTATTCCATATTTGGCTTAAGGAACTTTATCTGTGCTCATTTCAATCTCTGGTTTTAGGCAGCACCCCAACTCACCTTTCCCCTTAGCAAGCATAAGTTGGTTTTCTAAATTTGAGACCCTATTCTGTTTTGTATTTCAGTTCCTGTGTAGCCAAGTTTACATTCCGTGTATTAGTGATATCTTATGATGTTTCTTTTTCTGTGTGACTTATTTCAGTTAGAATCATCATACCTGAATCCACTCATTATGCTGCTACCGGCCTGATGACATAGATTTCATTGCTGAGTGATATTGCATTGTACGTAAGTACCACAACTTCTTTATCCATTACTCACTTTCTGCGATATTGAACTTGTACCGTAAAGGAGGTTCTTGTAAACAAAGCTGTCCCAAACTTTGGGGTGGCTGTGTCTTTTTGATTTTAATTTCCCTAAGCTATAGGACCATAAGTGGAAGTGCCCTAGGCTCTGTTGCTTTGTTTTTTAGATGTTTCAGGAAACACCATACACTTCTCCCGAGTGGCTGTTGGCAATTTACATCCCGCCCATCAGCATAACAAGGCTCCCAGTTCTCCATGGCCTGTCCTGCCTTCTGGATTTTACACTTTTTTCAGATGGCCCTTTTGACCGGGGGGAAGTGAGACTTCATTGTAGTGCAGATTTCCTTTGCAAGCTTGCTTGGTTGGCGAAAAAGGGCGTATGCGTTTTTTCCTGAATATATTCAGGAAAAAACGCATACGCCCTTTTTGGCCAAGTGCATCATTGTGGACGTTCTGCCTCTTTTCCTATGCTTTAACTGCAATTCCAGTCTACCTCCTGAAATCGGATTCCTGCAATTCTGCCCCGCTTTCAAGTCCTCTTGGCAGCCTTACTTCAGTATATTTTTGGACGATAGCTGTCATTTATAACTCTGCAGGTTTGTGAATTACAGTGCCCCTGAGCTCCTTTCTTCAACTCGCTTTCTTGTGAGCTGGTCGCAACACCGCAGGATTGCTTCAGGCCCTAATCTGGTTCCGGCACGGCACGCTGAGCCTTTGGTTAATTCCTCTTCCTGGTGGGAAATGAGAGTTAAATTTGCCCGTCCAGACACCTCCAGCTAGTCTCTCATTGGTTCTCCCTATTCCTGTTCATCTTCCGCAGAAATTGCAAACTGGGCCAAACAGGAGGTTAAAGGCACTGACTCTCCAAGTCGGGAGAGTGTTAGTAAAGCGTCTGGAATGTTGCACCCGAGTACCAGGGGACGAGAACTGAGACATATTTGAACACGTCTCCCGATCACACGGTGGATCATACTCTGGGTTCCACATGCATGTTTTAGCTGAAGGAAGAATCCCTTAAACCTGGAGAGTTGAGACCCGTGGAATGGGTACCATGCAATATGACTTCAAAGGGTCTTCATTTGCTCACCGAACCTCTCCAATCCTATCACTGCTGCGTTTATGCCCCTGTACACACGCTTGATTCTCTTTCGGAGACATAGCAATCCATAGGTTTTAAGATACTTACTAGTCAGGTACATTCTTAGGCGTTTAATATGGGGTGTTGAGTCCATTTCGTTGAGCAAGGAGTAGCTCTTATCTATTCCATATTTGGCTTAAGCAACTTTATCTATGTTCATTTCAATCTCTGGTTTTAGGCAGCACCCCAACTCACCTTTCCCCTTAGCAAGCATAAGTTGGTTTTCTAAATTTGAGACCCTGTTCTGTTTTGTAATTCAGTTCCTGTGTAGCCATGTTTACATTCCGTGTATTAGTGATATCTTATGATGTTTCTTTTTCTGTGTGACTTATTTCAGTTAGAATCATCATACCTGAATCCACTCATTATGCTGCTACGGGCCTGATGACATAGATTTCATTGCTGAGTGATATTGCATTGTACGTAAGTACCACAACTTCTTTATCCATTACTCACTTTCTGTGATATTGAACTTGTACCGTAAACGAGGTTCTTGTAAACAGAGCCGTCCCAAACTTGGGGTGGCTGTGTCTTTTTGATTTTAATTTCCCTAAGCTATAGGACCATAAGTGGAAGTGCCCTAGGCTCTGTTGCTTTGTTTTTTAGATGTTTCAGGAAACACCATACACTTCTCCCGAGTGGCTGTGGCAATTTACGTCCCGCCCATCAGCATAACAAGGCTCCCAGTTCTCCATGGCCTGTCCTGCCTTCTGGATTTTACACTTTTTTCAGATGGCCCTTTTGACCGGGGGGAAGTGAGACTTCATTGTAGTGCAGATTTCCTTTGCAAGCTTGCTTGGTTGGCCAAAAAGGGCGTATGCGTTTTTTCCTGAATATATTCAGGAAAAAATGCATACGCCCTTTTTGGCCAAGTGCATCATTGTGGACGTTCTGCCTCTTTTCCTATGCTTTAACTGCAATTCCAGTCTACCTCCTGAAATCGGTTTCCTGCAATTCTGCCCCGCTTTCAAGTCCTCTTGGCAGCCTTACTTCAGTATATTTTTGGACGATAGCTGTCATTTATACCTCTGCAGGTTTGTGAATTACAGTGCCCCTGAGCTCCTTTCTTCAACTCGCTTTCTTGTGAGCTGGCCGCAACACCGCAGGATTGCTTCAGGCCCTAATCTGGTTCCGGCACAGCACGCTGAGCCTTTGGTTAATTCCTCTTCCTGGTGGGAAATGAGAGTTAAATTTGCCCGTCCAGACACCTCCAGCTAGTCTCTCATTGGTTCTCCCTATTCCTGTTCATCTTCCGCAGAAATTGCAAACTGGGCCAAACAGGAGGTTAAAGGCACTGACTCTCCAAGTCGGGAGTGTTAGTAAAGCGTCTGGAATGTTGCACCCGAGTACCAGGGGACGAGAACTGAGACATATTTGAACACGTCTCCCGATCACACGGTTGATCATATTCTGGGTTCCACATGCATGTTTTAGCTGAAGGAAGAATCCCTTAAACCTGGAGAGTTGAGACCCGTGGAATGGGTACCATGCAATATGACTTCAAAGGGTTTTCATTTGCTCACCGAACCTCTCCAATCCTATCACTGCTGCGTTTATGCCCCTGTACACACGCTTGATTCTCTTTCGGAGACATAGCAATCCATAGGTTTTAAGATACTTACTAGTCAGGTACATTATTAGGCGTTTAATATGGGGTGTTGAGTCCATTTCATTGAGCAAGGAGTAGCTCTTGTCTATTCCATATTTGGCTTAAGGAACTTTATCTGTGCTCATTTCAATCTCTGGTTTTAGGCAGCACCCCAACTCACCTTGCCCCTTAGCAAGCATAAGTTGGTTTTCTAAATTTGAGACCCTGTTCTGTTTTGTATTTCAGTTCCTGTGTAGCCAAGTTTACATTCCGTGTATTAGTGATATCTTATGATGTTTCTTTTTCTGTGTGACTTATTTCAGTTAGAATCATCATACCTGAAACCACTCATTATGCTGCTACGGGCCTGATGACATAGATTTCATTGCTGAGTGATATTGCATTGTACGTAAGTACCACAACTTCTTTATCCATTACTCACTTTCTGCGATATTGAACTTGTACCGTAAACGAGGTTCTTGTAAACAGAGCCGTCCCAAACTTTGGGGTGGCTGTGTCTTTTTGATTTTAATTTCCCTAAGCTATAGGACCATAAGTGGAAGTGCCCTAGGCTCTGTTGCTTTGTTTTTTAGATGTTTCAGGAAACACCATACACTTCTCCCGAGTGGCTCTTCGCAATTTACATCCCGCCCATCAGCATAACAAGGCTCCCAGTTCTCCATGGCCTGTCCTGCCTTCTGGATTTTACACTTTTTTCAGATGGCCCTTTTGACCAGGGGGAAGTGAGACTTCATTGTAGTGCAGATTTCCTTTGCAAGCTTGCTTGGTTGGCCAAAAAGGGCGTATGCGTTTTTTCCTGAATATATTCAGGAAAAAACGCATACGCCCTTTTTGGCCAAGTGCATCATTGTGGACGTTCTGCCTCTTTTCCTATGCTTTAACTGCAATTCCAGTCTACCTCCTGAAATCGGTTTCTTGCAATTCTGCCCCGCTTTCAAGTCCTCTTGGCAGCCTTACTTCAGTATATTTTTGGACGATAGCTGTCATTTATAACTCTGCAGGTTTGTGAATTACAGTGCCCCTGAGCTCCTTTCTTCAACTCGCTTTCTTGTGAGCTGGCCGCAACACCGCAGGATTGCTTCAGGCCCTAATCTGGTTCCGGCACGGCACGCTGAGCCTTTGGTTAATTCCTCTTCCTGGTGGGAAATGAGAGTTAAATTTGCCCGTCCAGACACCTCCAGCTAGTCTCTCATTGGTTCTCCCTATTCCTGTTCATCTTCCGCAGAAATTGCAAACTGGGCCAAACAGGAGGTTAAAGGCACTGACTCTCCAAGTCGGGAGAGTGTTAGTAAAGCGTCTGGAATGTTGCACCCGAGTACCAGGGGACGAGAACTGAGACATATTTGAACACGTCTCCCAATCACACGGTTGATCATACTCTGGGTTCCACATGCATGTTTTAGCTGAAGGAAGAATCCCTTAAACCTGGAGAGTTGAGACCCGTGGAATGGGTACCATGCAATATGACTTCAAAGGGTCTTCATTTGCTCACCGAACCTCTCCAATCCTATCACTGCTGCGTTTATGCCCCTGTACACATGCTTGATTCTCTTTCGGAGACATAGCAATCCATAGGTTTTAAGATACTTACTAGTCAGGTACATTCTTAGGCGTTTAATATGGGGTGTTGAGTCCATTTCGTTGAGCAAGGAGTAGCTCTTGTCTATTCCATATTTGGCTTAAGGAACTTTATCTGTGTTCATTTCAATCTCTGGTTTTAGGCAGCACCCCAACTCACCTTTACCCTTAGCAAGCATAAGTTGGTTTTCTAAATTTGAGACCCTGTTCTGTTTTGTAATTCAGTTCCTGTGTAGCCAAGTTTACATTCCGTGTATTAGTGATATCTTATGATGTTTCTTTTTCTGTGTGACTTATTTCAGTTAGAATCATCATACCTGAATCCACTCATTATGCTGCTACCGGCCTGATGACATAGATTTCATTGCTGAGTGATATTGCATTGTACGTAAGTACCACAACTTCTTTATCCATTACTCACTTTCTGCGATATTGAACTTGTACCGTAAACGAGGTTCTTGTAAACAGAGCCGTCCCAAACTTTGGGGTGGCTGTGTCTTTTTGATTTTAATTTCCCTAAGCTATAGGACCATAAGTGGAAGTGCCCTAGGCTCTGTTGCTTTGTTTTTTAGATGTTTCAGGAAACACCATACACTTCTCCCGAGTGGCTGTTGGCAATTTACGTCCCGCCCATCAGCATAACAAGCCTCGCAGTTCTCCATGGCCTGTCCTGCCTTCTGGATTTTACACTTTTTTCAGATGGCCCTTTTGACCGGGGGGAAGTGAGACTTCATTGTAGTGCAGATTTCCTTTGCAAGCTTGCTTGGTTGGCCAAAAAGGGCGTATGCGTTTTTTCCTGAATATATTCAGGAAAAAACGCATACGCCCTTTTTGGCCAAGTGCATCATTGTGGACGTTCTGCCTCTTTTCCTATGCTTTAACTGCAATTCCAGTCTACCTCCTGAAATCGGTTTCCTGCAATTCTGCCCCGCTTTCAAGTCCTCTTGGCAGCCTTACTTCAGTATATTTTTGGACGATAGCTGTCATTTATAACTCTGCAGGTTTGTGAATTACAGTGCCCCTGAGCTCCTTTCTTCAACTCGCTTTCTTGTGAGCTGGCCGCAACACCGCAGGATTGCTTCAGGCCCTAATCTGGTTCCGGCACGGAACGCTGAGCCTTTGGTTAGTTCCTCTTCCTGGTGGGAAATGAGAGTTAAATTTGCCCGTCCAGACACCTCCAGCTAGTCTCTCATTGGTTCTCCCTATTCCTGTTCACCTTCCACAGAAATTGCAAACTGGGCCAAACAGGAGGTTAAAGGCACTGACTCTCCATGTCGGGAGAGTGTTATTAAAGCATCTGGAATGTTACAACCGAGTACCAGGGGTCGAAAACTGAGACATATTTGAACACGTCTCCCGATCACAGGGTGGATCATATTCTGGGTTCCACATGCATGTTTTAGCTGAAGGAAGAATCCCTTAAACCTGGAGAGTTGAGACCCTTGGAATGGGTACCATGCAATATGACTTCAAAGGGTCTTCAGTTGCTCACCGAACCTCTCCAATCCTATCACTGCTGTGTTTATGCCCCTGTACACATGCTTGATTCTCTTTCGGAGACATAGCAATCCATAGGTTTTAAGATACTCACTAGACAGGTACAATCTTAGGCATTTAATATGAGGTGTTGAGTCCATTTCGTTCAGCAAGGTGTAGCACTTGTCTATTACATATTTGGCTTAAGGAACTTTATCTGTGCTCATTTCAATCTCTGGTTTTAGGCAGCACCCCAACTCACCTTTCCCCTTAGCAAGCATAAGTTGGTTTTCTAAATTTGAGACCCTGTTCTGTTTTGTAATTCAGTTCCTGTGTAGCCAAGTTTACATTCCGTGTATTAGTGATATCTTATGATGTTTCTTTTTCTGTGTGACTTATTTCAGTTAGAATCATCATACCTGAATCCACTCATTATGCTGCTACGGGCCTGATGACATAGATTTCATTGCTGAGTGATATTGCATTGTACGTAAGTACCACAACTTCTTTATCCATTACTCACTTTCTGCGATATTGAACTTGTACCGTAAATGACATTCTTGTAAACAGAGCCATCCCAAACTTTGGGGTGGCTGTGTCTTTTTGATTTTAATTTCCCTAAGCTATAGGACCATAAGTGGAAGTGCCCTAGGCTCTGTTGCTTTGTTTTTTAGATGTTTCAGGAAACACCATACACTTCTCCCGAGTGGCTGTTGGCAGTTTACATCCCGCCCATCAGCATAACAAGGCTACCAGTTCTCCATGGCCTGTCCTGCGTTCTGGATTTTACACTTTTTTCAGATGGCCCTTTTGACCGGGGGGAAGTGAGACTTCATTGTAGTGCAGATTTCCTTTGCAAGCTTGCTTGGTTGGCCAAAAAGGGCGTATGCGTTTTTTCCTGAATATATTCAGGAAAAAACGCATACGCCCTTTTTGGCCAAGTGCATCATTGTGGACGTTCTGCCTCTTTTCCTATGCTTTAACTGCAATTCCAGTCTACCTCCTGAAATTGGTTTCCTGCAATTCTGCCCCGCTTTCAAGTCCTCTTGGCAGCCTTACTTCAGTATATTTTTGGACGATAGCTGTCATTTATAACTCTGCAGGTTTGTGAATTACAGTGCCCCTGAGCTCCTTTCTTCAACTCGCTTTCTTGTGAGCTGGTCACAACACCGCAGGATTGCTTCAGGCCCTAATCTGGTTCTGGCTTGGCACGCTGAGCCTTTGGTTAATTCCTCTTCCTGGTGGGAAATGAGAGTTAAATTTGCCCGTCCAGACACCTCCAGCTAGTCTCTCATTGGTTCTCCCTATTCCTGTTCATCTTCCGCAGAAATTGCAAACTGGGCCAAACAGGAGGTTAAAGGCACTGACTCTCCAAGTCGGGAGAGTGTTAGTAAAGCGTCTGGAATGTTGCACCCGAGTACCAAGGGACGAGAACTGAGACATATTTGAACACGTCTCCCGATCACACGGTGGATCATACTCTGGGTTCCACATGCATGTTTTAGATGAAGGAAGAATCCCTTAAACCTGGAGAGTTGAGACCCGTGGAATGGGTACCATGCAATATGACTTCAAAGGGTCTTCATTTGCTCACCGAACCTCTCCAATCCTATCACTGCTGCGTTTATGCCCCTGTACACACGCTTGATTCTCTTTCGGAGACATAGCAATCCATAGGTTTTAAGATACTTACTAGTCAGGTACATTCTTAGGCGTTTAATATGGGGTGTTGAGTCCATTTCGTTGAGCAAGGAGTAGCTCTTGTCTATTCCATATTTGGCTTAAGCAGCATTATCTGTGTTCATTTCAATCTCTGGTTTTAGGCAGCACCCCAACTCACCTTTCCCCTTAGCAAGCATAAGATGGTTTTCTAAATTTGAGACCCTGTTCTGTTTTGTAATTCAGTTCCTGTGTAGCCAAGTTTACATTCCGTGTATTAGTGATATCTTATGATGTTTCCTTTTCTGTGTGACTTATTTCAGTTAGAATCATCATACCTGAATCCACTCATTATGCTGCTACGGGCCTGATGACATAGATTTCATTGCTGAGTGATATTGCATTGTACGTAAGTACCACAACTTCTTTATCCATTACTCACTTTCTGCGATATTGAACTTGTACCGTAAACGAGGTTCTTGTAAACAGAGCCGTCCCAAACTTTGGGGTGGCTGTGTCTTTTTGATTTTAATTTCCCTAAGCTATAGGACCATAAGTGGAAGTGCCCTAGGCTCTGTTGCTTTGTTTTTTAGATGTTTCAGGAAACACCATACACTTCTCCCGAGTGGCTGTTGGCAATTTACGTCCCGCCCATCAGCATAACAAGGCTCCCAGTTCTCCATGGCCTGTCCTGCCTTCTGGATTTTACACTTTTTTCAGATGGCCCTTTTGACCAGGGGGAAGTGAGACTTCATTGTAGTGCAGATTTCCTTTACAAGCTTGCTTGGTTGGCCAAAAAGGGCGTATGCGTTTTTTCCTGAATATATTCAGGAAAAAACGCATACGCCCTTTTTGGCCAAGTGCATCATTGTGGACGTTCTGCCTCTTTTCCTATGCTTTAACTGCAATTCCAGTCTACCTCCTGAAATCGGTTTCCTGCAATTCTGCCCCGCTTTCAAGTCCTCTTGGCAGCCTTACTTCAGTCTATTTTTGGACGATAGCTGTCATTTATAACTCTGCAGGTTTGTGAATTACAGTGCCCCTGAGCTCCTTTCTTCAACTCGCTTTCTTGTGAGCTGGTCGCAACACCGCAGGATTGCTTCAGGCCCTAATCTGGTTCCGGCACGGCACGCTGAGCCTTTGGTTAATTCCTCTTCCTGGTGGGAAATGAGAGTTAAATTTGCCCGTCCAGACACCTCCAGCTAGTCTCTCATTGGTTCTCCCTATTCCTGTTCATCTTCCGCAGAAATTGCAAACTGGGCCAAACAGGAGGTTAAAGGCACTGACTCTCCAAGTCGGGAGAGTGTTAGTAAAGCGTCTGGAATGTTGCACCCGAGTACCAGGGGACGAGAACTGAGACATATTTGAACACGTCTCCCGATCACATGGTGGATCATACTCTGGGTTCCACATGCATGTTTTAGCTGAAGGAAGAATCCCTTAAACCTGGAGAGTTGAGACCCGTGGAATGGGTACCATGCAATATGACTTCAAAGGGTCTTCATTTGCTCACCGAACCTCTCCAATCCTATCACTGCTGCGTTTATGCCCCTGTACACACGCTTGATTCTCTTTCGGAGACATAGCAATCCATAGGTTTTAAGATACTTACTAGTCAGGTACATTCTTAGGCGTTTAATATGGGGTGTTGAGTCCATTTCGTTGAGCAAGGAGTAGCTCTTGTCTATTCCATATTTGGCTTAAGCAGCATTATCTGTGTTCATTTCAATCTCTGGTTTTAGGCAGCACCCCAACTCACCTTTCCCCTTAGCAAGCATAAGTTGGTTTTCTAAATTTGAGACCCTGTTCTGTTTTGTAATTCAGTTCCTGTGTAGCCAAGTTTACATTCCGTGTATTAGTGATATCTTATGATGTTTCTTTTTCTGTGTGACTTATTTCAGTTAGAATCATCATACCTGAATCCACTCATTATGCTGCTACGGGCCTGATGACATAGATTTCATTGCTGAGTGATATTGCATTGTACGTAAGTACCACAACTTCTTTATCCATTACTCACTTTCTGTGATATTGAACTTGTACCGTAAACGAGGTTCTTGTAAACAGAGCCGTCCCAAACTTTGGGGTGGCTGTGTCTTTTTGATTTTAATTTCCCTAAGCTATAGGACCATAAGTGGAAGTGCCCTAGGCTCTGTTGCTTTGTTTTTTAGATGTTTCAGGAAACACCATACACTTCTCCCGAGTGGCTGTTGGCAATTTACGTCCCGCCCATCAGCATAACAAGGCTCCCAGTTCTCCATGGCCTGTCCTGCCTTCTGGATTTTACACTTTTTTCAGATGGCCCTTTTGACCGGGGGGAAGTGAGACTTCATTGTAGTGCAGATTTCCTTTGCAAGCTTGCTTGGTTGGCCAAAAAGGGCGTATGCGTTTTTTCCTGAATATATTCAGGAAAAAACGCATACGCCCTTTTTGGCCAAGTGCATCATTGTGGACGTTCTGCCTCTTTTCCTATGCTTTAACTGCAATTCCAGTCTACCTCCTGAAATCGGTTTCCTGCAATTCTGCCCCGCTTTCAAGTCCTCTTGGCAGCCTTACTTCAGTCTATTTTTGGACGATAGCTGTCATTTATAACTCTGCAGGTTTGTGAATTACAGTGCCCCTGAGCTCCTTTCTTCAACTCGCTTTCTTGTGAGCTGGTCGCAACACCGCAGGATTGCTTCAGGCCCTAATCTTGTTCCGGCACGGCACGCTGAGCCTTTGGTTAATTCCTCTTCCTGGTGGGAAATGAGAGTTAAATTTGCCCGTCCAGACACCTCCAGCTAGTCTCTCATTGGTTCTCCCTATTCCTGTTCATCTTCCGCAGAAATTGCAAACTGGGCCAAACAGGAGGTTAAAGGCACTGACTCTCCAAGTCGGGAGAGTGTTAGTAAAGCGTCTGGAATGTTGCACCCGAGTACCAGGGGACGAGAACTGAGACATATTTGAACACGTCTCCCGATCACATGGTGGATCATACTCTGGGTTCCACATGCATGTTTTAGCTGAAGGAAGAATCCCTTAAACCTGGAGAGTTGAGACCCGTGGAATGGGTACCATGCAATATGACTTCAAAGGGTCTTCATTTGCTCACCGAACCTCTCCAATCCTATCACTGCTGCGTTTATGCCCCTGTACACACGCTTGATTCTCTTTCGGAGACATAGCAATCCATAGGTTTTAAGATACTTACTAGTCAGGTACATTCTTAGGCGTTTAATATGGGGTGTTGAGTCCATTTCGTTGAGCAAGGAGTAGCTCTTGTCTATTCCATATTTGGCTTAAGCAGCTTTATCTGTGTTCATTTCAATCTCTGGTTTTAGGCAGCACCCCAACTCACCTTTCCCCTTAGCAAGCATAAGTTGGTTTTCTAAATTTGAGACCCTGTTCTGTTTTGTAATTCAGTTCCTGTGTAGCCAAGTTTACATTCCGTGTATTAGTGATATCTTATGATGTTTCTTTTTCTGTGTGACTTATTTCAGTTAGAATCATCATACCTGAATCCACTCATTATGCTGCTACGGGCCTGATGACACAGATTTCATTGCTGAGTGATATTGCATTGTACGTAAGTACCACAACTTCTTTATCCATTACTCACTTTCTGCGATATTGAACTTGTACCGTAAACGAGGTTCTTGTAAACAGAGCCGTCCCAAACTTTGGGGTGGCTGTGTCTTTTTGATTTTAATTTCCCTAAGCTATAGGACCATAAGTGGAAGTGCCCTAGGCTCTGTTGCTTTGTTTTTTAGATGTTTCAGGAAACACCATACACTTCTCCCCAGTGGCTGTTGGCAATTTACGTCCCGCCCATCAGCATAACAAGGCTCCCAGTTCTCCATGGCCTGTCCTGCCTTCTGGATTTTACACTTTTTTCAGATGGCCCTTTTGACCGGGGGGAAGTGAGACTTCATTGTAGTGCAGATTTCCTTTGCAAGCTTGCTTGGTTGGCCAAAAAGGGCGTATGCGTTTTTTCCTGAATATATTCAGGAAAAAACGCATACGCCCTTTTTGGCCAAGTGCATCATTGTGGACGTTCTGCCTCTTTTCCTATGCTTTAACTGCAATTCCAGTCTACCTCCTGAAATTGGTTTCCTGCAATTCTACCCCGCTTTCAAGTCCTCTTGGCAGCCTTACTTCAGTATATTTTTGGACGATAGCTGTCATTTATAACTCTGCAGGTTTGTGAATTACAGTGCCCCTGAGCTCCTTTCTTCAACTCGCTTTCTTGTGAGCTGGTCACAACACCGCAGGATTGCTTCAGGCCCTAATATGGTTCTGGCATGGCACGCTGAGCCTTTGGTTAATTCCTCTTCCTGGTGGGAAATGAGAGTTAAATTTGCCCGTCCAGACACCTCCAGCTAGTCTCTCATTGGTTCTCCCTATTCCTGTTCATCTTCCGCAGAAATTGCAAACTGGGCCAAACAGGAGGTTAAAGGCACTGACTCTCCAAGTCGGGAGAGTGTTAGTAAAGCGTCAGGAATGTTGCACCCGAGTACCAAGGGACGAGAACTGAGACATATTTGAACACGTCTCCCGATCACACGGTGGATCATACTCTGGGTTCCACATGCATGTTTTAGCTGAAGGAAGAATCCCTTAAACCTGGAGAGTTGAGACCCGTGGAATGGGTACCATGCAATATGACTTCAAAGGGTCTTCATTTGCTCACCGAACCTCTCCAATCCTATCACTGCTGCGTTTATGCCCCTGTACACACGCTTGATTCTCTTTCGGAGACATAGCAATCCATAGGTTTTAAGATACTTACTAGTCAGGTACATTCTTAGGCGTTTAATATGGGGTGTTGAGTCCATTTCGTTGAGCAAGGAGTAGCTCTTGTCTATTCCATATTTGGCTTAAGCAGCATTATCTGTGTTCATTTCAATCTCTGGTTTTAGGCAGCACCCCAACTCACCTTTCCCCTTAGCAAGCATAAGTTGGTTTTCTAAATTTGAGACCCTGTTCTGTTTTGTAATTCAGTTCCTGTGTAGCCAACTTTACATTCCGTGTATTAGTGATATCTTATGATGTTTCTTTTTCTGTGTGACTTATTTCAGTTAGAATCATCATACCTGAATCCACTCATTATGCTGCTACGGGCCTGATGACATAGATTTCATTGCTGACTGATATTGCATTGTACGTAAGTACCACAACTTCTTTATCCATTACTCACTTTCTGCGATATTGAACTTGTACCGTAAACGAGGTTCTTGTAAACAGAGCCGTCCCAAACTTTGGGGTGGCTGTGTCTTTTTGATTTTAATTTCCCTAAGCTATAGGACCATAAGTGGAAGTGCCCTAGGCTCTGTTGCTTTGTTTTTTAGATGTTTCAGGAAACACCATACACTTCTCCCCAGTGGCTGTTGGCAATTTACGTCCCGCCCATCAGCATAACAAGGCTCCCAGTTCTCCATGGCCTGTCCTGCCTTCTGGATTTTACACTTTTTTCAGATGGCCCTTTTGACCGGGGGGAAGTGAGACTTCATTGTAGTGCAGATTTCCTTTGCAAGCTTGCTTGGTTGGCCAAAAAGGGCGTATGCGTTTTTTCCTGAATATATTCAGGAAAAAACGCATACGCCCTTTTTGGCCAAGTGCATCATTGTCGACGTTCTGCCTCTTTTCCTGTGCTTTAACTGCAATTCCAGTCTACCTCCTGAAATCGGTTTCCTGCAATTCTGCCCCGCTTTCAAGTCCTCTTGGCATCCTTACTTCAGTATATTTTTGGACGATAGCTGTCATTTATAAGTCTGCAGGTTTGTGAATTACAGTGCCCCTGAGCTCCTTTCTTCAACTCGCTTTCTTGTGAGCTGGCCGCAACACCGCAGGATTGCTTCAGGCCCTAATCTGGTTCCGGCACGGCACGCTGAGCCTTTGGTTAATTCCTCTTCCTGGTGGGAAATGAGAGTTAAATTTGCCCGTCCAGACACCTCCAGCTAGTCTCTCATTGGTTCTCCCTATTCCTGTTCATCTTCCGCAGAAATTGCAAACTGGGCCAATCAGGAGGTTAAAGGCACTGACTCTCCAAGTCGGGAGAGTGTTAGTAAAGCGTCTGGAATGCTGCACCCGAGTACCAGGGGACGAGAACTGAGACATATTTGAACACGTCTCCCGATCACACGGTTGATCATACTCTGGGTTCCACATGCATGTTTTAGCTGAAGGAAGAATCCCTTAAACCTGGAGAGTTGAGACCCGTGGAATGGGTACCATGCAATATGACTTCAAAGTGTTTTCATTTACTCACCGAAACTCTCCAGTCCTATCACTGCTGCGTTTATGCCCCTGTACACACACTTGATTCTCTTTCGGAGACATAGCAATCCATAGGTTTTAAGATACTTACTAGTCAGGTACATTCTTAGGCGTTTAATATGGGGTGTTGAGTCCATTTCATTGAGCAAGGAGTAGCTCTTGTCTATTCCATATTTGGCTTAAGGAACTTTATCTGTGCTCATTTTGATCTCTGGTTTTAGGCAGCACCCCAACTCACCTTTCCCCTTAGCAAGCATAAGTTGGTTTTCTAAATTTGAGACCCTGTTCTGTTTTGTAATTCTGTTCCTGTGTAGCCAAGTTTACATTCCGTGTATTAGTGATATCTTATGTTGTTTCTTTTTCTGTGTGACTTATTTCAGTTAGAATCATCATACTTGAATCCACTCATTATGCTGCTACCGGCCTGATGACATAGATTTCATTGCTGAGTGATATTGCATTGTACGTAAGTACCACAACTTCTTTATCCATTACTCATTTTCTGTGATATTGAACTTGTACCGTAAACGAGGTTCTTGTAAACAGAGCCGTCCCAAACTTTGGGGTGGCTGTGTCTTTTTGATTTTAATTTCCCTAAGCTATAGGACCATAAGTGGAAGTGCCCTAGGCTCTGTTGCTTTGTTTTTTAGATGTTTCAGGAAACACCATACACTTCTCCCGAGTGGCTGTTGGCAATTTACATCCCGCCCATCAGCATAACAAGGCTCCCAGTTCTCCATGGCCTGTCCTGCCTTTCTGGATTTTACACTTTTTTCAGATGGCCCTTTTGACCGGGGGGAAGTGAGACTTCATTGTAGTGCAGATTTCCTTTGCAAGCTTGCTTGGTTGGCCAAAAAGGGCGTATGCGTTTTTTCCTGAATATATTCAGGAAAAAACGCATACGCCCTTTTTGGCCAAGTGCATCATTGTGGACGTTCTGCCTCTTTTCCTATGCTTTAACTGCAATTCCAGTCTACCTCCTGAAATCGGTTTCCTGCAATTCTGCCCCGCTTTCAAGTCCTCTTGGCAGCCTTACTTCAGTATATTTTTGGACGATAGCTGTCATTTATAAGTCTGCAGGTTTGTGAATTACAGTGCCCCTGAGCTCCTTTCTTCAACTCGCTTTCTTGTGAGCTGGTCGCAGCACCGCAGGATTCCTTCAGGCCCTAATCTGGTTCCGGCACGGCACGCTGAGCCTTTGGTTAATTCCTCTTCCTGGTGGGAAATGAGAGTTAAATTTTCCCGTCCAGACACCTCCAGCTAGTCTCTCATTGGTTCTCCCTATTCCTGTTCATCTTCCGCAGAAATTGCAAACTGGGCCAAACAGGAGGTTAAAGGCACTGACTCTCCAAGTCGGGAGAGTGTTAGTAAAGCGTCTGGAATGTTGCACCCGAGTACCAGGGGACGAGAACTGAGACATATTTGAACACGTCTCCCGATCACACGGTTGATCATACTCTGGGTTCCACATGCATGTTTTAGCTGAAGGAAGAATCCCTTAAACCTGGAGAGTTGAGACCCGTGGAATGGGTACCATGCAATATGACTTCAAAGGGTCTTCATTTGCTCACCGAACCTCTCCAATCATATCACTGCTGCGTTTATGTCCCTGTACACACACTTGATTCTCTTTCGGAGACATAGCAATCCATAGGTTTTAAGATACTTACTAGTCAGGTACATTCTTAGGCGTTTAATATGGGGTGTTGAGTCCATTTCATTGAGCAAGGAGTAGCTCTTGTCTATTCCATATTTGGCTTAAGGAACTTTATCTGTGCTCATTTCAATCTCTGGTTTTATGCAACACCCCAACTCACCTTTCCCCTTAGCAAGCATAAGTTGGTTTTCTAAATTTGAGACCCTGTTCTGTTTTGTAATTCAGTTCCTGTGTAGCCAAGTTTACATTCCGTGTATTAGTGATATCTTATGATGTTTCTTTTTCTGTGTGACTTACTTCAGTTAGAATCATCATACCTGAATCCACTCATTATGCTGCTACGGGCCTGATGACATAGATTTCATTGGTGAGTGATATTCCATTGTACGTAAGTACCACAACTTCTTTATCCATTATTCACTTTCTGTGATATTGAACTGGTTCCGTAAACGAGGTTTTTGTAAAGACAGCCCTCCCAAACTTTGGAGTGGCTGTGTCATTTTGATTTTAATTTCCCTAAGCTATAGGACCATAAGTGGAAGTGCCCTAGGCTCTGTTGCTTTATTTTTTAGATGTTTCAGGAAACACCATACACATCTCCCGAGTGGCTGTTGGCAATTTACATCCCGCCCATCAGCATAACAAGGCTCCCAGTTCTCCATGGCCTGTCGTGCCTTTCTGGATTTTACACTTTTTTCTGATGGCCCTTTTGACCGTGGGGAAGTGAGACTTCATTGTAGTGCAGATTTCCTTTGCAAGCTTGCTTGGTTGGCCAAAAAGGGCGTATGCGTTTTTTCCTGAATATATTCAGGAAAAAACGCATACGCCCTTTTTGGCCAAGTGCATCATTGTGGACGTTCTGCCTCTTTTCCTATGCTTTAACTGCAATTCCAGTCTACCTCCTGAAATCGGTTTCCTGCAATTCTGCCCCGCTTTCAAGTCCTCTTGGCAGCCTTACTTCAGTCTATTTTTGGACGATAGCTGTCATTTATAACTCTGCAGGTTTGTGAATTACAGTGCCCCTGAGCGCCTTTCTTCAACTCGCTTTCTTGTGAGCTGGTCGCAACACCGCAGGATTCCTTCAGGCCCTAATCTGGTTCCGGCACGGCACGCTGAGCCTTTGGTTAATTCCTCTTCCTGGTGGGAAATGAGAGTTAAATTTGCCCGTCCAGACACCTCCAGCTAGTCTCTCATTGGTTCTCCCTATTCCTGTTCATCTTCCACAGAAATTGCAAACTGGGCCAAACAGGAGGTTAAAGGCACTGACTCTCCAAGTCGGGAGAGTGTTGGTAAAGCGTCTGGAATGTTGCACCCGAGTACCAGGGGACGAGAACTGAGACATATTTGAACACGTCTCCCGATCACACGGTGGATCATACTCTGGGTTCCACATGCATGTTTTAGCTGAAGGAAGAATCCCTTAAACCTGGAGAGTTGAGACCCGTGGAATGGGTACCATGCAATATGACTTCAAAGGGTCTTCATTTGCTCACTGAACCTCTCCAATCCTATCACTGCTGCATTTATGCCCCTGTACACACGCTGGATTCTCTTTCGGAGACATAGCAATCCATAGGTTTTAAGATACTTACTAGTCAGGTACATTCTTAGGCGTTTAATATGGGGTGTTGAGTCCATTTCATTGAGCAAGGAGTAGCTCTTGTCTATTCCATATTTGGCTTAAGCAACTTTATCTGTGCTCATTTCAATCTCTGGTTTTATGCAACACCCCAACTCACATTTCCCCTTAGCAAGCATAAGTTGGTTTTCTAAATTTGAGACCCTGTTCTGTTTTGTAATTCAGTTCCTGTGTAGCCAAGTTTACATTCCGTGTATTAGTGATATCTTATGATGTTTCTTTTTCTGTGTGACTTACTTCAGTTAGAATCATCATACCTGAATCCACTCATTATGCTGCTACGGGCCTGATGACATAGATTTCATTGCTGAGTGATATTGCATTGTACGTAAGTACCACAACTTCTTTATCCATTATTCACTTTCTGTGATATTGAACTGGTTCCGTAAACGAGGTTTTTGTAAAGAGAGCCCTCCCAAACTTTGGGGTGGCTGTGTCTTTTTGATTTTAATTTCCCTAAGCTATAGGACCATAAGTGGAAGTGCCCTAGGATCTGTTGCTTTGTTTTTTAGATGTTTCAGGAAACACCATACACTTATCCCGAGTGGCTGTTGGCAATTTACATCCCGCCCATCAGCATAACAAGGCTCCCAGTTCTCCATGGCCTGTCCTGCCTTCTGGATTTTACACTTTTTTCTGATGGCCCTTTTGACCGAGGGGAAGTGAGACTTCATTGTAGTGCAGATTTCCTTTGCAAGCTTGCTTGGTTGGCCAAAAAGGGCGTATGCGTTTTTTCCTGAATATATTCAGGAAAAAACGCATACGCCCTTTTTGGCCAAGTGCATCATTGTCGACGTTCTGCCTCTTTTCCTATGCTTTATATGCAGTCCAGTCTACCTCCTGAAATCGGTTTCCTGCAATTCTGCCCCGCTTTCAAGTCCTCTTGGCAGCCTTACTTCAGTATATTTTTGGACGATAGCTGTCCTTTGTAACTCTGCAGGTTTGTGAATTACAGTGCCCCTGAGCTCCTTTCTTCAACTCGCTTTCTTGTGAGCTGGCCGCAACACCGCAGGATTGCTTCAGGCCCTAATCTGGTTCCGGCACGGCACGCTGAGCCTTTGGTTAATTCCTCTTCCTGGTGGGAAATGAGAGTTAAATTTGCCCGTCCAGACACCTCCAGCTAGTCTCTCATTGGTTCTCCCTATTCCTGTTCATCTTCCACAGAAATTGCAAACTGAGCCAAACAGGAGGTTAAAGGCACTGACTCTCCAAGTCGGGAGAGTGTTATTAAAGCGTCTGGAATGTTGCACCCGAGTACCAGGGGTCGAAAACTGAGACATATTTGAACACGTCTCCCGATCACACGGTGGATCATATTCTGGGTTCCACATGCATGTTTTAGCTGAAGGAAGAATCCCTTAAACCTGGAGAGTTGAGACCCTTGGAATGGGTACCATGCAATATGACTTCAAAGAGTCTTCATTTGCTCACCGAACCTCTCCAATCCTATCACTGCTGCGTTTATGCCCCTGTACACATGCTTGATTCTCTTTCGGAGACATAGCAATCCATAGGTTTTAAGATACTTACTAGTCAGGTGCATTCTTAGGCGTTTAATATGGGGTGTTGAGCGCATTTCGTTGAGCAAGGAGTAGCTCTTATCTATTACATATTTGGCTTAAAGAACTTTATCTGTGCTCATTTCAATCTCTGGTTTTATGCAACACCCCAACTCACATTTCCCCTTAGCAAGCATAAGTTGGTTTTCTAAATTTGAGACCCTGTTCTGTTTTGTAATTCAGTTCCTGTGTAGCCAAGTTTACATTCCGTGTATTAGTGATATCTTATGATGTTTCTTTTTCTGTGTGACTTACTTCAGTTAGAATCATCATACCTGAATCCACTCATTATGCTGCTACGGGCCTGATGACATAGATTTCATTGGTGAGTGATATTCCATTGTACGTAAGTACCACAACTTCTTTATCCATTATTCACTTTCTGTGATATTGAACTGGTTCCGTAAACGAGGTTTTTGTAAAGACAGCCCTCCCAAACTTTGGGGTGGCTGTGTCTTTTTGATTTTAATTTCCCTAAGCTATAGGACCATAAGTGGAAGTGCCCTAGGCTCTGTTGCTTTGTTTTTTAGATGTTTCAGGAAACACCATACACTTCTCCCTAGTGGCTGTTGGCAATTTACATCCCGCCCATCAGCATAACAAGGCTCCCAGTTCTCCATGGCCTGTCCTGCCTTCTGGATTTTACACTTTTTTCAGATGGCCCTTTTGACCGGGGGGAAGTGAGACTTCATTGTAGTGCAGATTTCCTTTGCAAGCTTGCTTGGTTGGCCAAAAATGGCGTATGCGTTTTTTCCTGAATATATTCAGGAAAAAACGCATACGCCATTTTTGGCCAAGTGCATCATTGTCGACGTTCTGCCTCTTTTCCTATGCTTTAACTGCAATTCCAGTCTACCTCCTGAAATCGGTTTCCTGCAATTCTGCCCCGCTTTCAAGTCCTCTTGGCAGCCTTACTTCAGTATATTTTTGGACGATAGCTGTCATTTATAACTCTGCAGGTTTGTGAATTACAGTGCCCCTGAGCTCCTTTCTTCAACTCGCTTTCTTGTGAGCTGGTCGCAACACCGCAGGATTGCTTCAGGCCCTAATCTGGTTCCGGTACGGCACACTGAGCCTTTGTTTAATTCCTCTTCCTGGTGGGAAATGAGAGTTAAATTTGCCCGTCCAGACACCTCCAGCTAGTCTCTCATTGGTTCTCCCTATTCCTGTTCATCTTCCGCAGAAATTGCAAACTGGGCCAAACAGGAGGTTAAAGGCACTGACTCTCCAAGTCGGGAGAGTGTTAGTAAAGCGTCTGGAATGTTGCACCCAAGTACCAGGGGACGAGAACTGAGACATATTTGAACACGTCTCCCGATCACACGGTGGATCATACTCTGGGTTCCACATGCATGTTTTAGCTGAAGGAAGATTCCCTTAAACCTGGAGAGTTGAGACCCGTGGAATGGGTACCATGCAATATGACTTCAAAGGGTCTTCATTTGCTCACCGAACCTCTGCAATCCTATCACTGCTGCATTTATGCCCCTGTACACACGCTTCATTCTCTTTCCAAGACATAGCAATCCATAGGTTTTAAGTTACTTACTAGTCAGGTACATTCTTAGGCGTTTAATACGGGGTGTTGAGTCCATTTCATTGAGCAAGGAGTAGCTCTTGTCTATTCCATATTTGGCTTAAGGAACTTTATCTGTGCTCATTTCAATCTCTGGTTTTAGGCAGCACCCCAACTCACCTTTGCCCTTAGCAAGCATAAGTTGGTTTTCTAAATTTGAGACCCTGTTCTGTTTTGTAATTCAGTTCCTGTGTAGCCAAGTTTACATTCCGTGTATTAGGGATATCTTATGTTGTTTCTTTTTCTGTGTGACTTATTTCAGTTAGAATCATCATACCTGAATCCACTCATTATGCTGCTACGGGCCTGATGACATAGATTTCATTGCTGAGTGATATTGCATTGTACGTCAGTACCACAACTTCTTTATCTATTATTCACTTTCTGTGATATTGAACTTGTACCGTAAACGAGGTTCTTGTAAACAGAGCCGTCCCAAACTTTGGGGTGGCTGTGTCTTTTTGATTTTAATTTCCATAAGCTATAGGACCATAAGTGGAAGTGCCCTAGGCTCTGTTGCTTTGTTTTTTAGATGTTTCAGGAAACACCATACACTTCTCCCGAGTGGCTGTTGGCAATTTACATCCCGCCCATCAGCATAACAAGGCTCCCAGTTCTCCATGGCCTGTCCTGCCTTTCTGGATTTTACACTTTTTTCAGATGGCCCTTTTGACCGGGGGGAAGTGAGACTTCATTGTAGTGCAGATTTCCTTTGCAAGCTTGCTTGGTTGGCCAAAAAGGTCGTATGCGTTTTTTCCTGAATATATTCAGGAAAAAACGCATACGCCCTTTTTGGCCAAGTGCATCATTGTCGACGTTCTGCCTCTTTTCCTATGCTTTAAATGCAATCCAGTCTACCTCCTGAAATTGGTTTCCTGCAATTCTGCCCCGCTTTGAAGTCCACTTGGCAGCCTTACTTCAGTATATTTTTGGACGATAGCTGTCATTTATAACTCTGCAGGTTTGTGAATTACAGTGCCCCTGAGCTCCTTTCTTCAACTCGCTTTCTTGTGAGCTGGCCGCAACACCGCAGGATTGCTTCAGGCCCTAATCTGGTTCCGGCACGGCACGCTGAGCCTTTGGTTAATTCCTCTTCCTGGTGGGAAATGAGAGTTAAATTTGCCCGTCCAGACACCTCCAGCTAGTCTCTCATTGGTTCTCCCTATTCCTGTTCATCTTCCACAGAAATTGCAAACTGGGCCAAACAGGAGGTTAAAGGCACTGACTCTCCAAGTCGGGAGAGTGTTAGTAAAGCGTCTGGAATGTTGCACCCGAGTACCAGGGGTCGATAACTGAGACATATTTGAACACGTCTCCCGATCACACGGTGGATCATATTCTGGGTTCCACATGCATGTTTTAGCTGAAGGAAGAATCCCTTAAACCTGGAGAGTTGAGACCCTTGGAATGGGTACCATGCAATATGACTTCAAAGGGTCTTCATTTGCTCACCGAACCTCTCCAATCCTATCACTGCTGCGTTTATGCCCCTGTACACATGCTTGATTCTCTTTCGGAGACATAGCAATCCATAGGTTTTAAGATACTTACTAGTCAGGTGCATTCTTAGGCGTTTAATATGGGGTGTTGAGCGCATTTCGTTGAGCAAGGAGTAGCTCTTATCTATTACATATTTGGCTTAAGGAACTTTATCTGTGCTCATTTCAATCTCTGGTTTTATGCAACACCCCAACTCACCTTTCCCCTTAGCAAGCATAAGTTGGTTTTCTAAATTTGAGACCCTGTTCTGTTTTGTAATTCAGTTCCTGTGTAGCCAAGTTTACATTCCGTGTATTAGTGATATCTTATGATGTTTCTTTTTCTGTGTGACTTATTTCAGTTAGAATCATCATACCTGAATCCACTCATTATGCTGCTACGGGCCTGATGACATAGATTTCATTGCTGAGTGATATTGCTTTGTACGTAAGTACCACAACTTCTTTATCCATTACTCACTTTCTGCGATATTGAACTTGTACCGTAAACGAGGTTCTTGTAAACAGAGCCGTCCCAAACTTTGCGGTGGCTGTGTCTTTTTGATTTTAATTTCCCTAAGCTATAGGACCATAAGTGGAAGTGCCCTAGGCTCTGTTGCTTTGTTTTTTAGATGTTTCAGGAAACACCATACACTTCTCCCGAGTGGCTGTTGGCAATTTACATCCCGCCCATCAGCATAACAAGGCTCCCAGTTCTCCATGGCCTGTCCTGCCTTTCTGGATTTTACACTTTTTTCAGATGACCCTTTTGACCGGGGGGAAGTGAGACTTCATTGTAGTGCAGATTTCCTTTGCAAGCTTGCTTGGTTGGCCAAAAAGGGCGTATGCGTTTTTTCCTGAATATATTCAGGAAAAAACGCATACGCCCTTTTTCGCCAAGTGCATCATTGTCGACGTTCTGCCTCTTTTCCTATGCTTTAACTGCAATTCCAGTCTACCTCCTGAAATTGGTTTCCTGCAATTCTGCCCCGCTTTCAAGTCCTCTTGGCAGCCTTACTTCAGTATATTTTTGGACGATAGCTGTCATTTATAACTCTGCAGGTTTGTGAATTACAGTGCCCCTGAGCTCCTTTCTTCAACTCGCTTTCTTGTGAGCTGGTCGCAACACTGCAGGATTGCTTCAGGCCCTAATCTGTTTCCGGCACGGCACGCTGAGCCTTTGGTTAATTCCTCTTCCTGGTGGGAAATGAGAGTTAAATTTGCCCGTCCAGACACCTCCAGCTAGTCTCTCATTGGTTCTCCCTATTCCTGTTCATCTTCCGCAGAAATTGCAAACTGGGCCAAACAGGAGGTTAAAGGCACTGACTCTCCAAGTCGGGAGAGTGTTAGTAAAGCGTCTGGAATGTTGCACCCGAGTACCAGGGGACGAGAACTGAGACATATTTGAACACGTCTCCCGGTCACACGGTGGATCATACTCTGGGTTCCACATGCATGTTTTAGCTGAAGGAAGAATCCCTTAAACCTGGAGAGTTGAGACCCGTGGAATGGGTACCATGCAATAAGACTTCAAAGGGTCTTCATTTGCTCACCGAACCTCTCCAATCCTATCACTGCTGCGTTTATGCCCCTGTACACACGCTTGATTCTCTTTCGGAGACATAGCAATCCATAGGTTTTAAGATACTTACTAGTCAGGTACATTGTTAGGCGTTTAAAATGGGGTGTTGAGTCCATTTCGTTGAGCAAGGAGTAGCTCTTGTCTATTCCATATTTGGCTTAAGCAACTTTATCTGTGTTCATTTCAATCTCTGGTTTTAGGCAGCACCCCAACTCACCTTTCCCCTTAGCAAGCATAAGTTGGTTTTCTAAATTTGAGACCCTGTTCTGTTTTGTAATTCAGTTCCTGTGTAGCCAAGTTTACATTCCGTGTATTAGTGATATCTTATGATGTTTCTTTTTCTGTGTGACTTATTTCAGTTAGAATCATCATACCTGAATCCACTCATTATGCTGCTACGGGCCTGATGACATAGATTTCATTGCTGAGTGATATTGCATTGTACGTAAGTACCACAACTTCTTTATCCATTACTCACTTTCTGTGATATTGAACTTGTACCGTAAACGAGGTTCTTGTAAACAGAGCCGTCCCAAACATGGGGTGGCTGTGTCTTTTTGATTTTAATTGCCCTAAGCTATAGGACCATAAGTGGAAGTGCCCTAGGCTCTGTTGCTTTGTTTTTTAGATGTTTCAGGAAACACCAAACACTTCTCCCTAGTGGCTGTTGGCAATTTACATCCCGCCCATCAGCATAACAAGGCTCCCAGTTCTCCATGGCCTGTCCTGCCTTCTGGATTTTACACTTTTTTCAGATGGCCCTTTTGACCGGGGGGAAGTGAGACTTCATTGTAGTGCAGATTTCCTTTGCAAGCTTGCTTGGTTGGCCAAAAATGGCGTATGCGTTTTTTCCTGAATATATTCAGGAAAAAACGCATACGCAATTTTTGGCCAAGTGCATCATTGTGGTCGTTCTGCCTCTTTTCCTATGCTTTAACTGCAATTCCAGTCTACCTCCTGAAATCGGTTTCCTGCAATTCTGCCCCGCTTTCAAGTCCTCTTGGCAGCCTTACTTCAGTATATTTTTGGACGATAGTTGTCATTTATAACTCTGCAGGTTTGTGAATTACAGTGCCCCTGAGCGCCTTTCTTCAACTCGCTTTCTTGTGAGCTGGTCGCAACACCGCAGGATTGCTTCAGGCCCTAATCTGGTTCCGGTACGGCACACTGAGCCTTTGGTTAATTCCTCTTCCTGGTGGGAAATGAGAGTTAAATTTGCCCGTCCAGACACCTCCAGCTAGTCTCTCATTGGTTCTCCCTATTCCTGTTCATCTTCCGCAGAAATTGCAAACTGGGCCAAACAGGAGGTTAAAGGCACTGACTCTCCAAGTCGGGAGAGTGTTAGTAAAGCGTCTGGAATGTTGCACCCAAGTACCAGGGGACGAGAACTGAGACATATTTGAACACGTCTCCCGATCACACGGTGGATCATACTCTGGGTTCCACATGCATGTTTTAGCTGAAGGAAGAATCCCTTAAACCTGGAGAGTTGAGACCCGTGGAATGGGTACCATGCAATATGACTTCAAAGGGTCTTCATTTGCTCACCGAACCTCTGCAATCCTATCACTGCTGCATTTATGCCCCTGTACACACGCTTCATTCTCTTTCCAAGACATAGCAATCCATAGGTTTTAAGATACTTACTAGTCAGGTACATTCTTAGGCGTTTAATATGGGGTGTTGAGTCCATTTCATTGAGCAAGGAGTAGCTCTTGTCTATTCCATATTTGGCTTAAGGAACTTTATCTGTGCTCATTTCAATCTCTGGTTTTAGGCAGCACCCCAACTCACCTTTCCCCTTAGCAAGCATAAGTTGGTTTTCTAAATTTGAGACCCTGTTCTGTTTTGTAATTCAGTTCCTGTGTAGCCAAGTTTACATTCCGTGTATTAGGGATATCTTATGTTGTTTCTTTTTCTGTGTGACTTATTTCAGTTAGAATCATCATACCTGAATCCACTCATTATGCTGCTACGGGCCTGATGACATAGATTTCATTGCTGAGTGATATTGCATTGTACGTAAGTACCACAACTTCTTTATCTATTATTCACTTTCTGTGATATTGAACTTGTACCGTAAACGAGGTTCTTGTAAACAGAGCCGTCCCAAACTTTGGGGTGGCTGTGTCTTTTTGATTTTAATTTCCATAAGCTATAGGACCATAAGTGGAAGTGCCCTAGGCTCTGTTGCTTTGTTTTTTAGATGTTTCAGGAAACACCATACACTTCTCCCGAGTGGCTGTTGGCAATTTACATCCCGCCCATCAGCATAACAAGGCTCCCAGTTCTCCATGGCCTGTCCTGCCTTTCTGGATTTTACACTTTTTTCAGATGGCCCTTTTGACCGGGGGGAAGTGAGACTTCATTGTAGTGCAGATTTCCTTTGCAAGCTTGCTTGGTTGGCCAAAAAGGGCGTATGCGTTTTTTCCTGAATATATTCAGGAAAAACCGCATACGCCCTTTTTGGCCAAGTGCATCATTGTCGACGTTCTGCCTCTTTTCCTATGCTTTAAATGCAATCAAGTCTACCTCCTGAAATCGGTTTCCTGCAATTCTGCCCCGCTTTGAAGTCCACTTGGCAGCCTTACTTCAGTATATTTTTGGACGATAGCTGTCATTTATAACTCTGCAGGTTTGTGAATTACAGTGCCCCTGAGCTCCTTTCTTCAACTCGCTTTCTTGTGAGCTGGCCGCAACACCGCAGGATTGCTTCAGGCCCTAATCTGGTTCCGGCACGGCACGCTGAGCCTTTGGTTAATTCCTCTTCCTGGTGGGAAATGAGAGTTAAATTTGCCCGTCCAGACACCTCCAGTTAGTCTCTCATTGGTTCTCCCTATTCCTGTTCATCTTCCACAGAAATTGCAAACTGGGCCAAACAGGAGGTTAAAGGCACTGACTCTCCAAGTCGGGAGAGTGTTAGTAAAGCGTCTGGAATGTTGCACCCGAGTACCAGGGGTCGATAACTGAGACATATTTGAACACGTCTCCCGATCACACGGTGGATCATATTCTGGGTTCCACATGCATGTTTTAGCTGAAGGAAGAATCCCTTAAACCTGGAGAGTTGAGACCCTTGGAATGGGTACCATGCAATATGACTTCAAAGGGTCTTCATTTGCTCACCGAACCTCTCCAATCCTATCACTGCTGCGTTTATGCCCCTGTACACATGCTTGATTCTCTTTCGGAGACATAGCAATCCATAGGTTTTAAGATACTTACTAGTCAGGTGCATTCTTAGGCGTTTAATATGGGGTGTTGAGCGCATTTCGTTGAGCAAGGAGTAGCTCTTATCTATTACATATTTGGCTTAAGGAACTTTATCTGTGCTCATTTCAATCTCTGGTTTTATGCAACACCCCAACTCACCTTTCCCCTTAGCAAGCATAAGTTGGTTTTCTAAATTTGAGACCCTGTTCTGTTTTGTAATTCAGTTCCTGTGTAGCCAAGTTTACATTCCGTGTATTAGTGATATCTTATGATGTTTCTTTTTCTGTGTGACTTATTTCAGTTAGAATCATCATACCTGAATCCACTCATTATGCTGCTACGGGCCTGATGACATAGATTTCATTGCTGAGTGATATTGCTTTGTACGTAAGTACCACAACTTCTTTATCCATTACTCACTTTCTGCGATATTGAACTTGTACCGTAAACGAGGTTCTTGTAAACAGAGCCGTCCCAAACTTTGCGGTGGCTGTGTCTTTTTGATTTTAATTTCCCTAAGCTATAGGACCATAAGTGGAAGTGCCCTAGGCTCTGTTGCTTTGTTTTTTAGATGTTTCAGGAAACACCATACACTTCTCCCTAGTGGCTGTTGGCAATTTACATCCCGCCCATCAGCATAACAAGGCTCCCAGTTCTCCATGGCCTGTCCTGCCTTTCTGGATTTTACACTTTTTTCAGATGGCCCTTTTGACCGGGGGGAAGTGAGACTTCATTGTAGTGCAGATTTCCTTTGCAAGCTTGCTTGGTTGGCCAAAAAGGGCGTATGCGTTTTTTCCTGAATATATTCAGGAAAAAACGCATACGCCCTTTTTCGCCAAGTGCATCATTGTCGACGTTCTGCCTCTTTTCCTATGCTTTAACTGCAATTCCAGTCTACCTCCTGAAATTGGTTTCCTGCAATTCTGCCCCGCTTTCAAGTCCTCTTGGCAGCCTTACTTCAGTATATTTTTGGACGATAGCTGTCATTTATAACTCTGCAGGTTTGTGAATTACAGTGCCCCTGAGCTCCTTTCTTCAACTCGCTTTCTTGTGAGCTGGTCGCAACACTGCAGGATTGCTTCAGGCCCTAATCTGTTTCCGGCACGGCACGCTGAGCCTTTGGTTAATTCCTCTTCCTGGTGGGAAATGAGAGTTAAATTTGCCCGTCCAGACACCTCCAGCTAGTCTCTCATTGGTTCTCCCTATTCCTGTTCATCTTCCGCAGAAATTGCAAACTGGGCCAAACAGGAGGTTAAAGGCACTGACTCTCCAAGTCGGGAGAGTGTTAGTAAAGCGTCTGGAATGTTGCACCCGAGTACCAGGGGACGAGAACTGAGACATATTTGAACACATCTCCCGGTCACACGGTGGATCATACTCTGGGTTCCACATGCATGTTTTAGCTGAAGGAAGAATCCCTTAAACCTGGAGAGTTGAGACCCGTGGAATGGGTACCATGCAATATGACTTCAAAGGGTCTTCATTTGCTCACCGAACCTCTCCAATCCTATCACTGCTGCGTTTATGCCCCTGTACACACGCTTGATTCTCTTTCGGAGACATAGCAATCCATAGGTTTTAAGATACTTACTAGTCAGGTACATTGTTAGGCGTTTAAAATGGGGTGTTGAGTCCATTTCGTTGAGCAAGGAGTAGCTCTTGTCTATTCCATATTTGGCTTAAGCAACTTTATCTGTGTTCATTTCAATCTCTGGTTTTAGGCAGCACCCCAACTCACCTTTCCCCTTAGCAAGCATAAGTTGGTTTTATAAATTTGAGACCCTGTTCTGTTTTGTAATTCAGTTCCTGTGTAGCCAAGTTTACATTCCGTGTATTAGTGATATCTTATGATGTTTCTTTTTCTGTGTGACTTATTTCAGTTAGAATCATCATACCTGAATCCACTCATTATGCTGCTACGGGCCTGATGACATAGATTTCATTGCTGAGTGATATTGCATTGTACGTAAGTACCACAACTTCTTTATCCATTACTCACTTTCTGTGATATTGAACTTGTACCGTAAATGAGGTTCTTGTAAACAGAGCCGTCCCAAACTTGGGGTGGCTGTGTCTTTTTGATTTTAATTGCCCTAAGCTATAGGACCATAAGTGGAAGTGCCCTAGGCTCTGTTGCTTTGTTTTTTAGATGTTTCAGGAAACACCATACACTTCTCCCGAGTGGCTGTGGCAATTTACGTCCCGCCCATCAGCATAACAAGGCTCCCAGTTCTCCATGGCCTGTCCTGCCTTCTGGATTTTACACTTTTTTCCGATGGCCCTTTTGACCGGGGGGAAGGGAGACTTCATTGTAGTGCAGATTTCCTTTGCAAGCTTGCTTGGTTGGCCAAAAAGGGCGTATGCGTTTTTTCCTGAATATATTCAGGAAAAAACGCATACGCCCTTTTTGGCCAAGTGCATCATTGTGGACGTTCTGCCTCTTTTCCTATGCTTTACCTGCAATTCCAGTCTACCTCCTGAAATCGGTTTCCTGCAATTCTGCCCCGCTTTCAAGTCCTCTTGGCAGCCTTACTTCAGTATATTTTTGGACGATAGCTGTCATTTATAACTCTGCAGGTTTGTGAATTACAGTGCCCCTGAGCTCCTTTCTTCAACTCGCTTTCTTGTGAGCTGGTCGCAACACCGCAGGATTGCTTCAGGCCCTAATCTTGTTCCGGCACGGCACGCTGAGCCTTTGGTTAATTCCTCTTCCTGGTGGGAAATGAGAGTTAAATTTGCCTGTCCAGACACCTCCAGCTGGTCTCTCATTGGTTCTCCCTATTCCTGTTCATCTTCCACAGAAATTGCAAACTGGGCCAAACAGGAGGTTAAAGGCACTGACTCTCCAAGTCAGGAGAGTGTTAGTAAAGCGTCTGGAATGTTGCACCCGAGTACCAGGGGTCGAAAACTGAGACATATTTGAACACGTCTCCCGATCACACGGTGGATCATACTCTGGGTTCCACATGCATGTTTTAGCTGAAGGAAGAATCCCTTAAACCTGGAGAGTTGAGACCCGTGGAATGGGTACCATGCAATATGACTTCAAAGGGTCTTCATTTGCTCACCGAACCTCTCCAATCCTATCACTGCTGCGTTTATGCCCCTGTACACACGCTTGATTCTCTTTCGGAGACATAGCAATCCATAGGTTTTAAGATACTTACTAGTCAGGTACATTCTTAGGCGTTTAATATGGGGTGTTGAGTCCATTTCGTTGAGCAAGGAGTAGCTCTTGTCTATTCCATATTTGGCTTAAGGAACTTTATCTGTGTTCATTTCAATCTCTGGTTTTAGGCAGCACCCCAACTCACCTTTCCCCTTAGCAAGCATAAGTTGGTTTTCTAAATTTGAGACGCTGTTCTGTTTTGTAATTCAGTTCCTGTGTAGCCAAGTTTACATTCCGTGTATTAGTGATATCTTATGATGTTTCTTTTTCTGTGTGACTTATTTCAGTTAGAATCATCATACTTGAATCCACTCATTATGCTGCTATGGGCCTGATGACATAGATTTCATTGCTGAGTGATATTGCATTGTACGTAAGTACCACAACTTCTTTATCCATTACTCACTTTCTGCGATATTGAACTTGTACCGTAAACGAGGTTCTTGTAAACAGAGCCGTCCCAAACTTTGGGGTGGCTGTGTCTTTTTGATTTTAATTTCCCTAGCTATAGAACCATAAGTGGAAGTGCCCTAGGCTCTGTTGCTTTGTTTTTTAGATGTTTCAGGAAACACCATACACTTCTCCCGAGTGGCTGTTGGCAATTTACATCCCGCCCATCAGCATAACAAGGCTCCCAGTTCTCCATGGCCTGTCCTGCCTTCTGGATTTTTCACTTCTTTCTGATGGCCCTTTTGACCGGGGGGAAGTGAGACTTCATTGTAGTGCAGATTTCCTTTGCAAGCTTGCTTGGTTGGCCAAAAAGGGCGTATGCGTTTTTTCCTGAATATATTCAGGAAAAAACGCATACGCCCTTTTTGGCCAAGTGCATCATTGTGGACGTTCTGCCTCTTTTCCTATGCTTTAACTGCAATTCCAGTCTACCTCCTGAAATCGGTTTCCTGCAATTCTGCCCCGCTTTCAAGTCCTCTTGGCAGCCTTACTTCAGTATATTTTTGGACGATAGCTGTCATTTATACCTCTGCAGGTTTGTGAATTACAGTGCCCCTGAGCTCCTTTCTTCAACTCGCTTTCTTGTGAGCTGGCCGCAACACCGCAGGATTGCTTCAGGCCCTAATCTGGTTCCGGCACGGCACGCTGAGCCTTTGGTTAATTCCTCTTCCTGGTGGGAAATGAGAGTTAAATTTGCCCGTCCAGACACCTCCAGCTAGTCTCTCATTGGTTCTCCCTATTCCTGTTCATCTTCCGCAGAAATTGCAAACTGGGCCAAACAGGAGTTTAAAGGCACTGACTCTCCAAGTCGGGAGAGTGTTAGTAAAGCATCTGGAATGTTGCACCCGAGTACCAGGGGACGAGAACTGAGACATATTTGAACACGTCTCCTGATCACACGGTTGATCATACTCTGGGTTCCACATGCATGTTTTAGCTGAAGGAAGAATCCCTTAAACCTGGAGAGTTGAGACCCGTGGAATGGGTACCATGCAATATGACTTCAAAGGGTCTTCATTTGCTCACCGAACCTCTCCAATCCTATCACTGCTGCGTTTATGCCCCTGTACACACGCTTGATTCTCTTTCGGAGACATAGCAATCCATAGGTTTTAAGATACTTACTAGTCAGGTACATTCTTAGGCGTTTAATATGGGGTGTTGAGTCCATTTCATTGAGCAAGGAGTAGCTCTTGTCTATTCCATATTTGGCTTAAGGAACTTTATCTGTGCTCATTTCAATCTCTGGTTTTAGGCAGCACCCCAACTCACCTTTCCCCCTAGCAAGCATAAGTCGGTTTTCTAAATTTGAGACCCTGTTCTGTTTTGTAATTCAGTTCCTGTGTAGCCAAGTTTACATTCCGTATATTAGTGATATCTTATGTTGTTTCTTTTTCTGTATGACTTATTTCAGTTAGAATCATCATACTTGAATCCACTCATTATGCTGCTACCGGCCTGATGACATAGATTTCATTGCTGAGTGATATTGCATTGTACGTAAGTACCACAACTTCTTTATCCATTACTCACTTTCTGCGATATTGAACTTGTACCGTAAACGAGGTTCTTGTAAACAGAGCCGTCCCAAACTTTGGGGTGGCTGTGTCTTTTTGATTTTAATTTCCCTAAGCTATAGGACCATAAGTTGAAGTGCCCTAGGCTCTGTTGCTTTGTTTTTTAGATGTTTCAGGAAACACCATACCCTTCTCCCGAGTGGCTGTTGGCAATTTACATCCCGCCCATCAGCATAACAAGGCTCCCAGTTCTCCATGGCCTGTCCTGCCTTCTGGATTTTACACTTTTTTCTGATGGCCCTTTTGACCGGGGTGAAGTGAGACTTCATTGTAGTGCAGATTTCCTTTGCAAGCTTGCTTGGTTGGCCAAAAAGGGCGTATGCGTTTTTTCCTGAATATATTCAGGAAAAAACGCATACGCCCTTTTTGGCCAAGTGCATTATTGTGGACGTTCTGCCTCTTTTCCTATGCTTTAACTGCAATTCCAGTCTACCTCCTGAAATCGGTTTCCTGCAATTCTGCCCCGCTTTCAAGTCCTCTTGGCAGCCTTACTTCAGTATATTTTTGGACGATAGCTGTCATTTATAACTCTGCAGGTTTGTGAATTACAGTGCTCCTGAGCTCCTTTCTTCAACTCGCTTTCTTGTGAGCTGGCCGCAACACCGCAGGATTGCTTCAGGCCCTAATCTGGTTCTGGCACGGCACGCTGAGCCTTTGGTTAATTCCTCTTCCTGGTGGGAAATGAGAGTTAAATTTGCCCGTCCAGACACCTCCAGCTAGTCTCTCATTGGTTCTCCCTATTCCTGTTCATCTTCCGCAGAAATTGCAAACTGGGCCAAACAGGAGGTTAAAGGCACTGACTCTCCAAGTCGGGAGAGTGTTAGTAAAGCGTCTGGAATGTTGCACCCGAGTACCAGGGGACGAGAACTGAGACATATTTGAACACGTCTCCCGATCACACGGTTGATCATACTCTGGGTTCCACATGCATGTTTTAGCTGAAGGAAGAATCCCTTAAACCTGGAGAGTTCAGACCCGTGGAATGGGTACCATGCAATATGACTTCAAAGGGTCTTCATTTGCTCACCGAACCTCTCCAATCCTATCACTGCTGCGTTTATGCCCCTGTACACACGCTTGATTCTCTTTCGGAGACATAGCAATCCATAGGTTTTAAGATACTTACTAGTCAGGTACATTCTTAGGCGTTTAATATGGGGTGTTGAGTCCATTTCATTGAGCAAGGAGTAGCTCTTGTCTATTCCATATTTGGCTTAAGGAACTTTATCTGTGCTCATTTCAATCTCTGGTTTTAGGCAGCACCCCAACTCACCTTTCCCCTTAGCAAGCATAAGTTGGTTTTCTAAATTTGAGACCCTGTTCTGTTTTGTATTTCAGTTCCTGTGTAGCCAAGTTTACATTCCGTGTATTAGTGATAACTTATGATGTTTCTTTTTCTGTGTGACTTATTTCAGTTAGAATCATCATACCTGAATCCACTCATTATGCTGCTACAGGCCTGATGACATAGATTTCATTGCTGAGTGATATTGCATTGTACGTAAGTACCACAACTTCTTTATCCATTACTCACTTTCTGCGATATTGAGCTTGTACCGTAAATGAGGTTCTTGTAAACAGAGCCGTCCCAAACTTTGGGGTGGCTGTGTCTTTTTGATTTTAATTTCCCTAAGCTATAGGACCATAAGTGGAAGTGCCCTAGGCTCTGTTGCTTTGTTTTTTAGATGTTTCAGGAAACACCATACACTTCTCCCAAGTGGCTGTTGGCAATTTACATCCCGCCCATCAGCATAACAAGGCTCCCAGTTCTCCATGGCCTGTCCTGCTTCTGGATTTTACACTTTTTTCTGATGGCCCTTTTGACCGGGGGGAAGTGAGACTTCATTGTAGTGCAGATTTCCTTTGCAAGCTTGCTTGGTTGGCCAAAAAGGGCGTATGCGTTTTTTCCTGAATATATTCAGGAAAAAACGCATACGCCCTTTTTGGCCACGTGCATTATTGTGGACGTTCTGCCTCTTTTCCTGTGCTTTAACTGCAATTCCAGTCTACCTCCTGAAATCGGTTTCCTGCAATTCTGCCCCGCTTTCAAGTCCTCTTGGCAGCCTTACTTCAGTATATTTTTGGACGATAGCTGTCATTTATAACTCTGCAGGTTTGTGAATTACAGTGCCCCTGAGCTCCTTTCTTCAACTCGCTTTCTTGTGAGCTGGCCGCAACACCGCAGGATTGCTTCAGGCCCTAATCTGGTTCTGGCACGGCACGCTGAGCCTTTGGTTAATTCCTCTTCCTGGTGGGAAATGAGAGTTAAATTTGCCCGTCCAGACACCTCCAGCTAGTCTCTCATTGGTTCTCCCTATTCCTGTTCATCTTCCGCAGAAATTGCAAACTGGGCCAAACAGGAGGTTAAAGGCACTGACTCTCCAAGTCGGGAGAGTGTTAGTAAAGCGTCTGGAATGTTGCACCCGAGTACCAGGGGACGAGAACTGAGACATATTTGAACACGTCTCCCGATCACACGGTTGATCATACTCTGGGTTCCACATGCATGTTTTAGCTGAAGGAAGAATCCCTTAAACCTGGAGAGTTCAGACCCGTGGAATGGGTACCATGCAATATGACTTCAAAGGGTCTTCATTTGCTCACCGAACCTCTCCAATCCTATCACTGCTGCGTTTATGCCCCTGTACACACGCTTGATTCTCTTTCGGAGACATAGCAATCCATAGGTTTTAAGATACTTACTAGTCAGGTACATTCTTAGGCGTTTAATATGGGGTGTTGAGTCCATTTCATTGAGCAAGGAGTAGCTCTTGTCTATTCCATATTTGGCTTAAGGAACTTTATCTGTGCTCATTTCAATCTCTGGTTTTAGGCAGCACCCCAACTCACCTTTCCCCTTAGCAAGCATAAGTTGGTTTTCTAAATTTGAGACCCTGTTCTGTTTTGTATTTCAGTTCCTGTGTAGCCAAGTTTACATTCCGTGTATTAGTGATATCTTATGATGTTTCTTTTTCTGTGTGACTTATTTCAGTTAGAATCATCATACCTGAATCCACTCATTATGCTGCTACCGGCCTGATGACATAGATTTCATTGCTGAGTGATATTGCATTGTACGTAAGTACCACAAATTCTTTATCCATTACTCACTTTCTGCGATATTGAACTTGTACCGTAAACGAGGTTCTTGTAAACAGAGCCGTCCCAAACTTTGGGGTGGCTGTGTCTTTTTGATTTTAATTTCCCTAAGCTATAGGACCATAAGTGGAAGTGCCCTAGGCTCTGTTGCTTTGTTTTTTAGATGTTTCAGGAAACACCATACCCTTCTCCCGAGTGGCTGTTGGCAATTTACATCCCGCCCATCAGCATAACAAGGCTCCCAGTTCTCCATGGCCTGTCCTGCCTTCTGGATTTTACACTTTTTTCTGATGGCCCTTTTGACCGGGGTGAAGTGAGACTTCATTGTAGTGCAGATTTCCTTTGCAAGCTTGCTTGGTTGGCCAAAAAGGGCGTATGCGTTTTTTCCTGAATATATTCAGGAAAAAACGCATACGCCCTTTTTGGCCAAGTGCATTATTGTGGACGTTCTGCCTCTTTTCCTATGCTTTAACTGCAATTCCAGTCTACCTCCTGAAATCGGTTTCCTGCAATTCTGCCCCGCTTTCAAGTCCTCTTGGCAGCCTTACTTCAGTATATTTTTGGACGATAGCTGTCATTTATAACTCTGCAGGTTTGTGAATTACAGTGCCCCTGAGCTCCTTTCTTCAACTCGCTTTCTTGTGAGCTGGCCGCAACACCGCAGGATTGCTTCAGGCCCTAATCTGGTTCTGGCACGGCACGCTGAGCCTTTGGTTAATTCCTCTTCCTGGTGGGAAATGAGAGTTAAATTTGCCCGTCCAGACACCTCCAGCTAGTCTCTCATTGGTTCTCCCTATTCCTGTTCATCTTCCGCAGAAATTGCAAACTGGGCCAAACAGGAGGTTAAAGGCACTGACTCTCCAAGTCGGGAGAGTGTTAGTAAAGCGTCTGGAATGTTGCACCCGAGTACCAGGGGACGAGAACTGAGACATATTTGAACACGTCTCCCGATCACACGGTTGATCATACTCTGGGTTCCACATGCATGTTTTAGCTGAAGGAAGAATCCCTTAAACCTGGAGAGTTCAGACCCGTGGAATGGGTACCATGCAATATGACTTCAAAGGGTCTTCATTTGCTCACCGAACCTCTCCAATCCTATCACTGCTGCGTTTATGCCCCTGTACACACGCTTGATTCTCTTTCGGAGACATAGCAATCCATAGGTTTTAAGATACTTACTAGTCAGGTACATTCTTAGGCGTTTAATATGGGGTGTTGAGTCCATTTCATTGAGCAAGGAGTAGCTCATGTCTATTCCATATTTGGCTTAAGGAACTTTATCTGTGCTCATTTCAATCTCTGGTTTTAGGCAGCACCCCAACTCACCTTTCCCCTTAGCAAGCATAAGTTGGTTTTCTAAATTTGAGACCCTGTTCTGTTTTGTATTTCAGTTCCTGTGTAGCCAAGTTTACATTCCGTGTATTAGTGATATCTTATGATGTTTCTTTTTCTGTGTGACTTATTTCAGTTAGAATCATCATACCTGAATCCACTCATTATGCTGCTACAGGCCTGATGACATAGATTTCATTGCTGAGTGATATTGCATTGTACGTAAGTACCACAACTTCTTTATCCATTACTCACTTTCTGCGATATTGAACTTGTACCGTAAATGAGGTTCTTGTAAACAGAGCCGTCCCAAACTTTGGGGTGGCTGTGTCTTTTTGATTTTAATTTCCCTAAGCTATAGGACCATAAGTGGAAGTGCCCTAGGCTCTGTTGCTTTGTTTTTTAGATGTTTCAGGAAACACCATACACTTCTCCCAAGTGGCTGTTGGCAATTTACATCCCGCCCATCAGCATAACAAGGCTCCCAGTTCTCCATGGCCTGTCCTGCTTCTGGATTTTACACTTTTTTCTGATGGCCCTTTTGACCGGGGGGAAGTGAGACTTCATTGTAGTGCAGATTTCCTTTGCAAGCTTGCTTGGTTGGCCAAAAAGGGCGTATGCGTTTTTTCCTGAATATATTCAGGAAAAAACGCATACGCCCTTTTTGGCCACGTGCATTATTGTGGACGTTCTGCCTCTTTTCCTGTGCTTTAACTGCAATTCCAGTCTACCTCCTGAAATCGGTTTCCTGCAATTCTGCCCCGCTTTCAAGTCCTCTTGGCAGCCTTACTTCAGTATATTTTTGGACGATAGCTGTCATTTATAACTCTGCAGGTTTGTGAATTACAGTGCCCCTGAGCTCCTTTCTTCAACTCGCTTTCTTGTGAGCTGGCCGCAACACCGCAGGATTGCTTCAGGCCCTAATCTGGTTCTGGCACGGCACGCTGAGCCTTTGGTTAATTCCTCTTCCTGGTGGGAAATGAGAGTTAAATTTGCCCGTCCAGACACCTCCAGCTAGTCTCTCATTGGTTCTCCCTATTCCTGTTCATCTTCCGCAGAAATTGCAAACTGGGCCAAACCGGAGGTTAAAGGCACTGACTCTCCAAGTCGGGAGAGTGTTAGTAAAGCGTCTGGAATGTTGCACCCGAGTACCAGGGGACGAGAACTGAGACATATTTGAACACGTCTCCCGATCACACGGTTGATCATACTCTGGGTTCCACATGCATGTTTTAGCTGAAGGAAGAATCCCTTAAACCTGGAGAGTTGAGACCCGTGGAATGGGTACCATGCAATATGACTTCAAAGGGTCTTCATTTGCTCACCGAACCTCTCCAATCCTATCACTGCTGCGTTTATGCCCCTGTACACACGCTTGATTCTCTTTCGGAGACATAGCAATCCATAGGTTTTAAGATACTTACTAG